>NC_056725.1:1454494678-1454589678 GCF_019279795.1 Protopterus annectens | reverse complement strand
CTACAACAGAGATTTTCTCAATATTTGGACTGTGCCAAAACTGCTTTTTGGCAATATGACTTGCCTTCCAATGCTGACGACATAGGCAATGCGCCCGTTGACCTGGATAGGATGCAGAAAGCATTCGACGAACTAGAGAGAGACTTTTTACATCTTAAACGGCTTCAAACGCAGAGATTACATTTTCAATTCTGCCTCGTCAAGAAAATTATACCAAGGGAACTGCGCGTTTTCAATATGCCTAGCCAGGGAGCTTACTATCCGGAACTACTTACACGCTGGCAGCAAATTACCTTAGAGGTGAGTCGCAAGTACTTACAGCTTCTCATTGATTTCTTCAGGCCTGAAGAGGTGCGACTTATAGATGCCGTTAGAACTAAAAAACAGTTTATTTTTGATAACTATATGCATGCAGCAGTACAACCACTTTTTGAAAGCCTGCTTGATGGTGTAGCAGCTTATGAACGCAAAATGCTACACCAGAAAAGAAACAAGATTCAGAGAGACATTAATGACTTTAAACTGGGTCACGTGTTCACGTGGCCCAGACATGGACAAAATATAACTACAGAAAATTCTATGAACATTGCTAAACAATGTAATAATGTGATTAGTTCCATGGTAAATGTTGAAGTGACTGTAGATAATGCTGTTAATGTAGAACTTGCTAATAGTATTACTAATGTGACTAGTGAAAGTGTATGTCCTACTGTACCTTTAGAGGAGCATGTACCTTTGATAACAGCAGATTATCCTGTAACTGAACAGGATAGACCTGTAGTATCTAATGATATGGTTTTAGTACTTGATACAAATGTAGATCATGCTCAGGCAGTAAGCAATTTATATCCTGAGGTTCAGATAGTTAAGAACCAATCTACCTCTATGATAGATAACACGCAAATAGTAGTGAGACCTAAAATTTTAAGTGGCAATAGATCCACTGACCATCCATTTGAAACAAGTGAGGACTTTTCTTTTCCTCTACCTGTCCCTATGGACAGGGGTCCACGACGAACACGTTCAATGAGTCGCGGAAGACAGAAAAGGAAACATTCAGGAGAGTTCACTTCACACCAGACACTCAAGAAAATGTGGGGCAAGGGGAACAATCGCTAGTGTGTAATATTTCCTCATATATACTTTCTGCTGTTGAGGAAAGTTTGTTAAATAAAGGGTTGAACTTTATACCGAAGAGCTATAGTAGTCTTACAGATACCAATATTGATTTGAAAATCTTTTGTAGAAATGTTATGTTAAAATTGATATATAAGCATACACCAAGTGATAGGAATGCACAATTGGCTAATTTTAAGAATCTAAGCTGTTATGTCCCGCAGAATCATCCATTAATAGATAAATATTTAAAGTTGACAGAGGAAGAACTATTTAAATATTATGGTGATAGGGCTTCACATAAAAAGTATTATGGAGCAGATAATTTGAATAGAAATGAAAGACAATGCTTGAAATGTTTACAGTCAGAAACTTCGATCACAATTAGACCTGCTGATAAGGGAGGCAGACTAGTAATTATGGATTCTGATAAATATATAATTTCCATGAACAAATTACTAAGTGATAAATTTTATATAGTTATCTCTAAGGAAGAAGTACATTCTATTATTAGATATATTACAAACACAATATCAGACATATACCAATCTGGTCTGATAACGAAGGAGGTTCTTGATTATCTTATAGTCAAGAATCCGCTTATACCACAGATTCAAGGCCTTCCCAAAATTCATAAAAATATGTATGAACCACCGATGAGACCCATAGTTGCTGGGGGTGGTTGGGCAACTGAACATCTCTCGGTCTACGTTGAGAAACATTTACATCCTATATTAGACAAGAGTAAGCATGTTTTGAAAGATACTAAAACTTTTCTTGTGGACTTTTATGAATGCCTTAAGGATGTTACTATTATGGATGAATTTATCTTGGTAACGTTGGACATACAGTCACTTTTTACCATTATTCCTAATAATGTAGGCATTCAATATATTTCAGACTATCTAAAGAAAAATAGTGATTTTACTTTAATACAGATAGATCTGATAACACATTTCTTAGAATTAGTTCTAGAAAATAATCTATTTATATTCCACGATACAATCTATAGGCAGCAAGATGGTGTGGCAATGGGGACCCCATGTGCCAATACTTATGCCAACATGTTTTTGCACAGTGGGAAGAGACTACCCTATTTATGGTTGAGGAATTTAAGGCACATTTAGTCTTCTATCGACATTTCGTTGATGACCTTTTCATTTTATGGAAAGGGAGAGGTGATGAGCTGGATACCCTCTTTGCAAAAATGAATAACTTAACGGAGTATCTTAAGTTTACTATGAAGAGTTCCAGCTCTAGAATAGACTACCTTGATTTGTATATAGAAAGGATATCTAATGGATTATTTAATACTGGTGTGTATCGTAAGTCATGCTATCGAAATAGCTTATTAATGAGATCCAGCATGCATCCGCCCTATGTATTTAAGAACATTATTAAAGGTCAGGGGATGAGAGCCTCCAGGTTAAATCCCTCTAATGATGGATTTCTGGAAGAGCTGGATAGCTTGAGACAGAAATTGTTGGACAGGGGATATAACCAACATGAGATTGATGAGCATTTAACAGTAGCAGCTAGTCTCAGAGAAAATGTAGCTGCACCATATTTTGGACCTAGTTTGAATCTGAATAGAGATGAGCTAATTTACAGAACTCCTATTGTGAAGGTTCCCTCCTTCTACACCAGTGATAGAGCAGAATTGTATAATATTATTTCTAAGAATTGGTCTATTCTACAGGTAGATGGGGAAATAAGTGAGATTGTAGGTGAACATCCACATTTTTTATATCGTAATAAAATGAACCTCAAAAGGATGCTCTGTTATCCTAGGGATAAATATGTGTCTTCTGATGATGGATACACCAAATCTTGTGGGCACTGTAACTTCTCTATATATATATAGACAAGAGTAAGAGTTTTTTTCATCCTGACTTACACAGAGAGTTTAGAACTTCAGCTATAGCTGATTGTCTAACATCTCACCTTGTCTACTTGGCTGTATGTCAGAAATGCTCTTCTTTTTATGTTGGTAAAACCAACAGACCCTTCAGGAATAGAATACGCAAGCACATCTATCATATCAGGAAACATTTGGAACATAATGCTTTAGCCAAGCACACTATGCAACATGATGAAAGCCATACTTTCCTTTTTAGAGCCCTAGAAGTT
Organism: Protopterus annectens; assembly: GCF_019279795.1. Taxonomy (NCBI): domain Eukaryota; kingdom Metazoa; phylum Chordata; order Ceratodontiformes; family Protopteridae; genus Protopterus; species Protopterus annectens. Next base: position 1,454,586,432 of record NC_056725.1, on the reverse strand, counting down.
ATTCCACCAAGTATACGAGAAGGGGTCATCAGGAACCATACTGAGTTCAGGGAGAACAAATGGATTATTATGTTAAGGGCTGATAGAGGAGCAGGACTTAATGAAAGGGCATCTATAAAACCCTCACTTAGGAAACGTCGTAACATCAGATAATATTAGATATTCCTAAGGACATGCCCATAGATATATCACACATATAATATTCTTTTTGGTATTTTTTATTTATTGTATAAATAACTTATAGATTGTTTTCAATTTATTTTTTGTATTATGTACATATCAATTGTCTCACATATGCAATATTGGAAATTATTTATTATATTTATTATGTTAATTATATGCATGTGAGTATCTGGACATTATACAACAAGAGAACAATGTTTTCATTTAGATGTCACCTCTACATGCACTGAGTTATTGAGTTATGAAGTCATACCATCTATCAATTTTAACAGGCTATATATGTGTGTATCTATATATATATATATATATATATATATATATATATATATATATATATATATATATATATATATATTTTACATTCAAGTTGCTATTCCAACAGGATATACATATATATATATATATATATATATATATATATATATATATATATATATATATATATATTTATACTTTTTATATCATATATATTTTATATATATACTTTTTATCTTTATCTTTACATGTATATATACATATATTTTTTATTGTTTTTTATATATGTCTATTATTTTATATTTTTGAATTATTTGGGGAACTAAAGATATATATGAATTATATGCATATGAATTATCTAGTATATGCCTTTAATATATGTTGTTCCTTTAAGGTATTAATTGATGTAGAAGCTGGATTGGCCACTCATTATTTTGAATTTTTGTATAAAATGCTTTGAGTGAATGATATTTATTCATGGATCTGATGAAGCTATAAGTGAAAGCGCGCTTATCCGTTCTTTCTGTTTTTATTGAAGAATAAACTAGAATTGAATATTATACACTTCCGCTTTTGCTCCGTCTCTACTATTTTTTATTACTTTATTGTTCTTATAAAACTTAGAAAGTAGCTAGAATAATAGGATTTGTGTTAGCATGCATTTTCTGAAGGATATGAACTACGAAACTCAAATTTATGTCATTATGTATTAACTTCAAATTTTAGTGATTTTCCAGAAAACCATAAATTTTACAAGGAACATCCCAAAAATATGATGCATATATCTGGACATTCTGCAAAAATCTGGACAACTGGGAGGTATGATGTGGATAGCAATTCCGTGCAATGTTGCTGGTTGTGAAAGCAGACTGTAGGATAACACGGCAATTGCTTTTCTCTTACTTGAGCTTTCTTCATTAAAATTTGTTTGGGGTACTGCCGTAGATTGTTTTTCCTCATTTCAACTATGTCTCCAATTTTTTATTTTTTGGGGCCAGTGTTTGCCCGATGTGCCGCTTAGCAAAAATGTGTTTTGCTGAGCTTATCTAGATTGCATAAAGAGTGGCAGTGTACAAACTGGAGGAATGGACCACACAGGTTGCAGGCAGGACCCAGACAGCCACAAACATAAAGCGGATGCTTTCAATTAATACTATTGGTCATTACGCAAACATGGTAAGCAGTGTTTCACTGTGATTAACTGTGAGAACTTTACATTGAATACTGAAATAGGGAATGTCATGTCACTAATCCTTTCTCAGCAGGTGTTAAGTGTAGGTTAGGAGTGCAGATGGTCCGGGGTTCTAGTACAAAGTGTGCAAACTTTATTTTACTGTTATGGCATTGCAGATTATAACAATGAAGTGTAACATACATAAGTGTTCAACTGTTTTCTCAACCTTCTTGAGGCAATAGCTGTAAGTCTAGGACTACTGTAGATATGGTCTATTTGACAAACACATTTACACAAGTGCCTGTATATCAAATAATCTTAAAATTGCATTGCTTGCCACTGTTGTGTATCACTTATCATCATGCAGACACATTGCCCACCAGTCCATACCCTCAAATACCATGTTTGTATGATGCTAAGCAATGTGCAACTTTTTCAAATGTTGCAAAACCAAAAGGTGCACACTGTCAATAAGCACAATACATTCAATCGGTGGGAAAACATCAGAATACAAAATGCAGTTGTCAGGAAATGTTCATAGGTTCATAGGTTCATACTAGGCTATCTGCCCTAGGGCATTTATAAGCCTAGCCAGAATGTGTTTAGCTTTCGCCACCCATTTTAAATTAATTTTGCTATGCCCTTTTTCGAGGTTAGTATACTGTGCCTCTGTCTAACAGTGACACAGAAGTGATACCCGGGGTAAACCTACGATCTCCCATCCACTCATCAAGATTCCTCTTGAAGAGAGTCAATGAGGGACTCTGCCTAACCTGGACTGGGATTTTATTCCAGAGTGAAGGGAGCCTCTGGGTTATGAATCTGTCCCTCCAGCATGTCCTATTTATTTCAGTGCTGAGGTTCAAGTCTCTCGATCGTGTAGCTCGATGGGATTTGGATTTTCTGAGGTGCAGCATGTCCATTAATTCCGGGTTGGACATGTCTTTATATGTCAGGCACAGATCGCCTCTGAACAGGCGGTATGCCACTGAGTAGAGCTGGAGTTTCTTTAACCGGGCAGCATATGGCTTCTGTTTGAGCCCTTTGATCCTCTTGGTGAGGTACTTTTGGGGTCTTTCCAGTTGCTGCAGGTGTCTGGTAAGGTACATCCCAAAAGGGGCATTGTACTCAATTATGGGCCTGATGAGGGATGAGTAAAGAGGCACGATGACCTCCCCTGATCTAGATGTGAATCCCTTCATGATTAGGTGGGCTATATAAAATGTTTTTCGAACCACTTTGGCCACATGGCTGTCAAATGACAGATTGCTATCAACTTGGGTCCCCAGGTCCCTAATTACTTCTTCTGTACTTAATGGATTACCACCTATGTGGTAATTTGTGGGCACTTTGTTTTTGCCAAAGGGGATGACTATACACTTTTTGGCATTTAGCTTGAGGCCATGGCTCTGGCACCAGTTGTCTGTTTCTATGAGGCCCTTTTGGAGGATGCTTGTGTCGGCTGGAGAGTCGATTATGGCGCCCAGTTTGCAGTCATCTGTGAACTTGGTCAGCCACAGTCCTTCCGTGTTGGCCTGTACCTCCGAGAAATATATACCGAACAAGAGAGGTCCCAGGACTGAGCCTTGTGGGACACCACTTGTAACTGGTTTGGAGTCTGACATGGCTCCAGCAATTCTAACCATGTGGGTTCTGTCCTTGAGCCAGTTTGCAATCCATCTAGTGACATAGGGATTTATATTTAAGCTGGTGAGCTTATCTATAATGCCCGAGTGGGGTATTGTATCGAAGGCTTTTGCAAGGTCCAGGTAGGCTGTGTGGGCCACCTTCCCCTCGTCAATGGCCTTGGTGACTCTTTCAAAGAAATCAACCAGATTTAAGAGGCAGGATCTGCCCTTAACAAAGCCGAACTGGGTAGGATCCAGTGTCTGTAGGTCCCCAATATCTTTATTTATGAGGTCCATGATGATCCTTTCCATAGCTTTGCAGACCAAGCTAGTCAGGCTTATGGGGCGATAGTTTCCAGGATCCGTTGAGGCACCACCTTTATGGAGAGGGACCACTGTTGCCGTACACCACTCTTTGGGCACATATCCTGTAGTAAGGCTGAGACTGAACAGTAGTTTTATGTTTGGGTTTAGCTCTTCTTGGAGTTCATGTAGGACGCAGCCTGGGACACCATCTGGTCCCATTGATGCTGTGTTTTTTGCTTTGGAGAGGGCGGCTCTTACCTGAGCATCTGAGATGTCAGGGGGAAAGCACTCTGCTGGGATAGATATTTGCCCTTTTGGTGGGGGGGGAGAGTTTGCGCTGAACCTGTCAGCTAGGATGTTGGCAATGTCTGTGGGTTCAGTGCATTTTTTGTCATTTTGGACTAATTCTGAGCATATTTGGGAATTACCACCCAGGTTCCTAACATAACTAAAGAAAGCCTTGTGATTATCCTTAGTGTCCTGTGCAATTTTTCTCTCGAAGCTGGCCTTAGACAATTTTATGAGTGCCTGTAGTTTTTGCTAATACTGATCAGTGATGCCTTCCCTTTTGGGATTTTGCTCTATCATTTAGCAGCTTCCTCCTTCTATTGTATAGTTTGTTTATGGCTGGGGTCCACCAGACAGGACGTCTGCCTTTGGAGGATTGGGTCTTGGTTTTATTTGGGATCGCATGATCCATGCATTCCTGAAGGTGTTCATAGAATGCGTTTATAAAGGATTCTGCGGTCTGGGCTGTATTTTCCACAGGCCCGGGGGCTTTGAAGGATTCCACCTCGGTTTTGAGGAGTGTGAAATTTGCTTTAGAGAAGTTTTTCACTGTGGTTTTCTGGGTAGGGGGTGGGTCCGGGATGTGAATATCCAGTGAGATTAGTTTATGGTCTGATCTTACCAGTGAGGGATACACTTTTGGTCTGGAGCATAGAGTCCCCATGTTGGTGATGATCAGGTCCAGTATGTTTTCCCCTCTTGTGGGAGTGGTAACAAGTTGTTCCATAGCATTTGAGTTTATAAATTCTAGGAACCTTTGGGCTAGGGTGTTGGAGCTAGAGTAATGCTACCAGTCTATGTTTGGGTATTTGAAGTCACCCAATATAATGGTGTTTGGAGAGACCTTCATATTTTCCAGTGTTCTCAGAAAGGCCGAGTGGGGTTCCTGGGTTTGGGAGGGTGGTCTGTAGCAGGCTATAAACTGGAAGGCAGTTTTACCCACTGTTAGTTGCACATGGATAGTCTCTGATGCTTCGTGCTTTGCCACCAACCTGGAGGTGTGGGTATCTTTGATGAATATCGATACTCCTCCTCCTTTTGCGGTTCGGTCCAAGTTTTGAGGCCGAAAAGCATGGTATGAGTATAACCTGGTAGTGCTGGGGTGCTCTCGGGAGCCCTGAACCAGGTTTCTGTTACTGCACAGATATCCATGTTCTCCATGCTAAGGAGAGTTTCGAGTGCGTGCATCTTGAGGTTTATACTTCTGGCGTTGAGTAGCATTACTCTTAGTTTCTTATCCCTTGTGATACCTATGGAGGTGGGTTTGTCTTTTGAGCCTTGCCTAAAAGGCACTATGGGGGTAGCAAGAGCCTTTGCCAATATCCGAAAGCCCAGGGGTGACAGGTGCAAGCCGTCCCTAGCGAAGCATCGTGGCCTGTCGAGCATATCATCCCAAGCTGACAGGCATTGGATCCCCTTTGAATGACACCAGTACTTAAGCCAATTGTTGAAATTGATCATCTTGTCTTCATATTGTGGCATCATTCTTAGTGAGGGTAAGATGCTACTCAAGGTCAGGGTCATACCGGCCTGGGCTACATGCTCAGAGAGCTCCTTTATGTCTCTTTTCATGTAGTCCAGGGAGGTACGTCTCAGGTCATTCACACCAGCATGGACAATGACTGAGTCATATTTGTACTTGTCTTGGAGTGACCTGAGTGCTTGTGTTATGTGGCAGATCCTAGCGCCCGACAGGCTGCTCACCGTGACCCTCTCCTTGTTCATCCTGGTGAGCGGGACGTCAGTGTGCCTGACGATAGAGTCACCTATTACAAGTGTATCAGGTGTGTTGTTTAGTCTTAAGGGCTGTGACTGTTCGGCACACTGGCTTTGTGAGATATGTGTTGCACGTGTTTTGTTTTGGGGTAGCGGTTGCTTGGGTGTCTGCTTTGGAGGTCTCTGCTGCTTAGGCAGATCTTTATTTAGAGCCTCGAGTATGTTTTTGTGTGATTATGTGTTTGGTTTGCTGTCGTGGTAGGTCTATGTGAGACTGGAATTGTAGTGAGTGTGGTTTCCTTTTCCTCCTGACTGGTTATGCCAGTACTGAGTTGAGAGAGCTTAGCCTCCAGTTTGGCTAAATGGTTGCATCTCTCACATGTGTTGGAATTTGTTGGGAGGAGGAGAGGGTTGTCTGTGTACATGAGGCAGTTGTAACATTGCCTCAAGATTCCCAGATTCACCAGCTGGACCGGAGAGGAGATTGACAACTGACCTTTGGACATGCTAGAATAATATTGGGAATTCCTTAATAATTGAAAACAAGGGCCAGTGGGGAGTGAGGGTGTAGTGCTTTTAATTTTTAGTGCTGACTTATATAATTGCTTTAGTGCAAGTGCCAGGTAACTTAAGTGCAATGTGTTACAGGTAACTTAAATGCAAAATGACAAACAGTAACTTTCTTTCAAGTGAAACAAGGAAATAAGTACAGTAAGCAATGCAGATATCACTAGTGATCCACAGAAGCTGAGAAGCCGCGATTAGGTGGAATTAGCGTTCCAGGAAATAACAAGCAAACAAACAACAAGCATATAAACAAAGCTAGATTCAGCAGGCCTGGATCTAGTCTATGCTACAGCAAACAAGGTGTACCAATTTCAGTAAGATACAGTTCAAATATTCAGGCACTATAAACCTTTAACCAGAAATTCCCAGCTCAGAAGGGCAGAGTCCAGCCTCTTCTCCCACAAGAGTGCAGACCACGAACCTTCTTAATGTAAAATAACTGGCCTGAAGCCCAAGTGCTTAAACCAGAACTAATACACTTTAAGAATAACAGACACTGGGCTCTCAATCAGCAGTTCCCAACTTAGAAGAATGAAAGTTACCTGTCCTGCCACCACAGTGCATGCCACAAACCTTCCTAATGTAAAACAACTGGTCTGAAGCCCAAGTGCTTAATCCAAAAGACTTAGAATGATAGCTACACTTTAATCAAGTTACTACCAAGCAGTAATAAATACAATTGAATACTTTAGAGAATGCCTGGATTAGTGCTCAAGTTACACAAACAAAGCTAGATCCAGCAGGCCCGAATCCAGTCTATGCCACAGCAAACAAGGCGCACCAACTTCAGTAAGAAGCAGTTCAGATATGCATGCACTATAAGCCTTTAACCAGAAATTCCCAGCTCAGAAGGGCAGAGTCCAGCCTCTCCTCCCACAAGAGTGCAGACCACAAACCCTCTTAATGTAAAATAACTGGCCTGAAAGCCCAAGTGCTTAAACCAGAATTAATACACTTTTAGAATAACAGACACTGAGCCCTCAATCAGCAGTTCCCAACCTAGAAGGATGTAAGCTACCTGTTCTGCCACTACAGTGCAGACCACAAACCCTCTCAGTGCAAAACAACTGATCTGAAGCCCAAGTGTTTAAACCAAAAGGCTTAGAATGAGTTACACCAAACAGTAATAAATACAATTGAGTACTTTTAAGATGATGCAAAAGTAAAATAAAGTAGGTAGAAACCCAAGTACAGTAAAAGCAGATGAAATTTTTTTTTTTCTGAACAAGTGCTGAGATCAAAGAAACAGATTTGAGTGCTGAAACCAGAAAACTGGCCAGCTACAAGAAAAAAAAAGCTAAGCTAGAAGGCTTCCCTCCAACACAGAAGGGCCTGGGTGCTCAGAAGCCCACAAACAGTCTATACCATTCAACAGGAAAGGCAGGAAACCAGCCCAAACCTCTTTTTTTTTCTGCTTCCCAGATGCTCTCCCTGTACACAGCAGGAGTGCCTGAAATCAGAACATGATCCCACTGCACTCAGCTGAGTGAGCAAATGAGATGGGCCCAGAAGGAGCACCCAAACACAAATCCACAAGAGGGGTGGGCAGTTTCAAGGCCACCAAGATCAACACCAAAACAAAAACAGGGAAGGTGGGTGGGACCAACTGAAGAGCAGAGTCAAAACCTCCAGTTCAGTCAATATTCCTGCAACACACAGTTAAAATCAATTTAAATACTGTATTTTTTTGAAAAAAAAGTGCAGATAAAGGTACTCAAATTCTCTTATACGTCCAGTTGAATACAGCAAGTTCCTAGCCGGCCAAAGCTGAGGTTTTTAAGCAGAAAATATTTCACACTGTACCACTTTCATTCTAGATTTGGGCTTGAGCTATAGTAGAAATGTCTGGTGTTTCTGATGAGGGAGTGCACTTCCAAGCACAGAGGTGATGTGTTCAGGTATCCAAAGCCTTTATTGGACTCATAGTTAAGGAGTAGGGTCCCAGTTGCTGCAGCAGGACTATTAAGATTCAGAATACAAGTCTGAAGCCTGGAATAGTATTTCCAGGGCTTTGATCAGTGCTACAGATATCCCTCACACTGGTTAACAATGCCAACATAATTTTGATGACCTCCGGAGGAGGAAGTAGGATACTCTTGACCATTGGATTGGAGAATTTAGTACAGGGGACACCCCACAGATGTGTAAGTATCAATTACAGTGACTAATAGTTAAAAGCTGAATATAGTCAGGACTGGTATTCATAATAGTATTCTGTTCTGGTTGTTCCACAGCTGCCACAGACCAAGCATCAAATGTGAGGTCCCATGCCATGTGTTTGTCAAGGATGCAAGAAGCATGTGGTATGTATGCATCAGAACAGTACCATTATTGTAGCATTAAAAGTTAAGGTTGGCTTAGTTGGTAGTTAATACAGTCGTATCAAATTGAGCATGCATATCTCAACTGTAAAAGAAGGTATGCATGCCTCAGTCTGTAGCATAAAGCAGCAGTTCCATGTTCTCAGATAACAGTGAACATGCATCTCTAATTTGTAAAAGGAAAGTATGCATGCAGTAGTCTGTAGGACAAAATAACAGCACAGGATTAGAGAATAGTCAGTGGTTGTAGGTTCAAAAACAGCACTTCCCAAATATACAATACTGTTAGGTTTTCATCATTATTGCATTTTAATTTCAGACCTCTATACAAGTGGCTCAAATGGCCTGCTGTAAACTGTAATCAGTATAACTGGAACACACATATGTGCAATATATGTGCACATCAAGGATTGCTGGCTGCAATCTGTACTATAGTGTGCCTCTGTTATAAACTGGGAAACCTTAAAAGCAATAAGAAAATTTGTTAGGAGTTTGTAGTGTTAAAGGTAAAAGTAACAGAATAGAATCAAATAATTGTATTAGTCATTTGTACGTCACATATGAAGTTATTAATGTTCTTTCTTTTTTTTTTCTCTCACCCCAACGCTTATCTTCTCTATTTTTTTATTTGTTGTTTTTTCCTCCACAGCATAGTGGGGTAACCCTGTCCCACAGGATCCTCTTGCCCCCACTACACCGGCTACAGCACCGCTGCCCAGCACATTTGATGTGCAACCTGGCAGCACTTGCTCTGCTGCCCCTGCACTGCCTGGCGCCTTAGGTAGTTCTGCCCTGGAGGATAGGCCTATGACTCCCTTCAGGAGCAGTGGCAGAGGTGGTGACTTCTTCACCCGTGAACTGCCAGGGATGATGCGTAGGATTGTGGGCCGCACTGTGGGTGCACTCCTATGCCAGATGGGGTGCCTGCTTTCCATCCTGGTTCAGAATACCCAAAGGAGACAGAGATGTTGGGCACTGCAGCCAGTAGTGCAGTGAGGTGATAGTTATGACAGTCCCCTGGGTGAGGACTTGATTCTCACTGTTACCCAGCTTGATGTGCATAGAACCTCGATTTCCCCACCCTGTCTTCAACCATATTGTTCACCCCTTCTTGAGTCCTTCACCATCCCTGTTTCTTGTCTTGTATGTCATGTTTACTGCCATTGCTTCCTCACCTACCCAACTTACCTAACCCAGACTTACCTACATCCCTTCTCTAACATTTGTCCCTTTCTGCAAAAAAATAAAAAGACACCTATCCAAAAAAAAAGAAAATTTGTCCCATACATAGCTCTCCATTTCACACATATGTCTTCTTGACACTCTTGATTGGGTCCGGTTGGCTATACAACATGATTGTGTTGTAGCTATTGTTCACTCTGGAGGTAACAGTCCAAATTCAGCTAATATTCTGCATATATGATCATGTTTTACAGTTGAAGAAATGGATAGCTATGGTTCTTTTCTACATCCCTCCTGCACATTCCTGACCTCCTTTCACTTTGTTTTTCCCCTTGCTTGCTTCCCCTTTCACTAATAACGTTTTTACTGTGAAGACTATCCAGCTCAAAACAGATGCACACTATACTATAGACTGCAGCAAGCAATCATTGATGTGTGCATATAATACACATATGTGTCTTTCAATTATACTAATTACAATTTACAGCAGTCTGTTGGTGCCACTGCAATAGAGCTCTGACATTGCATTGCAATATTGAAGAAAACTTAACAGTATTGCATATTTGAGAAGTGTTGTTTTTGAACCCACAACCTCTGACTATTCTCTAATACTGAACTGTTGATCTGAAGTAGGGACTTCATTTGTCTGCAACCTGTGGGTCTTGGATCCGATATCAGATCCGAGCCGGCAACTTGTTTCATAGCTAATGGATCCGAGCTCCTAGCTCCTCCCCTCACCCATAATCCCCTGCCAACCCTCCATGATCTCAGATCTAGTTTGCTGCGCTTGTGGATGGCTGGATTTTTTTGAGCTCTTAGCGAACTGTCAGTTAAGTGTAATTTTCTTCAACTTTTTTCTATCGTTAACTTTAAAAAGTGTGTAAGAGTCAGGTTCCCTGTATTTTATATTTTTTTATATAGTTTTTTCCCTCCCTTCGCTGGTCGTTGGTGAGTGTGTGTGTGTTTGTGTTTTGGGGCCTGTGTGTTTGTGTAGTACTTTTTTTTCCTCAAGTATGGCTGAGGCCCCAAAAGCCATTTTTTCAAAATGTACCGAGTGTGGCCATAGGCCCTCCCCAGCTGATGGCCACACTCGGTGCGTTCGGTGCCTTGGGGTTGAACACCTCTCCTCAGGCTGTACCATTTGTGCAGCGTTCAACCCCAGGGCACTGAAAGAGTGGAGATCGAAGCTGGTCCTGGTGGGACTTTTGCCCCCGGACTCGGCTCCGGCCTCCGCTGCTCCCGTGGCACTACCACAGGCTGTGGTCATTGCCACTCCTGCCCCCCTTCCTCCAGCCGGGACTCAAACTCCCGCTAAAGCACCGGAGGACAGGGAGGCTAGGAGGGAGAAATAGTGGGAGAAGCACCACAAGCGGCGGGCCGAGGCCTCCGCTTCGGCCCCGCCAGCTAAGCAGGCTTCTCCCTCCACAGCTTCTAGGTCTCCTCCTCCTCGGCTCCAATCTCCTTGCTTCTCCCCAGGACCCGAGGAGGAGGAGGCCCGATCTCCATCGAGGTCATCGAGGCGGCATTCCAGGCCTGCCTCGGTGGCCTCATCGAGATCAACTTTCAGTATGTCAGATGCAGACTTGGACCGGATGATACAAAGGTTCATCCAGGCCCAGCTGCAGATGGGAGTGCTCTTGCCTCCCCCCCCTTCGGGGGGGGGGATCTCAACACCTTTTTTTTGCTCCAATTGCTCCTTCTCCAACCCGCTACCCGGGTTCGGAGCGTTCGGAGCTGGGCAGCGTCGGAGCCCGGGGAGGGTCGGCGCCGACAGTACTTGGTACTTCAGATCCGACCCTGCCCTCGAGTCTGTCGGATCCGACCTCTCGGAGCCATGGGCCGAGCTTCGGATCCGAGGGATTCAGTGTGCCTTCAGCTCCGTCCAGGTCGGAGCACACTGGTCCTTCAGATCCGATGGTCTCGGCGCCGGCTCCGATCCCTTCATCGGATCCGAGTGGGAGTCTGCTCTCTGAGCCCAGGGAGAGCGGTTCCCCCTCGGCCTTCGATGTAGTGGAGAGGGCTCTGTCGAGAACATCCGGACCCCCAGCCCTTGTCTCGGCTCCACCCTGCACTCCCTCTCTGCTGGGCCAGGCTTCCATCACCAGGCCACAGGGACAGCCTGCTTCGATGTCCCAGGTTGTTCCATTGGAACAGGATGTTGCTGGCGAGACCTCCTCGGACAGCCCCCCCGAGGAAGTGCCTCGCAAGCACAAGTGCAAGAGGAGGCACGTGGACTCCCCTGAGTCCTTAACTGAGGACACGGACTTGGATGAAGGGGTAGGCTCCCCGAAATCACCCAATGAGGATGTCTCTTTTGGAGACATCATGGAAATGCTTAGGATCAGAGGTGGGTGGTCTGCCCCCAAGGCTTCCTCCGACGAGTCCGTGTTTCTGGAGGCATTCGAAGCAGGCCTGTCTACCTCTTGGGTGTCCCCTCCGGCCGACCCCCTGGTGGACCTTATTACCACCAGGGCGTGGAAGGACCCAGACACCATGTAGCCAGTCCCAAAATGCCTGGACAGGATACTGAGCCCCCCCCCGCAGACCGGTCACACTGGAGCAAGGGTCCCCCCCGTAGATGCCATGTTGACGGTGGCAGCCACGAAGAGGGAACTAGCTCAGGAGAGCCCCTCAGTCCATCCACCGAGCAAGGAGTCCCGCTCGATGGATCGCTTAGGGAAGCGAGTTTTTAGTTCAACGACCTTTTCGGTAAGGTCTCCGAACTATATGGCACACGTCATCAGGATGCAGCGGGATCTTATCAAAGAATACGCTGCCTCCCCCCCTGAGTCCATGTCGGTGGAGGACAAACAGTTGTACTCCACCCGAATGGCCACTCTGAGATCTATTTCAAATACCTCTATGTGGCTATTGTCCCACGCCACCGAGGGAGCCGCTAGAGCTAGGGGAGTGGGCCTAGTCATGAGACATCAGGCCTGGCTCCATCATTGTGACTTTGCGGAGCCTTTTAAAGTGTCCTTTGCGAACGCCCCTTTCAATGGTTCTGCCCTGTTTGGCAAAACGGTTCGCGAGACACTAGTCCAGAGCGAGAAGGACGGGAAGACGTTGTCTGCCATTGGAGTCTGCTTCTCTGCTCCCCAGTGGTCCTTTTCAAAGAACCAAAAGGGTCAGAAGAAGATGTGGTTCCGGAAATCGCAACACTCCCAACCCGCTCCGGACAACCAGTCCTTCCGTGGCAGAGGAGGGCAGGGAGGACGCTGCCCCAGGGGCAGAGGGGCTCCAAGGAACTTTGGGTCCAGAGAACCTTTCTCTGACCGGCCCATGCAGCAGCCCTGAAGGGTTGCCCGGCTGGTCCACTCTGGAGGCAGTCGGGGGCACTTCTTGGAACACCTAGCGGCATGGGAGTCCATCACGACAGACCGCTGGGTACTTCGAATTATATCCAGAGGGTACAAAATTCCATTACTTCATGTCCCCAAATTCAAGAACCTCCCTGATGTACCACCCGATCAGAGGGAGGCTGCAGCCGCAGAGATTCAGCAGCTGCTAGAAAAAAGAGCCATCCAGCCCATCCCCCAAGACCAGCTCGGATTAGGGTTCTACTCCAGGTTCTTTTTGGTGCCAAAAAAGAAGACGGTCACTCTTCAATCTATTCACCCCCTTCTAAGGGAGAACGATTGGATGTGCTCTATAGACCTCAAGGATGCGTACTACCACATTCTAATGGACAGACGATCTAGGAGGTTTCTCCACTTCCGGCTGGGAGCCAGTCACTACCAGTTCAGGGTCCTTCCCTTTGGCCTCACCACAGCCCCCAGGGTGTTCACCAAGGTGTTAGCAGTGATAGCGGCCCACCTGAGACTCCAGGGAATGCAGGTCTTCCCGTACCTGGACGACTGGCTCCTGACCGCCCCAACAAGGCATCTACTTTGCTCAGCCAGAGATTTCTTTCTCCGCCTAGCCCCCCAATTAGGCATCACCATCAATGCCGACAAATCTTTTCTGGCCCCGACACAAGTCATAGAATTTATAGGAGCCAGAATAGACACCAGAGATCTACGAGCCTTCCTGACATCGGAACGACTACGGAATTTGCAACTTCATGTGCGGGCCATCCTCCAGTCAGAAGCACCACTGGCGGAATTGGTCCTGAGGGCACTGGGCTCCATGGCGGCAGCAATAACGCTCCTTCCATGCGCCCGTCTGAACATGAGGGTACTGCAGTGGACCCTTCTAGTACAATGGTCCTTTCTGTCCTTTCCTCTCCATCACCCCATCGCTATCAGCAAGGCTTGCAGGAGGGCCCTATTATGGTGGCTTCATGCTCCGGATCTCCATACGGGCCAACCCTTCTGCACCTCTCCCCCCCTCGCCACGGTGACCATGGATGCCTCCTGCCTCAGGTGGGGGGCCGCATTATTCAGGCAGGACCGTCCAAGGCACGTGGAACGATACAGAGACCTCCCTGCATATCAACGTTCTGGAGATGAGAGCGGTGCTGTACACATTGCAAGCACTTCAGAATCTCCTCCCCGTAGGAACTATTGCAATTCATTCGGACAACATGTCTGTTGTCTGGTGCATCAACAAACAGGGGGGGAACCAGGTCTTACCCTCTATGCCGCGAAGCCATGAGAGTGTGGGAATGGGTGATTTACACCAACCGCTTTCTGATTGCAACGCACATTCTGGGGTGGGCCAACATCCTAGCGGACAAACTCAGCCACACCCTTCTTACCCCTTATGAGTGGTCTCTCAACCCACTAGTAGCGAAGCAGATATTCGCAATATGGGGCAACCCTGCTGCGATCTGTTTGCCTCTCCCTCAAACACCAAATGCAACAATTTCTTCGCTCTGATTCCCACTCCATGGGAAACTCCAGGAGATGCTCTGGTGCATGCTTGGCCACCCGGTCTACTTTATGCTTATCCTCCTCTACCCCTGATGCTGCAGCTCTTACAGAAAGCCTCACGGTTGGGGAGCAGGATGATTCTCATTGCCCCATTCTGGCGTCGGCAAATTTGGTTCCCTTACCTGTGGTCTCACCTAGTGAATCCCCCCTGGATTCTGGATCCCAGTCCGGATCTAATCTCCCATCCGTCGGGCTTGCCATCCCCAAATCTGGACAGTCTGAAGCTGACAGCTTGGTTGCTCCAGTTCCACTCCTAGTTAGAACTCCCGGTATCTCTTCACCAGTCAAAGCCATCCTCATGGCAGCGCATAAACCTTCCACCAGGAAAGTGTACCGCAGTAAATGGAAACATTTCACCGTCTGGGTGGAGCATCATAATCTAGATCCCTTTACGGCTCCTCTTCCATCCATACTAGACTTCCTAACCGAACTTTTTCAGGAAGGCGCTGGTTGCTCAACTGTCAAAGTACAATTGGCTGCCATCTCCCATTACCATGTGGGACATGACACAGGGCCATTGATGTCGGCCAAATTGTGTAAAACCTTTCTCTAGGGCACCTTTTTGCTCAGACCCCTATAAAAGAAGCCGTACCCCCTTGAGATCTTTCACTAGTTGTTCAAGCCCTGATTGCTCCACCATTTGAACCTGCCGCTTCAGTGGATCTCAAATACTTGTCCTGGAAAACAGCATTCCTTGTAGCCATTACTTCAGCGAAAAGAGTTTTGGAGCTTTCTGTGAAACCTCTTTACTTGATCTTTCATGCGGACAGAGTGTACCTCAGGACCAATCCCTCCTTCCTTCCCAAAATATCATCAGAAACCAATATAAATCAATCCATAAATCTACCGGGTTCTTTCCTAAATATCAGAATAAAGGAGAGTACAAGCTGCATTCATTAGATGTTCATAGGCAGCTGCATTTTTATACTCATAGAACCGCTGGTCACAGGCAATCCGACCAGCTGTTCATTTCCTTTGCCAAGTTTAATTTGGGGAAAGCAGTATCAAAAATCTCCTTGTCATGTTGGATTTCCCAATGTATTCTTTTAGCGTACCAAGCTTCTGGGAGACCCGCATCTGAAGGAGTTTGCGCACATTCCACTCGTTCCATCTCTACTTCTGTGGCCTTCAAATCTAGAGTTCCGTTGGATGATATTTGTTCGGCAGCCACTTGGGCCTCATCTCATACCTTTATTAACCACTACAAACTGGACGTAATTTCTAGAGGGAGAGCATCCTTTGGGTCTGTGGTGCTCCGCAATATCCTTCCATGATGGCCACCCAAGATTCAGGTAGCTGGGGACTCTGTCCCACAGGTTGCTGACAAATGAAGTCCCTACTTCAGATTAAGAAGTTATGTACTCACCATAACATTCCATCTGAGTAGGTGGCTTCATTTGTCTGCAACCATCCCCCCTCCTTCCCCCTGGCCTTCAAAATGGATCTATGTGAGTTGTTTTATTGGAATACCCTTTTTGGGTATCTATAGAGGGGCAAACTTAATCTGAGGTCATGGAGGATTGGCAGGGGATTATGGGTGAGGGGAGGAGCTAGGAGCTCGGATCCATTAGCTATGAAACAAGTTGCCGGCTCGGATCCGATATCGGATCCAAGACCCACAGGTTGCAGACAAATGAAGCCACCTACTCAGATGGAACGTTATGGTGAGTACATAACTTCTTATTTTGGCCTACATACTAATGTATGAGTACTTTCCTGTTACAGTTGAGTGATTAATGCTGTATAATAAGCCAAAAAAGGTGTCTTTACTTTTAATGTTAAAATAGCAGTGCTGTTTGGATGCACACATACCACATGCTTTCACATCAGTGCCAATCTAGTAGCATGGGTTTGTGCATTCAGCTCTCGGTCTGTGATGGCTGAGGAAAAAAACAGAGCAGAACAGAATACCATTATGAATACCAGTCCTGACTATATCCAGCTTTTAACTCTTACAAGTCGTCTCTGTAAGTGATACTAACACATCTGTGGGGTTCCCCCAGTACTACATTCCTCAATTCAATGTTTGAGGGTATCCTTCATCCTCATCTGGAGGTCTCTGTAGTAATTCCTACACTGTTCACCAGTGTGGGGGATACCAATAGCACTGGTTAAAGCCTGGACAAGACTATTCCATGCCTTTGATTTGTAATCTGAGTCACAATAGTCCCACTGCAATAACCTGGGCCCATGTTCATTCACTAGGAGTCCAACAAACACTTTGGACTCTTGGGCACCCCATCTTTGAGCATGGAATCTCAAAACCTCTTCAATAATGCCAGTCATACCTACCACAGATCAAGATCAATGTAGAATGATGTTTTCCCACCAATTGCAGGTATCGTGCTTACAGACAGTGCACAATTATTTGGTTTTGCTAAAATTTGAAAATGTTGCTCATTACTTACCATTGTGCAAGCATGGTGCTCGAGGGTGCACACTGGTGGGCCACATGTTTGCGCTATGGCCAATAGTATTAATTGAATGCATTCAGTTTACGTTTATGGATGTCTGGGTCCTGTATGCTACAGTTTGCGCACTGACACTCTACATTCAAACCAGATGAGCATAGCCAAACATGCTTGTGCTAAGTGGCACACCACGCAGACAGTGCACCCCCCCCCAAAAAAAAAATAAAATAAAAACATTGACAAATAGTTGAAATGAGGAAAATCAATCTATGACATATACAGCAGAAAATGTTAGTGCATGAGATATGTCTACATAGGTCTGGATCTCAACTCTCACTCCAATGCACCTTCAGAAAATGGGATGGATCCCTTATCCATCTTTGCCACACAAACAGCTTTACAGCAAAGAAATTAAATAATTCCTGAAACAACCAAGTGCAACTGAATGTGCACTAATATCAAGGCATAAACTATTTGTACATTTATTATATTTAATATATTTATATAAAAAAAAACAGCTACCACCAAAAGCAGGTCTCCAGGTCCAAAAAGCCAAAAGAGTCCAGAAGCATACAAACCAAAGAAGGACCAGGAGTAGGCTGTAGATTCCAGTATAAAAATTATTTATTGTAGAACAGACCACAGAAGAAAAAACATAAGCGCTTTCATAGGTATGTACCCCACTTCATCAGATCATTTGCCTTAAAATGTGTGAGGATATTAACTGGTAATATTACGATATGCAGTTGCCATCAAATGAAGGGCAGGATGGATGGCACAATCAAGCATAGAATGCTGTTTTGAGGGGAGCAAAGGAGAGCTACTGTTATGGCACATGAAAGGGTGCACTGTTCTCTCAATGGGGGGGGGGGACCAAGCTGAGCTACTGCTATGGTACAAACAAGGATATGTTGCTCTTGTTACTCTACTTGTTTTGCATCCTGTCTTTTTGATCTTGTGATGGTTGTGAAGTCAGAAACTGCAACGTGTCTCATTACTTTCTAATTTCTCTTGGTAATAATTTCCCATTACAAACATAGGGTGTTAAACTGAGGGCATGCAGTGATCATCAGTACTTTTGAGAGGTATGAATGTGTAAATCTTTGAAGCCTGAGGCCTACTACTTGCTAATGGACCCACACAAGTCAAATAGCTCTCTGCTGTCACGTTACATTAATTTATGTACAAATCTCCCACCTTTTACTTGCTTACTGTACCAAGTGATGAAATACAAGGACATGCCATACTTTTATTATACAGTACAGTATATGTTCAGGACTTGCCTTGTAAATACAGCAGTTGCTACAGTGCTAGTTCAGGGCCAACTGTGATGCAAGCAGTACACAGCCAATACATGGGGAGGGAAAGGTTTTGCTCTGAGTTGAGGCTAGCAAAGGTAACAGAGTTCCTCTAGTTGTCCCTGTCCACTCTGTAGCACTGTGTGATGTCCATGTTGTGTATGTTGTGATAAGCTCAATGTGGCCTGAAAACTCTTCTTCTTCTCAGTGTAGGCCTATTGGCAGCAATAGCAGCACTGTCTGCAGCCTGTAGTACATACAAATGGATTAAAGCAGCAGCAGCTCCTAACATTCTGTCTGTGTCTGTACTCCACAACTTTTGAAATCCACAAGAAAAAACAGCATAGGGTCTACATGGATGTTTTATAACTTGTTGAATAGCTCCACCAGATTGGTTGATTAATATGCAGTTCAGCTGATTATGCTGTAAATGGCATCTCTGAAACACAGGCTAAGACAGATACAGTTCATTAATAATGTACTCCATTATAAAAAGGCAAATGTGTAGCTAGCCAAACTGATGGTGAGGACATTTGCTACACGTTTGCATGACTTTACAGAAGTGTATTTCTTCACAAGATATCTTTACAGAAGAGTATTGAACTCCAGCACGTATGCTCTCATTTGTATTACAGTGCATATGCTGGAATATATTTATGAATAATGTGAAGCAGGGCCTTGTTTGTCAAGCCATTTCAGAGGTACACATGATTGACAATACATAAAAATAGAATGATGTGTGATAAATATGTTAAAATGTTTCAGGGACAGGTCCTTTGAAAGAACTTTTAGCATTACAACGATGTTTTATTACCGCAATGGTTCATTTGTCTGAGCTTTTGTGGGTGGGGGGCAAAGAAGAATTATTGTTATGTCACAAACTAGAACAGACTCTTCTTTTGGGGGGAGCACAGTTGAGTTACTGTTCTGGCACAAACAAGGATATGTTGCTGTTGTTACTCTCCTTGTTTTGCATCCTGCCTGTTGTTAGTATCTCACATCTGTACACTGTGTTATGTTTCTCCAGTGGGTAATACTGACTGGCTACTTTTACTGTTTTATCTGGAAACAGTTGCTTTGTATTTATGTGATGCTTGCAGTAGATATAGAGTAGCATATCTATTACACTCTGTATTACTGTTAAATATGATGCAGCCCTTTACTGTTGCTTATCTTCTTTCAGGACCATCAGGAATCCAGCAAGATATACCTCCTGCAGATGGTAAGCCAAATAAATTCATGTCAGTACTGCAAATTAATTTAAATAAATATCATAATGTGTCATTTTAGACCTGTTGTGTGTATTTCTGTACTTTCTGTAATGGTGACATCAGTGTTAGTTGTATTGCATATATTGCACCATAGTAGTGCAGGTATTAGTGTGTTTCTGTATTTCTTCATTTTTATCGCAGGTGATCATGACAGTGGAACTGTTGGCCCTGTGCCACCTGCTGTCAGTGTCTTAGCAGACACTGATGATGATGGTGGCCCAACTGAGGCACAGTCAGGGGGTGCAGAGACTGAATCTAAAACAGAGATTGACATCCAGCCACTCTCTTCATTTCCCCAGCACAGACAGTAGGCCTATGCCTACCCAATCCACTGAGCTCACAGCTATTGGACAGGTGGAGGATGAGGACATTGATCTGGAAAGTGTGGCTACTGCAGCTTCAGTGCCTGTTGACTCTGTGGAGGTGTCTCTTCCCGTGTCACACAGTGTATGTTTAGGGCCATCATGGAGGCACAGGCACATTTAGAAAGGTGCTTCAGACATATGATAAGGGTTATAGATGTGGCACAGGCTGACATGCATGACTGTCTCCACCATGTTGCCAATTCACTGGATCAGATAAATGACACATTGGAATGAGGGGTGTCTGTGATGGAATGCGGGGTGTCTGTCATGGAATGAGCAGTGTCTGTGTTGAAACATCTGCTGGGAGGGGAACAACATCCTAGTAGGCGTAGCTCAGCCACAACATCTGCTGATAGCCAATGTGGGCATACCCAATTATGATCCCATAATGGCAGTACTTCCACTGCTCCATTGGTGAGTGTACTGTCCACACCCAGACGTGCTAGGCCATGGGGTCGTGGTCCTGGATGTTCCTGTGAAGGGAGCAAGTCCAGCAGACATCAGTCATGTTCAGATAGCAGCACTGCATCTAACCTTGGGTGTGGAGATGATAGTGCAACTCCTGGCAGAACCAGTTCTCATGGTCAGGGGGGGTGACAACAATGAACTGCCAATTCTACCACACATGGCCCACACCTGTCCAACATACCAAAACGTAGAGGTAGCACTGAGTTTGGCTGTGTGCATGCAGACTCTCACACACCACTTTCTCACAGAGGACCCCTACAGACACACACACAATGGTTACATGGTTCAGCCTGCCTGCTTCTCTTTCTTACTCACACACACTCACCGACTTTTTGTGTCAGTCTAGGCTCCTGTCCCTCCATACAACACCCTGTGCAAGTGATGACAACTTTGCCATATCACTGGTTTCTCTCTTTTGGATTCAGACTACATAAACGTTGTGTCTGATGCACAGGGTGCATAGCTACATTAGTGCTTAGTATATCTGCATTTGTGTTGTTGAACTGATAATTGTACCTGTCATTTATATTTGACTTACCAAGTCATACAGTGGGTAGCATCATCATTTCACTACTTTATGGTGTATTCTGTTGTAAGGGTTGTGAAGTCAGAAACTGCAATGTCTCTCATTACTTTCTAACTTTTCTCTATAATGATTTTCCAGTACAAATGTATGGTGCACATCATAAGTCAAGACATCACATTCAGCTCTCAGGATAGTATGACAGTACTGTAGCCAAATCTCATTTGAACAATAATACAGCATAATGGTCTCTTTTACATGTACTTCACCAGACACATGCAACAGCTGGATAGACCACAGAAATTTTCCATCAACATAACACAGGAGCTAAAAACCATGCCGCGATGTATGTGTATAGATTAAAAGACATGTCACTATAATCTGTCTGATATTGGATGAGTTGACATCTGCCTGGCCTCCAGGCCAGTGTCTGGTCATGCCCTGGTGGGATGACTGCATATGCAATAATCTGATATAGCTGATGACATCAGCATTGTCTGTTGAGCATATGGTAATAACAATGTCCCACATGCTGGTGTAAAATTCTGTCTGTAATGTCAAGTAACAGGTCACACACACACACCACCACAGCACAAGTCTGACTTTTATGTGGCTGCTGGTCAGCTTATAGTGGATGACATCACCAGGCCATGTGGGAGAGAAGAAGTTTGGAGGCCTGCCTGGAATGGATCTGTAGGCAGGTACAAGTATCAAAATAATGTCAATTTATAGGATTGGGGCATTAGCTGCAGGACAAATACTTCCTCTTCTGGCCACACACACACACACACACACACACACACACACACACACACACACACACACACACTTGACTACAGTGAGAACAGAACTCCTGCCTAAGTACACAGACTACAGAACTCAGTACTTTATGCAAGCACCACAGCACAAGTCTGATTTATACAAGGCTGCAGGTGAATTTATAGTAGATGACATCATCAGGAAATGTGGGGGAAAACAGGTTGGAAGGCCTGCATAGGTACATAGATTCATAGGTTCATATGATGCCAGTAGCCTAACAGCAGTAGGTTGTGTAGAAGCCTAGCTGTGTAAAAGCACTAGTATCCTTACTGAGCATAGTTGGATGTTTGAATTTAGCAAAGCAAGATTGTGAGCACCACCAAATGGGCCTGTCCATGAGGGAGCACATAACATTATATATTACACTTTGTAGTGTGGTTGAAATATGTGTGCAATCAAATACTGAAGCCCCAGGGTTGTACTGCTTGATGGGGAGGGACAACACATGGATGTATTGTAAGTATATAACATATAGTTAGACCATGCCCTTAGTTTGTAGTGTCTCCACATGTAGGTTTATGTCATACAAAAGAAATAAACAATAAACAACAATAAGACAACATCATATATACAGCTCCATAGCACAGTGAGCAGTGGATATACCCAGTGGTTAACAAAATGTACACACATGTGAGTTACACCTGTTTACACGTAAGTAAATAGTACACAAACCCAAGCCGTATTGCTAACATCTGACAAGCAGAATGCAACAGTGGCAAGCAATTGCATGTATAGGCAGTTGTGTATGTGTTTTTTGAAAAGGTAAAGACATGCCGGTCCAGATAGCAGGAATACATTTACAGAACTATAGTACACAATACACCAGCAGTCATCCATTTGATGATAAATGTGATAATACATAGATTACTCCATCAGTAAAAGTAGCACTGCATGGGGCAGGTGGTATTCGAACCCAAGACCATGTATATAACAATTCTACACTTACACCTCTTACCACAAGAATGTTGAGGAAACAGTTGTCTATATTGCACTTCATTGCTGTAAATTGCAATGTCACAGCAGTATTTGCACACTCCATATTAGAACCCAGTACCATCTGTACTCCAGGCGGGGTTTTTACATGTTAATGTTCTATCTGTACAAATCCACCACTATTTACTTTCTTACTGCACCAAGTTAAGAAATACAAGGCTACCCCTTAATATTATTAAGTAATACATTCTAGTTTTAGGAGTTACCTTGCAAATACAGCTGTTGACCCACTTTTATTTTAGGGCTAAAATTTCCTTGTCTCTATTCCCATGGTATTGAATTATTCAGAAAAAAAAAACAAAATGGAAGTTACATGGATGCCTTATAGCTTGTTGAATAGCTCCACTGTAGAGAAAATAACCTGCTTACGCTACAATTAGCACCTATGGAAAACATCTGCTGCTTTACTGAATATATAAACTCCATTAGTACTCATTAATGTGATATGCACCTATGCACTGCTGCACTTACTAACGCTTAAATAAGGTAAACACAGGTAATCTTGATATCACTTTTCTCCATTCCTGTGATATTGTGCAAACATGCAGTTCAAAATGTGAAGGAAAGATTGCAGAGGCTGTACTAGAACCCAGGACTATCTGTACTCTATCTCTAGACATACACATGCTACCACAGGAATAGTTATGTGACAAGCATTGAGAAACCTGCCATTCATTCCTCCATTTCCTGTGATTGCACTAAGCATGGCACTGTGCAGTGACAAAAAAAAAAAAAAACCTTAAATCAGACCGAAACGACACATTTTAACAAACAATTAAGAGGATGAAACAGAACTTGTGAATTCTGCACTGCTTACACACACTTTCACACTTCACAGACCTACATGTATACCTTTGTAAGTGTAACCTGACACGCCACCCTGATGTCATCATTCACTATTACCATCCATTGAAAAAGAACACTGTGGAAGTGCCTACTCAAAGTGAACATCCCTACATGTTACAATTTTTTGAGATTTAGCAATTCTAATAAGCTTTGACCTCATTTCCATCTTCACCATGCTGACAGCCCTGAATCTACATTGTTGGTAAGTGTGTACTCAGGGAAACTGAAGGGGAGCCCAATGTTGCACATACAAGGGAGGGTATTACTTTGCTATATATCTCCACACAGGAATACAAGTTTTGATAAAATTAGACTGTATTCTGTCAGATACATATTGCATATGCTTACATGACAGTAGAAATAGTATGTTTCATGGGTTTACACTTTTAGCTGTCTACATTAGTTACAAGTATATTCTTCATTTGCGGGTGGGGGATCAAAGTTACATTTATGTCATTGCACTTAAAAAGGAATTGTTGCTGTCATTAATCTAATTTTATAGTATCCACCATATCTAATAATGTCATAATGTGCATGGAGTTACATGTTATGGTCAGTTCTGTACAACTCACTTGAGCAAACATCCTAGATCCATCTATATATATATATATATATATATATATATATATATATGTGTATATATACATATATATCTATCTATATTATATATATATATATATATATATATATATATATATATATATATATATATATACATATATATCTATCTATATTTTATATGTATATATATATATATATATATATATATATATATATGTATGTATATGGGTTTACTTTGTTTGTATGAAGTTTCAGTACTTCGTAAGCCACTTAGTCGAGCGCAGTTGTTCAAAGTACCAAAACTTCGAAAACAAAGTACGGAGATCACAATACAGCATGGAATGGGAATATTCCCTTTTCCTTCCTGTAGTGCGATCTCAGAGTTGGTATATTGAAGTAGGGGGTGTGAGGGGCACAGCCCCCCATATGGGGGGTGTAGGGGGGTTGCCCCCTTGCAAAACATGTTTTCTGTGTTTTTTTTTTTTTTTTTTAGTCAGCAAATCTGGCGACTAGGCTTCAGCAAAAGTGCACTTTCGTTGAAATGCACTTTTGCTGAAGTGGGCTCCTACTTTGTTTGTCCGATGTAACATATTTTCGAACAAAGTAGATCCATACATATATATATATATATATATATATGTATGTATATATGTGTGTGTGTGTGTGTGTCTGTGTGTGTGTGTGTGTATTTATATAAAGTGTGTGTGTGTGTGTGTATGTTTAAATTAGGGAAAAACCAAATAATTTTAAGACTAGTTGATCATATTAACAGATATTGTACTTACAGATACCTGACATGACTTTAGAGCTGAATTTAGTACCATGACAACACTTGATACTGTTACTAATACCATATATGCCACTATGATAAATGGCTTGTTTACAGGTAGTCCTTTCATTGATTTGAACATTGCCTTTGAAATGTTAATCACAATATCCTAATCAAAAAGCTAGATGCACTGCTTGCACTGGTGATAGAAGGATAATTTCCTGGCTACAGCCCTGGTAACTAGAGTTTGACTAGCCGTTCAGATGCTGATGGCATAGGTAGAGGATACGGCATGCCTGTCTGGGGGTGGGATGGTGGCACCCTGAGAAAGATCCCCTACTGTACATGCAGGCTGCCCTGTTGTCCCACCCAACTTGTATGATGTGCTTACGGTTTCAGTGTAGGGATCTTATGCCTGCTTCATCTTGTTCTTCCAGCATGCCATGGGCCATACACTACTTCACACCCATGACTTTGATCACTTACATTGCTATCCCCATTGCCATGAACCTGCTATCAAAACTATGGGGTTGTGCTGACCAAGTTTGCAGATGACTGCAAACTAAGGGCAATCACTGAATCCCCAAATTATGTCAGTATACCCCAGGAGGGTCTCATGCAGACCAATGACTGGTGTATTAGTCATGGTCTGAAACTGAATGCAAAGAAATGCATCATCATTCCCTTTGGCACAAACAATGTCCCCTCACACTATCAAATAAACAACAATATCTTAAGTACCCATGAAGTGGTAAGGGACCTGGGATCACAAGTTGAACTGCAACCTTAAATCTGACCACCATGTGTCTACTGTAGTAAGGAAAGTTTTTTGTGTAGCACACTTGATTAGTAAAGGCATCGCCTCAAGTGCAAAAGAAGTTATAACACTCTATACTCTGCACTTATCAGGCCCATAATTGAGTATAATGCCCCATTTGGCATGTACCATACTTAGCACATGCAGCAATAAAGAGACCTCAGAGATTTCTAACAAAGAAGATCAAGGGGGTGCAGCATGTGCCTTACACAGACCAACTAAAGTCCCTGTCCCTATACTCTGCATCATGTAGACTTCTTAGGGGAGACTTATGCCTGGCCTACAGAGCAATCCAAGACTCAGACCTAATTAACTTGCTGCATATCCATAAATCAAACGGGACTAGCGCTACCTGTTTCAGGGACCTAAGTATGGCGTGCAACTTAAATAGGACATGCTGGAGGGACAGATTTATCTCCCAGTGACTGCTGTGTCTTTGGAACAGGCTACTGATTTATGTGAAACAGAGCACCTCTACGACACTGATCGAGAGAAACCGGGACGAGTGGATAGGGCACCATAAATTTTTACCAGGGATAGAGCTCATAACCCTCCTGGACATGGGCAGTCATCACTAAATGCAGTCTTGGGTACTGACTAGCATTTCTATGGTATTACATTGGGATGATACAGCTAGCTTGAAATGACATCCAGGTCAATAGCCTAGTAATCTTCTATGACCCTGTGATCAGTTGTTCCTGGCATATGCTGGGCATGCCTCTTAGTAGTTTACTCAGTCGTGTTCTGCTGGTGGCACTGTCATGTAATGTGCCACCTACTGCATGTTCCCATATTTAGGTTACTGTTTTGATTGCTGTAGCTATGCCTCTCTGGAATATTCTACATGCTGCCCTGCACACATTTGTACTATTTGTCTTGCCTTCCAAGTCTGTGCATGTTCCTTGGTAATACAACATTGCACCAAATACATCTCCATCCAGTCCACATCCCATGGGCTCTGTAATCATGCATCACACCACATGAATTGTTCTCCTCATATACACACAGGGGCATTGCATAGGATCCATGATCTCTTGTCCTTGTGACAAATTGTTTGCAATTCTCCCCTTTTTTTCTGGCAGGTCAGAGCTATTGTCTACATTGCCACTACTTAACTAACAACATTTCATATCTCATAGTACATTTATAACTGACAGCATTGCATGTTCTTGTTAATATCTTCGCTGCTGTATGTCTCTATCTCTTTCTGTTTACTGCTATATATTTTTTATATTTTTTATGTTTGTTTCCTTATTTATCTTCAGTTATGCTCCTGTTGTATGCAGTATTACCTGCAGTTATGGCTGTGGTGTGGCAGCAGTCACATCACCATTATCCTGCCCAGCCATCACCTGCTGAGCTTCTAGCTGACTCCAGGCCTGCTTCTCTACAGATTGATGAGGGTCGTCCAGCAAGGGATGACTAGGAGAGTTTCATGGTAGCCTCTGGTGGTCTGTCACTGGGGGGAGGGGGTCATCTATCACTCTTGGGATGCCTCCTATAGGTCACAATATATTTGACGGTTTAATTAAGTCTTTTGGGTTTCTAATACCATGATGGGAATGGACCCCATTTCTAAGTCAAAGTATGATTAAAGTTCATGAAATTAGTATTGCTTCAGTCTTTGATGTTAGCCAAAAGTGGTCTTTGCAGCACCTGCAGTGTGCCCACAATTGACTTCTTCTGCAATTCAAATGGAGTTACTATCTAAGTCCAACTGTAAATTCTTTTTTATAAGACCTATTGCTCCTACTACTATTGGAACTATCTTGGTATCCTTATTCCACATTGCCCAGGTTTCTGCCTATAAATCCTGGTATTTATGATGTTGTGTCTCTCTCTGTACGTAAGACACTGTAGTCACTGGGTGTAGCAATTTCAATGATCAATGGTACTTTTGTCTTCTTTTCATTGACTACTACATCTGTTTTTCTCGCATCTGTTTTTTGAACTATTTTCACAATATATTACCCGGAAAGATCATGAGGATGTAGTGACAGTTTTGGTAGACTGGCAACTTGATGTCCATAAAGAACAGCTGGAGAATGACCATGTGTGATTGATAGTCATTCCACTGTCTGGCCCTGCCCACAGTGCCAACAGTGGCAGGGCGACAGTCACAGAGGTGACTTAAATTTGGGTGGTCAGCTCAAAAGTCAGTTGTCATGCCACACTATCTGCCATCATGGGTGCTCCTCTTCCTTGTGTTTTATTTCTCTCTTCAGTTTGTAGTCAATTTCTTCCCATCATCATTTGTCCTCTCCTCTGTCTGCCTGTCTCTCTCCTTTATGCTCTCCTCTTTTGTATCAGCATTTCTTATGTTGATATTTGTCTGTGCTATGTGTTTTTGTCTGCCCTGGTGACCATCCATATACCCTCTTTCCTCCCCACACCTCCCCTAACTTCCTTTGCCCTCTACCTTTCTTAGGAAAAAGGGTAACTGTCCCACAAAAAAAAAATACTCTTGCTTCCCCATTCCCATTCCACACTTCTCTTCCATTTGTCCTTATATGTCTTCCTGTACTTGCTATTCCGCCTTGCTGACTGTCCTATACTCACATTTACTTCCTATTCATTATTCTACATTGATAGGGACTTTGCAGAGAAGCCCTTATTATGGCTCTTAGCAATTCTCATAATTGTCTGTCTCTGTGCATGTGAACTGACATTGTCATATGTATATTACATGCACAATACTAGATTTCTTGAATCATGTGACCATGCTCCTCTTTAAATGTTTTGAATGATTTTTGTCAAGGTATTTCTTGATTAGTTAATCTCCATCAAGCTGATTGACTCCTATTACATTGCTAATCAGTTTCAGTTCACATTGCAGTATTTCAGATGTGCTAAATACCCATTATATGGCCATGCAACAAATGTTTCTGAATCCCAGTTCAAGTTTTGCAAATACTATTGCTGTTGCCATTATGATTGTTTTGAGAAAACTTAATCTATAAGTATTTAGGTGAGGTAGCTAGTTTAATCTGAAGCATATGAAATAAAATGACATGGCAACAGTTGTCAAACAGAAAAATAGAACTATCAAGTTAATATTAACAGAATGTTTTGAAAGAGTAGAAAAAAAGTGTTGGTAATAAAAAAACATTTGGAATAATATTTAGTGGATATTGAAAGTAGATATTAATGAGGAAATTGAAGATTTATAAAACTAAATATAAAATAATGAATATAAGAGGTTAATAAAATATTAAAAAGTAAGGATTCATAGCTACTCCTGGGAAATAGATGAATAAAGCCCTGACTACAACCCAGCTGACCAGGGTGCAATTAGTGTCTCAGATGACTGATGGGGTGTCTGGGAGGCATGCCTACCTTAGGTGGAAGGGAGCTCATCGATGATACTCCCTAAAGAGAAGCATGACCTATAGAACGGAGTTGCTCTCATATATGGTCGACTACTGAGGGAGGGCAGGGAAGGGGAAATGAGGAGGGCATAAAAAAGAAAAAACAATTAGACAGAATCAAAGATGATGCAGTCTCCATGGCACCCTTAGGATCCACAATCTACACCAGTAATTCTGCAGTATGTCTGGGGGGAGTTGGATACTAGCTGGTAAACAACAAGGTGCGGACGTGAGGCTTGGGGGGGCTGGACTGGTAAAAATTATGTGCAAGGGTCATGGAACTGAAAAAAAAAACAAAGTAAGTGTTCATTATATAAATTAAACAAATGGAGGAAAAAAAACTGGCTTGGCTTCTATAATTTTGATTTGAAATTGACTGTAGAAAATGCCATTCAAATATATACAAGGTGAAAGATTAGAATAAAAAATACATATTTAGTTGACAATTGATTCTAGGAAGTTTAGCTTATGTAACATATTGAATGAATTTAAGATTTACATGATCAAATACTTTAGCAAGTTCTGTAGGGAAAACAATAATGGATTTCTGATATCATATATTAAGGGGGACTAATGAGGGCATGTGAGAATGATAAATCCTGATTAAATCAGTTTGTTAAAAAGGAAGCATAACTCTTCAGCTTCAGATTGATCAGTGCTGTAGGATGCTAATTTACATTTGATGGATCTGTATAAACCATGCCTCTCAACCTCTTAGAGTAAGGAATCTGGATGAAGCCATTAAAAAGTGGTACACAATTTTGAAATATTGATCTTAACAAACTTAGAAAGTTGATAGAATAACAGGTTTTGCATTAGCATGAACTTTCTGAAGGATATGAAGTCTAAAACTCAAATATCTGTCATTATTTTCTAACTGCAATCTTTAACGATTTGTCACTAATTTGCCAGGCAGCCACAATATTATTGAAAACCAAACATATAAGGCAAAAAATCTGGACATTCTGCGGAAATCTGTACAGTCGAGAGGTATGGTATAAATACTGTTTTAGACTTCTAGAGATATACATCTGAAATGCCTCTCTTCTGGATAGAGATAGTATAAGTTAAGTAACATTTTTAATAACTTATTGATAAAGACTGCATATAAGGCAAAAGTCAAACTACTAGGTTGGGGGATCTATGGGTTTTCAGTGAGTTAAACTATACAAAAGCTCTTAAAGGAAAACTCTACCTTCTCCTACAGTTTAACTCAACTCTTAGGTTGCTTTTCCCCCCTACAGTATGATTCCAGTACTGTGTAAATTCCTGAAAACTGCTTGTACTTAATAAAACTTTCATTTCCTCACTTTGGTGTCAAAGGAAGAGAAAGACCACCCATTTTTTTAAACTTAACTTTTCACATAAGTTGCAGAAGAATTTGTCAACACCTGCATGGCATACCACAGACTCCAAACTAAGGCCAATCAAATTATGTCCTCACATTTCAATAAATGTTCTTATCTCTGGAACCATAGGGATTATGAAAGAGGTATAAATGGCAAACTCTTCAGCACAAACTATTTTTATAGAGGTAGTAGGTTCTAGATCTTAAACCAAATTTTGTAAGTCACTGTAAACACAGTAACTATTACATTTGTAATATTTATAAACAACTTACAATATCTCAGCAACCACTCATGTTATGCACATACTGGCAGCAGCATTATATTAATCTAGCTGAAAGGTTTCATATGAGGCTAAGGAGTTCTGTCTGTGTTACTTGGCTGTCGAGATATTTAGAAAAAAATGTGAAACTTATATCTATATAAATTAATATCATAAAAACAACAATATCTATTTAACTGTACTAGACAGAGGTGAAATATTAACCCAACTGAGTTTGCTATTGTGTAAGCTTTAAGATGAAATCTTTTAAAACCTTGTACATAACATGGTTTTGTAATTATTGATGCAAATATGAACAAGCAATATTTAACGCCTGGAGGTGTCTGTAGGAGCTAACTGCAGATGCACCTGTAGGTGTCACTTGGATGTAATGAGTTCAGCAGCAAGGCAGCAGTACCTTGAGTTTATCTAGAAAGGATTTTCTTTTGTTGAGAGGTTGTTCATTTTGACATTGCCTAAAAAGGCACAACAGGGGTGGCTAATGCCTTTGCCAGTATCCAAAAGCCTAGAGGAGACAGCTGCAAACCATCTCTGGCAAAGTAGCATGTCCTGTACACCATGTCTTCCCAGGGTGACAGATATTGGATCTCCTTGGACTAACAGCAGAGCTTTTAAAGGAAAACTCCACCTTAGAACTAAAATATGCAATGTTGCTACTTGGCACAGTCAGTGGTGTAAACAGTAGGAAAGGCTGTCTTCATCCTGAGTCTGACAGGATTTGTATATTAGCTTACACTTGCCCTGAATTAAGTAATGCACAGCATCTGCAAAGATATAATAGCACATTCATTATGTGGGTGTGCATCTGAGAACATATCAGAATATTTGACTTTCTGATTAAAGTTTGCTAGATGATTGCTGGACCAGAGTGTGCTACTCCAATTTGTCTCCTTTACACACTTTGTACATGAAGGTTGTACATTATGCAAACAGATTTTGTACATCAGAGTTGTACATTATGTGAACTCCAGAACCTTACTTGTGAATACATCAAGAATGTCCACAGTAGATATAAAATTGAGTTTCCAGAGTAGCCATTTGTTTTAATGGCCTTTTAAAGGCCTCTTTTTGTTTACACAGCAAGTAAAGTCTTAATTATCATTTAGTTATTGCATTTGTGAAGTCTAGTAGAATTTTGCACGGGTGTAAGTATATGTATTAGAGAGAGTAGTGTCTATATTTTCACTGATTACAATACTAATTAATCGTACAATTAATCAATGTAGGTATTCAGCTGCAGTCAATAGATATAACAAATATGGGTCAACATCTCAATGAAAATGTGATTGTTTCATGACTGACCCTCAGAAGTGCGATCACAAAGCATGGCAAATGATCACGAGCAATAGCTGCATTAACAAAAACCTTTAAAAAAAAGCTTTTTGCAGAGTGAAAGCCATATGCATACCCAATGTCATACAGTCATCAGAAAATCTAACATTTTTGAAACAAACTATTTAAATTGTGTGGATTAAGTATCTGTGTTTTGCAAGATAGCGATTCAGTGAATATGCAAGCATTTAAACTACAAATCTCTTACATGCATAAATAAATGTAAATAGTAAGTATTTTAATGGGAAGACATTTTCTTTAAGGTAAATAATAACCATTTTATGGGAAGACATTTTGTTTGTCCAGTTGTGTCAGCTGTCATCTGCAACTAGGTATCAGTAGATGCCATTTCTGTATATTTCATTCCGTTTGTATCTTTGTGTGTCATTGAATTATAAAGATGTTGCCATTGTATGCTGTTTTGAAAGAAGCAAAGTAGTTTAATATTTTGGCAAGGTAGATAATAAGAAATGTCTGACACTTGTATTTTTAATAATTAATATATCCAAAAGGATGAATCATTAAAAAGAAGAACTAACATTTATATTGATTTTGTATAGCACAAGTTTATTAAAAATGCTTCATGTGTTTTTTTTCTCTTCTTTTGATTGTTGCAAACATTCCTGAAGGGCTAGAATAAAAGCATGTTCTTTAATGTTTGTGAAAAATCATTTGTGGTTGCTATGGTTGTTGATTAGTGCTTTTTAACTTAAGGCAAGGTACGCATTTAGTATGCAAAATGCACGCCTGATGGGTATGCAACAATTACACTGTAAAAGTGTCTGTCATAGGTGATGTGAAACTTCTTTCTAAAGCAGCCTATTATATGCATAGTTTAGCTTTAATTTTCTGAGGTATGATATATTTTCTATCCAAGTACTAGGTAATATATTTTAATGGTATTAAGAGCAAGAATGTTTTGTTTTGTAGTCAGTTCAAACAGCATGCTGTGCGAATTTCATCTGCTAGATTTAGAAGGTGAGATTTCAAATGTCACTGGACATTTTTTTGAATTTTGTACTTTTTTATGTTTTAATTGACAAAGCATAATGACATGGTCAGTCTAGATTCCCTATCAATTACAATTTACATCACATTTGCATTAAAGGTTCATTTTGTATGACATGGGGTTGTAATCATTTTTATTACATTACAGAACATTAGTATAAGCTTATTTTTTAAATCTGCTATTTTTCTGTAATAACCTATATGTCTGGGTCTCTTAAGAGTATCATATGAGGGTCTATATCATTTCTTCAAAGCTCCTGTTCACCAAGCGCCTACTCGTCGAAATTAAAGCATCGAATACCATTTCAGCGAATTACATCATCTAAAAGATTTCTCAGGGAAAAAAATACTACTTGGCCACCGGAGCAATTCTAATCAAATTACATTATTTTAAACTCACCGAAGTGGGGGGCTTTGCCCCCGACACCTCCAGTGTGGGGGGCTGCACCCCCCACACTCCCCCTAATTATATATTCCAACTACAAGATTGCAATACATTGGGGAAGAGGACAAACTTGTTACAACGGCCAACTAACTCCCCTCCCTAGGAAAAAATTTCAATGATGTAATTATTTTGTTGAAATGCTATTCGATGCTTTAAGTTCGATGAATAGATGTTCGGCAAACTGGAGCTTCAATGAAATGATAGGTACTCCCATATGATTGTTTATTTTGATATAGCTTAAAAAGCTGAGTGATTTTTCATTAATTCTGCATGTAGGATTGTGTGCTGTGACCTAAATATTGCTAAGAATTTATGGCTAGTCAGCTGATGTAGTACATAAAGGATAACATCCTAAGTGTTAAATCCAGGTTTGAAAGTTTGATAGCATAGTAGAAGGTGATGCACAACAATGAAGTATTGGTCATAAAATCAAGCAATAAATATGGAGAATGTGACTTGTTAGCCATGTAACTGTCTTTTTGTTATGGGATTACAAATATGTAATAGTTTTGTCCTGGGACATAGAATTACTATTGAACTTTGAGTAGCCTTAGCACAGTATCTTCTGAATGGATGTTGACTTTCGTTGTTCTAACTTTGACTTTGTTCACCACTTACATATGCATTCTTAGTTGGTGTTCTATGTTTTTATTTTACTATCTGAAAAACTGCTATAATATGTGAACTGACTGTTAAGTGAATGAGATCTAAATATGCAATATGCTTAACTATTAGTAAATTACATGTATTAGTATACCAAGGTAACCTGCTTAAGGCATTTTAGAATAACCAGTAGCTATACAGATTTGGAGAAGAAGGAATGGGAAGGTGAAGTGAGAAAGAGAGAGGTTTGACACTTCACTGTAACAAGTACGTGATGAATACTGAAATTACTGTTTTATCTTATTTGTTGTTAGGCATCAAACATTGTCACTCTTTTAATTTGTGTAGTCACCATTAGTATTTTCACTGATTACCAATATAAGCAAAGATCTGAAGGGTTTGACTGATAGTATATGTGGCACTAAGAATGATTATGGGGAAGCAAAAATGTAGATGAATCTGCTGGGAACACAATATGAGAGGTGGCATTAGGTATCAGTGGGTCCCTGTGGTTGGTTGAAGTGCAGTCCATTCAGATGCATTTCATTCCAATGTGCATAGACTGAGTGAAATGCAGCTTGAGCAGAGTTAATGGAAATGTAGAATTTGTCTAAGATTATTGAATACTGGAGATAGGGCAGTTTACCTTTTTTTTGGTACTGCGTGATCTCAGAATTAATATATTTAAGTTACCAGGGTTTTGGAGGATGCAGAGAGTTTTTCCCCTGCAAAAACACTTCCATCCATCCATCCATCCTCAACCCCTTTTGCACATGGGGTTGGGGTGTCACTTCCACAGTGACAATCATCTCGAGCCAAGGTTTACACCACCAAGTGTCTGGCCCTGCCACAGTAGTTCACTCGCACCTATGGCCAATTTAGAGTGTCCAGTCTACCTACTGCATGTGTTTGGAATGTGGGAGGAAAACCATGTAACCACAGGAAGGGCATGTAGTCTCTGCACAGAAGGCACCCCAACCAAGAATCAAACCAGAGAACCCTTTGCTGGTAGGTGGGAATGCTAACTGCTGCACCACTGCAACATTTTACTCAAAATGTCTTGTCAATAATTTTGTTCTCCAGTGTATTTTACAAGGGAAAACAGAATTTGAAGTAAGTTTACTTTGCTAAAATACCATGAGCTTGTATCTGCACTTGCAACAACAAAGAAAAGACACTGTATATGAGTAAAAGTATAATATTTTGTTAGGCACCAGGGGGCAAATGTTTTAGGCATCAGAGCACAGATGCTGACACTATTGCGAATAATGAATTTTCTTTGGTAATTTTATTTATTTATTTGAGCTTACATGGCTGCAAACATTTTTAGATTCAGTAAGCAGTGCTGAGTGGTGTGCATGCACACACAAAGACAGAAACTTCCGTGGCATGCAAATCACCTCCTGAGCAGGTGAATATCATGCAAATGGGGCAGGTAGAGTGATCCAGTAAGCAGATAGGCATCTCTTCAGACCGCATGTCAGTGTATGTAGTGTACATGGAAAAGTCTGTGTAGAGGAGTGTAGACAGACAAAAGGGGTTGTACAAATGTAGATATTTTGACAGAAATGTCATACCACATACGCATATGACCAAAACTATCATTCTGTATGTCGGGAAAATTAAAGGGAATAAGGTAAGTTAATATTTTTTTTTAGTAATCTGGGCATGTTTACACAGCACACCGCAGTGCACAAACATGCTTTATAGAAAAAAAAATTGTAAAAAAAATTAATTAGTATATGACAGAAAAGTATTACAGGACTATGCATGGAATCCCTGCAGTGGTGCATTAGTGCTGTTGCTAACATGGTTGGGCTCTGAAGTGTGTAGTTTCCAGGCTGTGAGCATGGATACCTATGCAGATGAGGTGGAGGTACTGAATAGCAGAAAGGAATAATTGTGTCAGCATATCCCCTTCATGTAGGCTTTGACCTATGTTGTTGTTTAAACAGGAGGTAGCTGACACTAGGGGTGTGTGTCTACTGATGTCTAAGCTCACTTCAGGTTAGGTGCTCATGTTTGCGTGGCAGGCTGAGTGTGTCCCCTACAGGGGGTGGTCCACTAACTTCTAAGCTTTGTTTACCTTCCCTGCATGAGTGCACGTGTTTGCACAGCTTGCCACCACACTCAGCTTGTTTTAAAAAAATAAATATATTTAATTAGTTTTGACCCTTGATTAACCTAAAATAGGGCCATGAAATGATGCTAATTATATTGCAAGCAGGTGCAATGCATCATAGTTACCCAATCATACACTTTACACCTACAGCAGAGCTCTATAAAGTATGCATACACCCAGCATTCTGATTTTTCCCTAATACTTTACACCATTGGAGTACAGCCTTGGGAATTTTAACCGCGAGAATGCTAGGGGCTGCTGCAGGTCTACTGCACCTGTATGCACCAGATGCTGAAGTCAATCTTGCTGCTGCTGCTAACAATAGGCCTAGCCAGAGAAGGAGAAGAGTGTTCAGGCCCAGGGTAACCTTCCAGGACCTACATGGGCTGGAGATTGTAGAGTGCTACATGGTAGACAGGGACATACTGCAAGAACTCACAAAGCTCTGCTGTCCTCAAATCAGACCCAGAGACAACAGAGGGGAACACATCCCAGTGGAAACAAAGGTATGTGTAGCCCTTAGGATACTAGCTACAGGTACTTTCCAAAGATCAAGTGGGGACATGATGGGAGTCTCACAGGTGTCAGCATCCAGGGAACTGCACCAGTTCCTGGATGCCATGCTATTACATGCCAGTGAGAAAATTTCTTTTATCCTCACCATTGAGGCAAGCGAGAGTCAGCAATATGCAACACTTCTACCATGTAACCCACTACCCTGAAGTACTGGGAGCCATAGATTGCACTCATGTACATATCTAGGCACCACCTGGTGAGGAGGGTAGAATCTAAGTCAACTGCAAGGGGTACCACTCCATCAACTGCCAGGTCGTGTGCAATGCCCAGGGGATTATCATGAATGTGTGTGCTGGCAGCCCTGGCAGTTATCATGACTCCAATATCTGACACGCATCACAGCTGTAGCAGATGTTTGCTAGGCAGAACATCCTACATGGCCATTTACTGGGGCTGCTGACTACGCCCTGGAACCATGGATGGTGATACCCATCAGAAATCCACACACACCCATGGAAGAATGCCATAATGAGGCACACTCACAAAATAGGAACATCACAGAGTGTGTGTTTGGGCTTCTGAAGTCATGATTCCGGTGCCTCGATATATCTGGTGGAGCAATGCAGTACTTTCCAGCCACATGCAAACATATGTTCACAGTATGCACTATGTGACACAGTATGATTCTGTGGAAACAGCTGCAGCAGGATCAGCAAACAGAAAGGATACAGAGCCCCCCACCACTACATAGGTCACCACAGCCACAGTCACAGGAGGATTTGGAGGAGGAATCCCCTGATGATGTCCCTGTAGGTAGACGCAGGCATGCCTAGTATGCCTTGGCTTTGGCTAAAAGACAATGCATAGCACATTCACTGACAACCTAGGGCCCTAAGGACTGACACCTTACTCCTAATCACATACATATAATAGCAGGCAACCCACACAACCTGCACCTACCCATGTATTGACTGTGTACTGCTTGCATCAGACAGAGTCAGCCCTGAACTACAGTTCTGTCAACTACTGCATTCACAAGGTAAGTCCCTAAACTACACACTACTTGTAGGGATTATTATAATATGCTGTTCCGTGTATGAATTTGCTGCATTTATGCAAGTAAATATAGCAGGCTATTTGGACACAAGTAATATCCACATTGGACTACAGTTACCCAGTCCACTAGAATGTGTTCCTTAATATTCACTAGGCCTTATGGTTGGAATATGCACTATATCAGTCAACAGAGATGTCAAACAGCGGGGTCACATGATCGTTGGACTACTGTGTATCCCAGCAGAACATGTGGTGCTGCTCCCCCACACCCAACACAGCAGTTTCCCCATATAACTGCTTTAACAGTAGGTCATCAATGGTATATCAGCAGTCCAGGCAAACTCAGGGCAGTAAAATAGAAATTGAGCATATATTGTATGTCTCACTTACCACATGAATAACAATGTACTTATGTATGCTGTGATTGTGTGATGAATGACTAATCGCTGGCTGGCAGCTTGTGTGGCTCAGTGGACTAGAGAAGTTAGTATGGGTGATGCCGTTGATGGTTTAAATCTGGAGGTATCCACATCTTTTGCATGTGGGGTATTATTACATTGGTGATGTCACAGACTGTCAGTCTGTGACTGGTGTAACATTATGAACTTCTATCACATTAAATTAATTACATCAGACAGCTGGAGAATGCCATGGACATTTAGAGCGAAGTGCAGTACTGCAGAAACAGGGACAGATGTCAATGTCCGTAACACACAAAATCCCAGACTGCAGTGCAGGTAGGTGTGGCCTGGAGTCAGTTTATAAATATTGGCAGTCCCACTGGACATGCCCATACACTTAGTTAAACTGAGTGCAATCCTGTTGCCCCTTGATCAGAATGACATTTTATGTATATATATGTTTATAGATTCATAGATTCATAAGTAGGTACTTGGCTATTGGCCCTAGGGCCTACATAAGCCTAGCTAAATGGTACCCTGGCTTTTGCCTCCCAAGAAAATTATTTTCCTGTGCCCCTGTCAAGCAGAGCCACAGAAATGATCCCCGGGGTGAATTTTCTATCTCCCATCCAGTCATCAAGATTTTTCTTGAAGAGTGCTAATGAGGAGCTTTGTTTGATATAGACAGGTAGTTTGTTCCAGAGTATGGGAAGTCTCTGGGACAGGAATCTAACCCACCAGCATGTTCTGTTTATTGTGGTGACAAGGTTTAGGTCCCTAGAGCGTGTAGATCAGAGGGACTGAGATTTCTTTAAGTGGAGCAAGTCCAACAGCTGTAGGTTTGACATAGCTTTGTATGCTAGGCAGAGATGGCCTCTGAGAAGGCAATATCCGACAGACTAAAGCTGGAGTTTTTTGAGACAGTCTGCATAGGGCATCTGTTTGAGGCCGGTAATCCTTTTTGTGAGGTATTTATCATACATAAATACAGACATACATGTATGCATACCCGTCTGTCACTATCTCTCTCTCACATACATTGTATATGTATTTCTATATATTTTCAAATAAATATATACCTGTTTATATAGCTATATACATATATAAAAACATACATCTCAGTCTCTTCTCATATATCTACAGAACACATACACATATCATACAGACACACAGCTACAGTTATAGATACATCCCTGTTATATACAGAAATATGTCTGTGGATGTCTGTATTGTCCTACCTATCCTAATACTGGTGAGTAAAGTTGCTCTATTCACACATCTATAATATTGCTCAAAGGATCCAAAGTAAGGGCTCAACAGTACATAATGCACTTGCCTACAGACCCCTGTGCCTGCTGGGGGTCACCACATAAACAGCAACAGGTGAACAGGTTGTGTAATGTATAAAGTTTTCTATGCAGGAATGGACAGGGCACATTGTC
The DNA here is from genome assembly GCF_019279795.1 of Protopterus annectens. Lineage (NCBI taxonomy): Eukaryota > Metazoa > Chordata > Ceratodontiformes > Protopteridae > Protopterus > Protopterus annectens. The sequence goes on along the minus strand of NC_056725.1, from coordinate 1,454,546,875 downwards.
CCTGCTCACAGGCTTGCCCTTCCAAGTGTAAACAGCCACAATGTATGTGAGAGACGTACCTCCCTGGACTACATGAAAAGAGACATAGAGGAGCTGTCTGATCATGTAGCCCAGGCTGGTATGACCCTGACTTTGAGCAGCATCTTACCCTCACCTAGAATGATGCCACAGTACAAAGACAAAATGATCGATTTTAACAATTGGCTAAAATTGTGGTGTCATTCAAAGGGGATCCAGTGTCTGTCAGCCTGGGATGACATGCTCGACAAGCCACGTTGCTTCGCTAGGGAAGGCTTGCACCTGTCACCACTGGGCTTTCGGATATTGGCAAAGGCCCTTGCCAACCCCATAGTGCCTTTTTTAGGCAAGGCTCAAAAGTCAAACCCACCCCCATAGACAGCACAAGGAACAAGAAACTAAGGGTAATGCTGCTAAACACCAGAAGTCTTAACCTCAAGATGCATGCACTCGAAGCTCTCCTTAGTATGGAGAACATTGATATCTGTGCAGTGACAGAAACCTGGTTCAAGGCTCCAGAGAGCACCCCAGCACTACCAGGCTATACCTCATATCATGCTTTTCCGCCCCAAAACCTGGACCGAACCACAAAAGGAGGGGGAGTTTCCATATTTATCAAGGATATCCACACCTCCAGGTTAGTGGCATTGCATGAAGTATCGGAGACCATCCATGTGCAACTAACAGTGGGCAAGACTGCTTTTCAGTTTATAGCATCCTACAGACCACCCTTTCAAAGTCAGGAATCCCACTCGGCTTTCCTGAAAACATTGGAAAACATGAAGATCTCTCCGAACACCATTATATTGGGTGACTTCAACTACCCAAACATTGACTGGGAGCACTACTCAAGCCCCAGCACCTTAGCCCAAAGGTTCCTGGAAATTATAAACTCAAATGCTATGGAACAACTAGTCACCACTCCCACAAGAGGGGACAATATACTAGACCTGATCATTACCAACATGGGGACGCTATGCTCCACACCAGAAGTATATCCCTCATTGGTAAGATCAGACCATAAATTAATTTCACTGGATGTCCACATCCCGACCCCACCCCCAGCCCAGAAAACCACAGTGAAAAACTTCTCAAAAGCGAACTTCTCACTTCTCAAAACCGAAGTGGAATCCTTCAAGGCCCCAGGGCCAGTGGAAACTACGGCCCAAACTGCAGAATCCTATATAAACGCATTCTACGGACATCTCCAGGAATACATGGATCATGCTATCCCAAACAAAACCAAGACCCAATCATCCAAAGGCAGGCATCCACTCTGGTGGACCCCTGCCATAAATAAGCTGTACAACAGAAGGAGGAAGCTACTACATGATAGAGCAAAATCCCTAATAGGGAAGGCATCTCTGATCAGTACTAGCAAAAAATTACGATCCCTCATAAAATCCTCCAAGGCCAGCTTTGAGAGAAAAATTGCACAGGACACCAAAGACAATCATAAGGCTTTTTTCAGTTATGTTAGAAACCTGAGATGCAACTCCCAGACTTGTTCTGAGTTGATTCTAAATGACAGAAAATACATTGAACCCACATACATCGCCAATATCCTGGCAGACAGGTTCAGGTACAAACTCCCCCCCCCCCAAAAGAGCAAGTATCTATCCCGGCAGAGGGCTGCCTTCCAAACATCTCTGATGCTCAGGTGAAGGCTGCCCTCTCCAAAGCAAAAAACACTGCTTCCATGGGACCAGATGGCGTCCCAGGTTGCGTCCTACATGAACTCCAAGAGGAATTAATCCCTCAAATAAAACAGCTATACAATCTCAGCCTCACTACAGGATATGTGCCCACAGAATGGCGTACAGCAACAGTGGTCCCACTCCACAAAGGTGGAGCCTCTACGGACCCTGGAAGCTATCGCCCCATAAGCCTGACTAGCTTAGTCTGCAAGGCTATGTAGAGGATCATCATGGAGCTCATAAACAAAGACATTGGGGACCTACAGACACTAGATCCTACCCAGTTCGGCTTTGTCAAGGGCAGATCCTGCCTTTTGAACCTGGTTGACTTCTTCAAAACAGTCACCAAAGCCATAGATGAAGGAAAGATAGTCCACACAGCCTATCTGGACCTTGCAAAGGCATTTGACACAATACCCCACTCGGGCATCATAGATAAGCTATCCAGCTTAAATATAAACCCCTATGTCACATGATGGGTCACAAACTGGCTCAAAGACAGAACCCACAGAGTGAGACTTGCTGGAGCCATGTCAGACTCGAAACCGGTCACAAGTGGTGCCCCACAGGGTTCTGTCCTGGGACCACTCTTGTTCGGTATATACTTTTCCGAGGTACAGGCAAACGTGGGAGGACTATGGCTCACCAAGTTCGCAGACGACTGCAAACTGGGCGCCATAATCAACTCTCTAGCTGACACAAACATCCTTCAAAAAGGTCTCAGAGAGACAGATAACTGGTGCCAGCGCCATGGTTTAAAGCTAAATGCCAAAAAAAATATAGTCATACCCTTTGGCAAAAACAATGTGCCCACAAATTACCACATAGGCGGAAACCCATTAAGTACAGAAAAAGTTATTAGGGACCCGGGGACCCAAGTTGATAGCAATCTCTCCTTTGAAAACCACATTGCCAAAGTGGTTAGAAAGACCTTTTACATAGCCCACCTCATCACAAAGGGTTTCACATCTAGATCAAGAGAGGTAATCGTGCCCCTTTATTCATCACTCATTAGGCCCATCATAGAATACAATGCCCCTTTTGGGATGTACCTTACCCGACACCTGCAGCAATTAGAAAGACCCCAAAAGTATCTCACCAAGAGGATCAAGGGTCTCAAACAGATGCCATATGCTGCTTGGTTAAAAAAACTCCAGCTCTACTCAGTTGCATACTGCCTACTTCGAGGTGATCTATGCCTGACATACAAAGCTATGTCAAATCCAGAATTAATGGACATGCTCCACCTCAGTAAATCTAAATCCCTTAGAGCCACATGCCCAAGGGACTCGAACCTCAGCACAGAAATAAATAGAACTTGCTGGAGGGACAGGTTCATAACCCAGAGGCTCCCTTCGCTCTGGAATAGAATTCCAGTTCATGTGAGGCAGAGCACCTCACTGAATCTCTTCAAGAAGAATCTCGATAGGTGGATGGGGGATTTTAGGTTTGTCCCAGGGATTACTCCCGTGTCACTATTAGACAGAGGCACAGTAAACTAAACCTTAAAAAGGGCACAGTACACTCAAATCAAGGGGTGGCGTAAGCCATACAGAATTGGGCTAGGCTTATAATTGCCCTAGGGCAGATAGCCTAGTATGAACCTATGAACCTATACTGGTAATTGTTGACACATAGCTAGGTTAATAACAGTTATTTCACTGCTAGGATACTAGATGCATATAACAGTACAAAGCAATATCACTCTGCAGACCACAGATGCTGTTCAACACAAGCCTAGTTTGTGTAATTCACAAGTAGTTTGCCTGCAATCTCATGCACAACAGACAGCTGTGGCGCATGTGATAAGTACAGTGATCTATAGTGTGTAAGACTAGATAGGTAGGGGTTCTATTCTCACTGCAGGCCACTTAGTGAGTGTATGTGTATCCCCCTGCCAAACAACCTAGAAACCCCACTGGCTAACAAACTGCAATGGTTATGTGCTTTTTGGCCCAGTAAGTTGCTGCTGGCTTCCAAACTGCCCTTTTCTAAAAGGCCTGATGATGTCATCTACCTTAAGACTACCGGCTGCTATGGTAGCATCTGACTGAAGCAGTGGCATGTGCAATAAGTACTCTGATCTGTATTGTGTAAGTCTAGATAGGTAGAGGTTCTAATCAAACTGCATGCCACTTGGTGTGTGTGTGTGTGTATGTCCATATGGTATAAATATGATCACTTCAATAACTTACAAAGAGGTAGGGTTTTACAGAATTTTAGTTGTAGCAGGTGATGTGGCCCTCCAAATGCCTGACCACAACTTGGCCTGCTGATGTCATCAAGCATAATATGTCCTAAACTGACAGTACTATCAGACATGAGGTGTGTTGTGTGCATCACGTACTGTGATCTGTAGTGTGCACCATTACATGGGTTAGTGTTCTAATCTACATACAGCCAACTTGCACCATGTCCTGTAAGCAGTAGTTGGAAGTGGTGCTATCCTCAATGTAGCCATGTTTGCGTGTGTGACTGTTAGAGCAATTTTCATCAGCTTATGGTACCATAGAACATTTGAACCTCACTAGCATACACGCATAAATCCATCACAATTGTAGACAACTGTATACCCTTATTTACATGATCATCACATATTGCCCCAGTTCAAGAGGGACACAGGCAGAAGCCCTGTTGTGAAATGATGGTCGTCCAGCCAGTCATACCGATGGCATGTGCTGAGGTGTTCTGCTTGCAATTAGCCAGTGCTCAGTTGCAAACGTGGGTTAAAGTCTACTAAACAAGTCTCTCCCACCAGCATGTATTATTAATGTCCATACTAGGTTAATGTCCTGACAGTGCTTCCTTCAGATATGCAGCATTTACAATCAAGCATGGTCACACATTGCCCCGTATGCAAGGCAGAGATCATCTCTGAGCAGTCTATATGCCACAGGCTACAATGACACTCATTTCAGATGATCCCCAATGAACACATGCTGAAGACTTGAAGTTTCCTTGTGAGGGACCATACCATTGTGTGCAAGTACCAGTACTGCTTGGAAATGTCCATTACCAAATGGCCATTGCACTCAGATATTGGCATGCTGAGGGAAGAGTACATGGAGGTTATGAGTATGTCTATTCTGGGTGATTGTGCCCTCAGCTACAACACATGATTCCCATCATACCACTGGAAAGACATGATGATCTCAGGCACATTAGGTGTAAAATTGTGTGGTCAGGTCTGTGTGCCCAGTTCTTTTAACCGTGAGTATGTATATCACATGTTACAACTGATGTCCGAATTACCAGGTAAATAGGTGTTAGTGAGGGAAATTATACTACATATATATTTGCATGGAGTCTATGGCCATTACTTTGTCAACAGACATTTGTTCAACACCCACTTATAGGAAATTGACAAAACAAGACTCCATGAGTGCTCACACTTTGCAGGCATCAGCCAACATTGTTAATCACAGACAGTCAGTATTCACTTATATTGTGGTTAAATGGATTCCAAGCAGTAAAAGACCCAGGACTGAGCCTGTTGAACACTGCTGATTACAGATCAGCTATTGGAGATGGATGTACCTAAGTTGAGTATGTGTGCCATCAATTGGCCACTAAGTGACCCCTACAATGATAGTATCATGGATGCCTAAGCAGGTGCTTTGTACATGATGCCTGAGTGGGAGATATAGTCAGATGGCTTGGCTCAGTTCAGGGGGTTGCATGCCCTGATGTCCCCTCACCTAGGTTCTTGGTGACTGTCTCAGAAATGTCCACCATGTTTAACATTCATAATACCCTGTCAGACATCAAAACTGTGTACAGTCAACTGTGTGTATATCTGATGATTTCTCCTATGGTCATACAGATATGGATACTCAGGAAAAAAGGGCTATAGTTCTGGTGGTCACTGCATGCACCTCCTCTGTGCAAGGGTATAACAGTTGGCATTGTCCAGTCAACTGGGTTCAGCAAGTGATTTCAGTACGATTGCAATGTGTTCCCAGTGGTATTAGGAATCCATGACACATCCCATGTAGGATGCAGTCTGAGATTTTAGCATGTCCAATAGATGCTGTGTATCTTCCATGGAGAGGCAGTTTATGACCTGCTTTGCAGATATGGAAGTTATGGGACAGTTTGTAGGAATGTCATGTGTCACATGTGGGGACAGGGGAGTAAAGTTGATGCAAAACATGTGGAACTCCAGGTTAGCTATGGGTGCTGACCAATTCTATGTGGCATCATTAAGTATGAGCTCACCGACAATCTGAGCCTGTGCTTTGTGGTTACACATGTAACTACATTGTGGGTTGTGGTTCTTCTTTGTGTGGGTGGCTAATTTTATAACTTACTGTGTCTACACAACATCACAACACTATGTGGTTGTTGTAGCTGAGGAGGTTGTGTCACCATTTTTGTGGGGGCATCCTCACCCCAACTGTTACACACAATGTCCACCTCCTACTGTACAGTCTGTTAATGGCAGTTGTTTACCAGGCAGGTCAGCTATGGCATGAGGAGCCTATGTTCCTCCTGTCAGGTACAGCCAAGTTCGTGCAGTTGCAATGCTGCTGGCATAATGCATGGGTGTACAGCTCTGCATACATGGCATCCCATCAGAGGGGGGATGTGCAGTCAAGCTAAGTAAACCATCCCACAGGAGATAATAAATGACTTTGTTGAAATATATGTCTGTATTTTCTGCAACTGATGGTTAGTGCTGGTACTTTTAATGACACTGATCTGTGGTCAGATCTCACCATGGAGGAACTCACATTGGGGGGCTGCAGTGGTTACTGCCATTTTTGATTTCTCCATATCTTTTGGGTTTCTAATACCATGACGGGAATGGACCCCATTCCTAAGTCAAAGTACGATTAAAGTTCATGAAATGAGTATTGTTTCACTCTTTGACATTAGCCAAAAGTGCTCTTTGCAGCACCCGCAATGTGCCCAGTTATGACTCCTTCTGCAATTCGTACGGTGTCACATGAATTGGTAGCATATCTAAATATGATTGTAAATTATTTGTTATAAGACCAGTTGCTCCTACTACTACTGGAACTGTCTGGGTATCTTTCTTCCACATGGCTTTTGTTTCTGCCTGCAGATCCAGGTATTGTATGACTTTGTGTCTCTCTCTGTACGCAAGACACTGTAGCCACTAGGTATGGTGATTTCAATGATCAATGCTACTTTTGTCTTCTTTTCTTGGACCGCTATATCCAGTTTTCTAGAGTCTATCTTTTGAACTTAGTATTGGGTGATTCCATGTGATATAAACTTCATTTTCTATGATTCTTTGTGGCTTATGTTTCCAGTGTTTTTCAGCCACTTTGATACCATAATGTTTGCACAATCTCCAGTGTAACAGTCTCTCCACATTATTATACCTTTCAGTATACAGTCTCTCTGCCATTAGTACGTCGCAACCAGCAACAAGGTGTGTGACTGTTTACAATTCAGTTTTACAAAATCTACATATGTCGGTTTCTCCCATGTCTGTTTCTCCCACATGTTCAATGGATTTTGTAAACCAGTGTGTTTGTAACCCACTATCTTGGGCTGCCAATATTAACCTTTCATTTCTTGATGTGAATTCACTTTTCCTTAACCATTCCTGTGTTCGTTCTTGATCAACATGAGGTTCTTCGAGATGTTTTCTATACTTGCATCTATATTTATGTTTTTTCCACAGTTCTTTACTTCAAATCTTGTCCTTCACCTTATATTCTTTCTTTTGTTTTTTAGCACATTCAGTTGCTGCCTGTTTTTACTTCTGGTATAATTTCCATTCCTGCTTGACGTTGATATGCTTCTGCTAAATTAAGCAGAGATGTCATCTTAGATTTATTCTCCTCACGTTTCAAAACTTTTACTACATTTGGATCCTGTGAGATCAGCAATATATAATCTTGGCATACACTGATTTTTATAAATAATTTGGTAAGCATGAAGCATCCTTCTTGTTTTAATATCCAATCTATCCAACACTTTTTGGGGCCAGACAATCACTCCAAAACTATAAGTTAGGACAGGAAGAACAAATTGATTTATGGCTTGGATCTTAATCCTGGATGTCAATGCTGTTTTCAGGATTAATTTAAGTTTTCTAAAGTACTCCTTATTGAGCTTTATTTGCATTTGTTCATGTTTTTTTGATGATCCTTCATCAGTTCCCAAGTATTTATAGACTCCCTCTTGCTCAAGCTCTTTTATATCACATTCTTGTCCCAAACTGATGTTTTCCTGGTGCTGCAGTTTTCCTTTTTTAAATGTTGCTGTTGCACATTTATCAAGACCAAATGACATTCCAACATCATCTGAAAAAGTTTTGACAACTTGCAGCTGTGCTTTCAGTTCCTCATCTAATGAGCTATACAGTTTTAAATAATCGATAAAGAGAAGATGAGAAATCATTAGACTTTTTTTTTTTCTAGAAGGCAAATTGTAGCCATGGACTAAGCTGTTAAGTAAACAGCTTAATGGATTAATGGCAAGGCGGAATAGCAACGATGACAGAGAGTCAACCTGGAATATCCTCCTTTGAATTTTTATCCATGGGATAATAATCTGTCCTTTATCATGGCTTAATTGTAAAGTGGTCTGCCACTGTTTCATGGTTACTGTAATGTAGTCAATCAGTGTAGTAATCAGTGTAGTGTATCTTGTACATTTTAAGCACTCTTTTGTCCATGAATGTGGGATGCTATCAAATGCTTTTTTGTATTCAATCCATGCCATGCTTAGATTCTTCCCCTTCTTACACTTCTCCACTATAACTTTGTTTAACAACAAGTGATCCTTTGTTCCATATGACTTTCTTTTATTGCTCTTTTGTTCTACCGCCATAATTGAGTTTTCTTCTAAATGACTATAAACTCTGTTGGCGTCAATTCCCGTGATAGTTTATTTGTCATTGGAAGACAAGTTATTGGTCTATAATTTTTAGGGTAGCTTGCAGGTTCACTCTTAAGTAAGAGCATTGTTTTTCCTGTTGTTAACCAGTGCAGTGTGTTCTGGGTGTGCATATAAATAGTTCTTACTCATGGCTAAATCCTCGAGCAAAGAAGTTAATACTTTAAGCCAAAAGTTAGGTACTGCATCTGGGCCTGGGGTTTTCCAGTTAGAGGCTTTTCTCAACTTTGTTTCAGTCTCTCTGGCTGTTATTTCATCCCATTTCATATCCTGTACCTTTAAACTTCTTATTCTTTCTTTTACTTTTTCTATCTATTTAGCATCTTTGCTATGTTCCACAGGATCGTCATAGATACTTCTCCAAAATGTATCTACTTCCTCTTTTTTTGATGGTCTTTCAGTTCCTTTTACCTTATTTACCATTTCCCTATAAAACTTATTTGGGTCATCAATAAACTGCTTATTTTGTGCTTTTCCCTTATATTTATCTTCATACCTTTCAAGCCTTTCGTCTGTTTTGAAATTTTTAGATTATCTCCAATAGTGCATAATAGATCCTGGTCTGTTCTAATATTGTGCATTGCTTTTATCACATCTATCTTTCTTAGTATTTTTGTTGATCTATTCCCTCTTCATGGAGTCTGTGTTTCTCCTGCCAGGTACAGCTGAGTTCATGCAGTTGTAATGCTGCTGGCATAATGCATGGGTGTACAGTTCTGCAAACATGCCGTCCTATGTGTAGTCAAACTAAGTAAACCATCCCATAGGAGATAATAAATGACTGTTGAAATATATGGTTGTATTGTCTGCAACTGATGGTTATTGCTGGTACTTTTAATGACACTGATCTGTGGTCAGATCTCACCATGGAGGACCTCACATTGGGGAGCTGCAGTGGTTATCCATATTGGTAAACACATGTTGCAATATGTTTGTTTCCCCTGGGGGGATGTCATGGCACTGTTCCAGGACATTGTAGTTAAGGACATAGACTAACCTTTGGGGAAGTGAGCTGCAGCATGACTAAGCAACACAGCTGGTGGTCACTTAATGCCAACCCATAACATGTACTGATATATCTTGGTAGACACATGTACATACAGATATGCACAGTGGGTGTATGGATACATGTAGCTGCTCCTGTAGCTGGCTATTGTTTGATTATGTGCCCTTCCAGTACTGAATGGCACCTGCACTGTCTCTGGGAAATCACAGTGTTTCACAAAATCTGTATGTGTATGTATCCTTGATGAGTTTGTATACACCACCTGCATTACCTTGAACACTGCCATTTTGAGGTGTGAAGATGTAGATGGACATGTAGTCTGGTATGGCTGTGGTGCTGTCCACAGCCTTGAACCACATGTCCTTGACTACACATATGTCTGCATAATCCAGGGTGGGGCCACATAATGGGGTTCAGTGTTGCCATACCCACCATATAGCAGCATAACAATGATGTTGTATAAAGATGGTGTTCTCATTGCCAGCTTTTCCCTGAACAGTGCATCTAGGTTGCATTGTTGAGGTGTCAGTAGCCATGACCATTTCTCCAGATCTCAGGGGTGAGAGATGAACACCATCACTGGTGAAGCATTGATGTCTGTTGAGTAAGGTATCCTAGGCAGACATGTACACTAAGGCAGTCATTAACTTCCATCAATTTCCATGTATATGGAGCCATCATCCCAGGTGAGTGTCAACTGCAGCCACAAGGTATGCGTATACCCACAAGAGACGCAGACTGGATAAGCACAGTTGTGTCTGCATACAGGCCAGAGTCGTATCTCCCTAGTTGTACACACATGCAGGAACTATGATGTTAACTTTATGTTAACTGATATCCCTTGATTTGCGACAATGTGTGGTAAGGCCTATTGTTTCAACCCCCACACAGCTATCTGTCACCTGTCCCATATGTAGCCACTTGACACAGACATCAGTGTGTTTCAGAATGTGATCACCTCTGACTACGAGGTGTGATTTTGCCTCAAGAGTTTGACCATTGAGAAACTGGTGCATGTGGTATTATGTGTACTGTGCACTCCAGAGGCAGAATGTTCTGAATTATCTGTTTGGCAATGTGTCTGGTAAGGGGCTACACACATGCAGGTGTGTGTGATGTGGGTGTACGTGGTGTTGGATATGAGCTGTGCATGTTGGCATAATTCTCATTACCATATGTAATGACTGCTGTTGGAGACACCATGGCAGCAAGGTTTGAAATACAGTCACATCTGTCACACATTATGTTTGTGTGTCATAAGTGTAGAGGGGTGGGGACACTCCCAACACCTCAGCAGCAAGTTCTGCAAAGGTAGGGTCATGCTGCCACACCCTTGGGGTTGACAGCCTGATATACAGTGTTTGTAGGCACACCTTGCATTGAAGATGTGGATGCCCATGCATGCATAGCCGACTTGTTCAACTTTGCTGACATTACATTGACCTCACAAGCATACAATACCTGTCAAGCATTTAGACAGCACACTGGTTGTTGTGTGATATCATGTGGGAACACAGATTTGTGTGTCAGGTACATAACTGTACAGTGTGACATGCCTAGAACATGTGGCAGATGGACACACATTGGCCAAGGTGGCCAGACTGCTACAGTAGGCCTCACAGCCATGTCATGCAGATATGCACCAGTAATGTGTTGAAGGGCATGATGCATGACATGCTGTGAAAGCGTCACCTACAATGGCTCACCAGCAGTGTGCTGATTGTTACAGCAAGCCTGGACATCTATGTCAATGGACATTGTACGTTATATTGTGGCACTACAGCAGTGCTACTAATCCCCTCTTGTCAGTTCCCTAGTGACATACCGCCAGCCCTGGAACTTACAGCATAACACATGGGAAAGCCAACTGATTGCCTAGGTAGCTAATCAAAATATCTACTTGGAAAAGGGTATGTGAAGTCTACAGAGGCTTTCAAGCTGTGGGACAGCTATGTGGATGAACAAACAGGCTGTGTCCTGCTTGTCACCATGGGCTTCATAGTATTGTTTTGTGTGTAATAATAGAAAACATATCAAAGCATGGTATCCTATGTGAGAGTGGTGTCTGTGAGACCAGCATTAGTAGTTGCCAGGTACCAGCAATTCTGTGGACTCCCCTGCTTTCCACAGTCTTCATTAGGTAATTGTGTCCTTCCAGTACACATCGCTTGGGTAGTGTCCAACTGCAGAATACCTGTGTAAAACCCCACCTTACCTTCAAAGGGTATGCATATTACACTTACTTAACATGTTTGCCTGCACTCTATACACACACTTTAGATGACTCTCTTCTTGGAATATGCTGGAAGCAACCGCAGTACTTAATTGCACAAAGGACAACTAGCATGTAGTGCCAAGCAGTGCCCCCAGAACTCTGAGTCATGTAACATGAAATTCCATGAAAGGAGTTAGCATGGATACAAGCAGTAACACTGTCATACACCTACTGACACTGGATCACACACCATTTGTTATGCTCAAGGCCACATCATGGCTACTGACTCTAACTGGTGGACTCCATTGAGTGTCACACTATGCAATGGAGGATGGGAATATTACTCATTCTGCCTACCATGGCCTGACAAGGTGATTGACGATATTTTTGACCCACAGGCCTTGCTTGAAACTGTGTAGGTTATTTACTGAGTGTTGTGTCAGCTGGTGGGTAGGCAAGTGTCTGACAGTCATAATCTGGGAAGACAGCATTGGGAGACCTAAGCTGCAGTGATTCTAGTCATCAGTGGATTTCTCCAGACATCACTGATGGTGTATCCCTTCTAGCCATTCCCTCTCTGCAATCACAGCCACTGTCAGTGCCTTCTGACTGGCTACATTAACAGGTGATTGCATATCAGGAGCAATCACTGAATCCAGCACAGAACCAACAGTTAACCACGATGGCCTGAGACACACATTCATTTGCGGTCTGAGCCACTGACAAATACTAAATGCCAGTAACTGCACAATACTGTCCTCTGGAAAGTCCTTTACCCCTGGGAAATATAGTAGTGTCCACACACCACTCACAGTTGAGCCATTACTCATGGATGTACGGACACAAGGAGAAATGTAGCCTTTGACATGCAGTGGTCTGTGAGATGTGGGGATGCATTCAGTGTTGTGCATCATAAACAGACAGGTTTGTGATGTAACTCCCAGAATGTCATTGTCATAGTGAATGTGGGACTCATCACACCTATCATTGTGTCCAATGGCAACCTTGCTCTGTCCACTACACAGGCATATCTTACAATTGTAGCAGCCACACAGGTTCCATGGTACTGAAATACTCATTGTAGATAACATGTCCTGTGGAGTCTGTGTCAAGACTGTACATGTGCAGTCTGTCTCATAAATGTTTTGTAGGGGATGTGTATGGCTGCCATACAGGGAGGTGTCAGATCCCACTGTGTACCTCCCACACATCCATGACAGGACTAACACATGTCCTACCTGACCTGCACACCTACACCATCACTGTGGTATAAATAATACATGTTGGAGAGACAGGTATGTTACACAGACAGTACACCCTATATGTAAAAAGCCCCCCCCCCTCCCATGCATGTGAAGCACACATCTGCTGTAATACACATCATGTGTAGGTTACAACCTGGGATGCAGAACACAACAATCATAGCTGTTATCAGACAAATGTCTGTACTAGACACATGGAATTTGAAGATGGGTCATCCTAACACCACAGCTTGTAGAAATGCTAGCTCCCAACACCCTGTTGACACTTATCAAGGGTATCAGACCTTTTCACAGATTAGGGTTGCATGAGTTAGCTGAATGAGGCCATTGTCCTTCTTAGCCTGTTACACACATATGGACTTATGGAGCCTTGCATCTGTAGTGCTGTACCTTGCTGAGGACATATTTCTTCTGTGCTGACAGTCTATCCTGTGCAGTGACATCTATGGCTGTCTTGCTGCTGTGTGTCCATAGGTTTCCCTAACAGCATCCTGACTCACCTTTTACTGTGTAAGTATACAGCCATTACAACATCATATAACACAAGGTACACAAAATTATGTGGCTTACTGATTACAAATGTCAGCATACAGTATCTGGAAGTAACCACTACATGTGGCATGGCTAAACAATGCATTACACAAGTACATGTTAATTTATATAGTCCTCCAGTGCATCAAACACGTAGCTTCATTTCCCTGCATTGATGATGAGAATGACACTGATGTGGCACAGGTATCATCACTTGCACAGGGTGTTGTGTTGGGATGCAGGAGGCCTAGGCTGACCCAAAAGGTTGACTGTTGACAACATGTGTATGAGTCAGGAAGGAAAGTAGGTAAGATGGACCAAGGAATTGTGCTGTGTGTGTCTTTAGGTGACCTGCATTTGACAGTGGTGTGTGAGTGCGTGCATGTACACAGTCAAGCTCAGTGCTAGTCCTATATGTGTGTATGTTGGACAGCTTGAACCATGCATGGTAGAGCTGATAGTTCACCATCTCTGAGCCCAAACACAGGAATTAGCTGTGCCAAGTGTTGCACTGGCACCTCCATGTCCAAGGTCAGAAGTGGTGCTAGTACCTGACAGTGACTGCTATCTGCTGGGTCCATGTCCTGCACGTGGACACCCAGGACCATGAGCCTATGGGCTGTCACATCTTGGTGTGGACAGCACACTCCCTTCTGTAGTGCTGGATTTACTGCCACTATGGGAGCATGATTGTGCATGGCCACATGGACTGTCAGCAGATGGAGTTCTTGACCTACTTCCATGAGGCTGACACTCAACTCCAGCCACACGTTCCAGCATAGACAGTGTGCATTCCAAGGCAGCCACTGTCTCATCCCACCTTCTGTTCACTGCATCATTAACCAATCCTGTGTGTCACCAGTGTAGTGGAGGCAGTCACGGATGTCAGATTGTGCTGCATCCATAACACTGAGCATACATCTAGAGTTCCTTTCAGAATGTGCCTGTACCTCCATTATGGCCAAAACATATGCTGAGTGAACTGTGATGTGACACCTGCAACAAGTGGTGGAAGGACAGCAGGCCTCCTACGAGCACCCCTATCAATCCACCTGTGTGGAACCTCACCAGCTCTCTGGCTGTGGCCAATGTCTACACTTACTGGAGCCATAGTTGCCACACTTTCCTGTTCAATGTCCCTACCCTCTGACTGTCCAATATCTGTGGCCTCTGGGGACTGGATATGTGTAGACATACTGACTGTGTGCAGTGACAGTGAGGGCAGAAGACTAATGCCAATCTCTGGGACATATTCAGCCCCTGAAACTCCCACCTGTGCCTCACTGTTGCCACCATCATCATTAGAGTCTGAAGAGACACTGACATCAAGTTGTGTAGAGGACAGAGACCAACCCCTCGGTCACTTGTGATAAGAGAGGGAAAAAGCAGTAAATTAATACCTACAATATTATGCTCTGCAGTACTATATTGCAATAAATGTACAGCTATATACACTGTTGGCACTATTACAGAACTGTTGAAACCCCAACCTCATATAATAGGACAAGAGGATATTACTAATTTCACAAACAGCTGTAGTTACTTGAAAATAACAGCTGTTTAAACAGCAATCTCATCAGCAAAAATGAGGTACACTGTTGACATTTGTGAAGACTGCAGAGTTGACACATATGGCAATATGCAATGTGCTGACAATGCATATGACTGTAACAT
Source organism: Protopterus annectens (assembly GCF_019279795.1). Taxonomy (NCBI): domain Eukaryota; kingdom Metazoa; phylum Chordata; order Ceratodontiformes; family Protopteridae; genus Protopterus; species Protopterus annectens. Next base: position 1,454,531,596 of record NC_056725.1, on the reverse strand, counting down.
GTGTACAGTCATAAAATATCTGTGCAGTTGACAGTACAGCACTCCAGACAGCAGGCCTGGGATGACACTTTAGGGATTGCATTGCTGTAAACCTACATCTATAACAAAATAGTGTGGTGCTTACCAGGAGCAGGACCACAGCATTGTCTGATGCCTGATGGACTTGTGAAAAGCAGAGGGAGAGTTAATGTCAGTATACTATCACATGTTACACTACAATAAGGTAATACATCCATATATCTCACATTTACAGTAGCTACTATGCTTATTATATCTGTCAACATCTAAGCAGGAGACTCAAACTGCAGTTAAATTATTCCCCACGCAAAGAACACAGACCTGACACCCATGTAAGAGTATGTACACTCTGACACACTAAATGCTACAGTATTGCAATGATGATCAAACTAAGCTTACCTGTATGCTCATATGCCATGGAAACTGTGGCACCCACATCCACGATGTACAGTGTGATGGATGCCTGGGAGCTGTCATGTGTGCCTAGGCTTGCCAGGCATTCCTCAGTGGCTGAGAGGGGTTGTTCTGCTGCAGACCCTCCATTGGTGATGCCACGATCCATGACTACATCTGCTGCTCATCTGTGTGCAGTGTTGATCATGTCCATTGTGCGGTGTAGAACCTGCTCATATGTCTTGCTCTGATGACCTGTATCATTCACGTCATGGACAAAGTCAGTCCACAGTAGGAGTTCATGGTGTTGCCGGAAGCCTTCAAGTATAATATCATTCTCCACATCCATGAAAGGTGCATGGTGTCTTGGGTACATGTGTCCAGTAAGACAACAGAATGGGAGCACATGTCAGGATTACATATGTGGAAGTACACTATGGAGAGATACAGCAAGAACAGAATGGCTGCCAGTATTCACTGCTTGATCACATGTCATATTCCAGTGTGCAAACATACTAAGTGTGTGGATTCAACTAAGATACTAATGATAGTCAGTTATTCCCATGTGTGTCATGACAGATACTGCTGTATGATCATACAGCCTACACTGGAGTCCGTTGTAGTGTATTCTCTAGGGGCAACTGTCCCCATAATATGTCAGAACAGCAGTGCCAAATACTGTGCTATTACAACCACTATAAAGGGGTAGTCCCAAGATACTAGTGTGCCACATTGACAAAAAGCATTCCACCCTTGATGTATTGTACATCCTCTATAGGTGTAACAAATCTGGATATCAATGACATGTCATTATCACAGTTCTAAGAAAGGCTTAATGCTGTAACCCCTATTCTCTGTAAGTGTATTCATACATCTGCATCCTGATGCAAACAAAAAGATTACATACCTGCTGGAGTGCAAAACTCTTCTGTTGATATGTGGTGATATTTCAGTTTTTGCAAATGCATGTTTTGTGTGCACAAAGTCTCATACAGAATGGTTCTCTATAGCCAGCATATTTGCCTTTTAACATGCTTCTGATTAGCAGGCGATTGCCTCTTAACAATATGTGGTTTTGAAATGCTAATTGCAGGCAATGCAGCTGATTTACAGTATCAGCAGCCAATGACAAGCAACCACTGTACAAGATATAAGTCCTCATTGTACAAGATATAAGTCCTCCATGTAGATTACAAGCCCTTTCTTATATGTTGTACTGGACATTACTGGAATGAGGAGACTATGTCATTGAAGAGGACAGGTCTGTAGAAGCTATTGTCACATAGAGATGTGAGGTACAGGCTGCAGCTGCTGCTGCAGGTAATAGGCCTAGGCAAAGAGTGTGAACACTTTGGAGGACAATAAGCTGTAGGGGTAACTGTGGCAACTGTGTCAGCCATGTAGTAGAGGCAGAGCCAGAGTGAGGGTAGCCATTCCATTCCAATTAAGGCATGAGTTTAAGGTAAGTATGTTAGGCAACGGTATAATTAACAGAGTACTAGGCTACATGTTTGTTGTGTCCTTGAGCAACATATGGGGATAAATATAACATTATACCCACCATTTGGGCAAATGTCAGGCCATGTGTTACAGTCTGTTACTCATTTGGAATGTGTATGCTGGCAGTCCTTGGTTAAAAGCAAGAGCTGCATATATGTATGTTAGTTGTGCAGCTGTGCTAATCTGCACTGTGAGTTTGAAAGTATTGCATACTGCACTCTGACAGTAGTGGGCCTCATTTGCATTGCCCGAGTTAAAATTTTCTGTGAATACATATTAATGCATGACATGACACTTTATGTACTTATAGTTTTGCTATGGGGATATGTGAAGTACATTCCCATCTGCAGGCCTGTGACTTCCATCAGTGACAAGCAGACATTTTGTCTGTAATGTGTTGTGTGGATAAAGAGTGGATAAAGAGTGCATGACTCAGTGATTAATTGGTGTCTTCCCAATAATGTTATTTAAATGCTACACACCACTGGATTTAAACCCAGGACTGTGTGTAGCAAAATGTACTGCTTGCAAGGCATTTAACAGACTGAGCTACTGAGTCACTGTTATAGCAGGTGTATTTGCAAGATATAAGTACGCACATACAGGCTGTGGCATACTATTTTAAAGTCATCATTATGTGCATGCCTTTGTATGGATGTATTTCTGCACCAAGATTCCCCTGTTGCACATGTATTTTGCCAGTAATGCCTTAGCAGGTGTACTTGTAAATGTTGCTGATAAAAGGGGACAGTTACCTGCTATTAGAGACCTCACTTACATCTATTCTTGTGTGTTTGGCTTTCTAGTAGTGTACTCTTGCACCAGACTCCATGGTGCAATCCCAATTTTTCCATTTATCTTTAAACAAGCTTGCATGACACTGCACAATGCACAGCTCTGCTGAAACACACTTAATGACTGTAACTTGCAATTACTATGTTTCGTTTAAACTACCTGTTTTAATTAACAGCTGTGTGGCATGACAGGTTAATGCAGCACCCTACAGGTGTGATGATTGTGGGTTCAAAGTAGGGGATAGGTGTTTATTTTGTACATATTTATTATTTAAAATACATATATCAATACAGGTCCATTTAGCTGAGCTTAGTGAAGCTGAGTGACACGACGCATCAAGCAGCGTTGCTCTAAAAATATATAAAGAAAAGAAAAGTAAAATGGGGAGATAGGAAAGTGGTGAAATGGTGTGCAAGCAGGAGGAAAACATAGTGAAAGGCAGGTAGATATGTGCAGGAAGGGTGTAGGAAAGAACTATAGCTATCCATTTCTTGTACAGCAACAACTGTGTACTTTGACAAAATTTGTAGATGACTTTGGACTCTAACCCCCAGAGAGAGAGAGGGGTGAGGACAACATAACTGTGTTGTTAAGCCAACTGGATGAAATTATGTGTGTTCAGTGGACATGTGTGCAAAATGGAGAGCAATGTATAGTACGAAACTTTTTTTTTTTTAAGTGAATCCTGGGGGAGGAACATAGGTACATATGAGGGAGGTAAGTTAGGGAGGTGAGGAAGCTTTTAAGGACAGACAAGACAGGAGACAGGAGTGGTGTGTGACACAAGAGAGGGGTAAACAGTTTGGATGAGGAGGGTGTTTTGGAATCCCGGTCTAGTGTGAATCCACAAGCTAGCAGCATGACTCACATCCCCACCAGTGGGACTCTCAACACTGCTCCATCACTGCCCCGAGGGTGGCAGTGGTGGAGGCTGGGCTCCAGTGTGAGCCAGCCCCACATAGCTGGCCAGCATGTTTTCCATCTGATGCAGGAGTTGTCCAAACCCACGGTAGATGATCCTGCACACCAAACCTGGCAGTTCTTCATGGGTGACAACTCCCCTTTCACCACTGCTCCCAGAGGGGTGTCCATCTCTGTCCCATGGGCAGTACTACCCAATGCCACAGGTAGTTCAGGTGCAGCAGAGGAGGCACCACCAGGCTGGATTCCAGATGCGCTGGGACCCAGTGCCATAGCAGAAGGAGGAGGAGGCAAGATAGGCATATTACGAGGAACTGGCTGACCTTGACATGCTGTAGTAAAGTAGTTATAACAATACATTAAAGTTAGTATTAACCAAACCAGTGTTAGTATTAACAGAATGGATGGAACATAATATTTATTCATCCACATACATATTAACGTATATTATGTGTAACACAACATTAAGTAACATAACAGTAAGTATGTTAACAGCAAACCAGTATGAATTAAGTCATAAGTCAAGTTTTTACTAAATATGTTAATATTAAATCATAATAAGAAATAATACATTAAAGAAGATAAGGGGTGGGGGGAGAGAGAAAAAAACATACCATTAGTTACCTCCCAGGTAATATTACTACACAGAGTACAGCTACAAACTTCTAAAGGTGTGCAGTGACAGTTGTGAGTACAGTGACTGCAATTCTTCTATAGCTGACGTAGCACATACATACCTCTCAAGCTGTTAGCATGGGACAATATGGGCAAAGCAGTAACAAATGCAGGTACACAACTACACAGAACAATTTCACATAATGTGGACTTACATAACTACCAAGGTGTTAAGCAAATGGGTTTAAAAATATATAGCAGTCCAGGTAATCATTTATGTGGTAATCATGTAACAGACAGATTAGGCAGTTGTAATTACATTGTGAAAATATTTGAAAGTTGAGAGGTATGTTTTTGTATATTAAGTAATCTAGACAGGTGTCATGCCTTAGTTGGTTGGCATGGGAGTAGAGCACAATAGCTGTGACTGCAAGGGACATCTGCAAATAATGTAACAATTGATTGTGGCAACTTAGAACAGACATGCAATGACTACAGCCTTATTGCAAATATTAAGACAGATTTATTTAGGAAACCGCAATGCTGCTTAATACTTTATTGGTATTGCTGATAATTCTCTGTGAAATCTACACACACACTATCTACTCATAAAATGGGCTATCTCAGCCATATACATTTTGATCCTGGAGTGGAAGAACATGTGAGCATTATTTGACTGAAATTAGCCTGGAGACAACATAGAACCATACTATTAGTTGAGAAAAATATTTTACAGGACATTCCTTTTGCATTGTAGAGCTATTACAGTTTTACACTTGACTGCAGTGACAGTAAGCACATGCTGCAAATATTAAGACAGATATATTTAGGAAACCACAATGCTGCTTAACACTTTATTGGTATTGCTGATAATTCTCTTGTTTATTGCAATATAGTTGTTATTGCTTATTTATTGCACTACAGTTCTAATTGTCCATTTATTTCACTACATTTCTAATTTCCCATGTATTGCACTACAGTTTTTATTGTTTATTCTTTATTGCAGTACATTTTTTATTCTTTATTGATTATTGCACTACATGTAGCATAATATATCCATACTTACCACATTCATGGTGCGACCTGGCCAGGCAGCCGACATGGGACGGAATATTGCAAGTTCTCTCAGCTGCAGCTCTTGGGAGAGAAGGACACCATTATGCATACCAGTTTTACACATATTTAGCTTGCATTTTGGTAAAACAATGGAAAAAATACTTACATATTTATGGGGCATGCCCAGCCTTAGCCTCTTGGACCCAGGTGTCCAATGTTCCCCTCTTTCTCTGCTTCAGGTTGTCGTAGTGGTGACAACTCTGCTCACCAGTGCAGGGGATACCAGTAGCACTGGAAAGATCCCTAGCCAACCAATCCCAAGCCTCAGCCTTACAGTCTGAGCCCTGGTAAGTGCACTGCAGCAGCCTAGGCTCATAATTCTGTATCAGGAGCCCAACAAAAACCCTAGACTTCTATATACCCAATCTCTGTGCCCAAAAGTACACACCCTCTCCAGCACCACCTGGCATATCAGCAGATAAGTAGACTCCAGCAAATGGTGCATAATTCCTGCCTATTGACCTTAATATAGGCTGTTTTCCTGCCCTTACTCATCATTCAGTAACATTAAAAAGGTGAGGTACTTAGCATTGCACAAACCAGCTAAGCACAGTATAGCAGCATGAAAACTCACACAACTATGGTTTTAGTGAAGCTTAGCAGTGTGCAAACAATATTAGCCATTGACCACATTTAAGCAGTGCTTAGCACTGTGCAGCTCTCCCAAATGTAAAAACTTTGATTTTAATTTAAAAAACATTTTGCGTTGCATTCAGCAAATGATATGTGTGTTGGGGACTCAAACCCAGGACCTACAAAACTTTCGACAGTCACTCTACCCATTTAGTTACTTGGATAGTATATAAAGTAGTATACCTTCACATGCACTACTATGTAATTGAGGCATGCTATGCAGACAGGCCTAAATGGGTGTAAACAAAAGCAGAAATAATTAATTACATCTGGTTTCTATTTTTAGATGACTGGTAGGTGTCTGCTATGTATTTGTAAGTGAGGCTTGGCATTGTTGCGCTCCATGCTGCACTATGCAAACAGACATTAGAAAAACAAGTTATCATAATTAATTACATCCAGTTTCTATTTTTAGATGTCTGGCAGTTGTCAACTGTCTATGTATAAGCATGGCTTGGCATTGCTGCACATCATGCCACACAAATGGCCATTAAAAAAAAAACAAACATAACACTGTATACATTTTATACACAAACTATTAATGAGCCTCACCATGAACATGACATGTGACCAGCCTCTACATTTCTGCCTACACAGATTCAATATCCTTATTATTATGCTCTCCCTCCGCAGTGTGCTGTCATTAATATGCATAGTGCGGTGCTAATGGGGAACCGTGGCCATGTACATGGGTACATTCTGAATAGGCTCTACACAGAGTTGACATGGAATTTATTAAATCCTGGGGTATGCACCCAAGAAAGAATATAGAATGCAGTTATAAAAATGTACCAGATTCAACCACCAAAAACGAAAAAGTGATGTAAAAAAATGAAAAAACGGCTCAGAAACAACGACAGCGTCCACGAGCAAATGTTTAATAAAATTAATGTCCTTTAAAACCAAAGTTGTAATGAAACTACATCCAAAATAAGCCAAAGAGCAAGAATCAGCAAATCCAAATGTAAAGCGCTTTTCATCTGTTAGTATAAACAGACTTCTTCAGACAAATGCACTATGTAAATCAAAAGCAATTTAAATGCTACAAAATAGTCACATGACAGATGTTACCTCTTTGAAAGTCAGAGCAATGCTGATTATTTTTATATTATTATTATTTTATATTATTATGTTAGGTTCAGTACTTGCTGACCCTGTTTCAATACATGTTTAACTGTATTTTGACAGGATAGGCTATTCAATTAATACATATTTTATTACCTTAGATGCTATCATCGTACCTATTGTTTTAGAACTGAATGTTTAGAATAAACATTCAGTACTACATCACTTCACAAATTTCTTTTTAAATTTTAAATAACAAGTTGCATAGTAATTTGCACTTTGTGGTTTCTATATAGCGGTCACTACTGTAGAAGGCACCCCTCGTTTGGATTCATGGTTTGGCACACCGTTGATGTGGGGGGACGCAGTGTGACAGCATTACTTGAATGGGAACCTTTTTACCAACCTTAGTTTTACTTTAAAGTTGTGATACAAGTGTAGCTCGGTTGGTTGGCTTTTTTACACTTAAGTACACATAAGTACTGATAATATGTTTAACACTAGCATTCTCATGCTACAGTATGTGTTAACGTACGTGGTTAAAACACTCTGGTTTGTAGTAACAAATACATTTTTAACATATTCTTTGTCTTCAACTAGTAGAGTGCAAAACAATTATAATGTAATGCACGGAATATATTTAACTATTTTCTTTAATGTAATTTATTTATTTAAAATTCAGTGGCTGTTAGGGTTCTTTATTGATTTCTGCACACCGTGTTTCTTTAAAGAGGTGGAAAAATAATCAGCATTGCTCTGACTTTCAAAGAGGTAACATCTGTCGCGTGACTATTTTGTAGCATTTAAATTGCTTTTGATTTACGTAGTGCATTTGTCTGAAGAAGTCTGTTTATACTAACAGACGAAAAGCGCTTTACATTTGGATTTGCTGATTCTTTCTCTTTGGCTTATTTTGGATGTAGTTTCATTACAACTTTGGTTTTAAAGTACATTCATTTTATTAAACATTTGCTCGTGGACGCTGTTGTTGTTCCTGAGCCATTTTTTCATTTTTTTACATCAGTTTTTCGTTTTTGGTGGTTGAATCTGTTTGTTCATGGCTATGGGAAACAGCAACAACGTTCTTAACCTCTCAGGCTCAGAAACAGATGGAAGAGGTAATTTAACTTTATTGCTGGAGGCAATGAATCAACGTTTGGAGAACCTAACAGCCAGAGTTGAGTGCTTATCTCAACCGAATGCTACACAAATACAAACGGTCTTATCTAGTACACCAGAGGGAGTAAACAGAATTAATTCATCAAATTTTACAACTAACCAGGTTCTAGTAAATGAAAATGGAAACCACAAAGTGACTGCTAACAACAACATGGGCAACAGTAACAACCAGAATATCACCACAGAATGTACTATTACTTTGGGGCTTATTGGGTCCTATGATTTAACTAGTTGGCTGAACGAGCAACCAAGGTTAAATTCTCAAAGCAGAAATGCAACTATAGGAATCCCGGCTGGAAGTAATGTGAGTATTTCTCTTAAACTCAAACTTTTTGACACCAAACTGCTTAAAATTAAAAAGCTGCAACTTGAACTGCAATATTTTGAAATATGTATAAGAGAGAATATTGTCCCTAAGTGTCTTCACACTTGGCAATACCCTACAGGTCTAGAATCAGGTTCTGAGTTTTACAAAGACATTATTCAGTTGTTTAATAGCCAAGGTTTAGAACTGTTAAAGATTATGTGTAAACACTACTCAAAACAAATTAAACACCTAACTGAGGAAGCAACTGAATTAGAAAAATACATTAAAAAGGACATGGTATTTGTCAGATACCAGTATGATTACCAACAAATTTTTTCTAGCATTTCTCAACAAATTGATAGAATGAAAGAAACCAAACTAAGGAAACTCAGAAGAGATTTAAAGGACTATGAAGAGGGTACAGCTTATCCAAAACCACCACCCTCTCAGTCACGTAATAATTTCATTCCATCTGACTATGGTACCAATGACTTGGACACAGACAACATTGACTTGACACCACCAAGACCAGGGACAAGCCATGATGTACCTATGACAAATAGGGACAGGTCTGAGAACATTGAAACAGAGGGTGCCTCTAAAAACCATCAGTCAAAAAACTTTCAAGGGCGGACAGTGAGGAGTCAGAACAGACAACGGTGTGAACCAGAGAAAATTTTACAACACTCGAGCTGCAAGCAACAGGAGGAGGTAATGGGGCACCTCCTTGACATTGAGGTAGACAAACCAAACAATATTACCACTAATTATAAACTTATTACCAACACAAAAGGAGATTTTAATATTTATATTTATACTGAGTTCACTATGGACAACAGTTTGGTTGAACTACTTGCAAATGGACTCAGTTTTGTTCCATCTAACAGAGATGATGTAGTTGAAACTCTTTTAGAATTTAAACTTTATATTAGAAAGCTGAATCTAACAGCTTTACTAGGTGTTGGGACATCTGATAGGCATGTTCTACAGTTAGCAAGTACTTATAATCCACCTATACACCCATTAATTCATCTTTTTGATCACATGTGTGAAACAGAAATAAGGAAATTGTTTAGTAAGAATGTTTGTTCTACTGACCATTACAATGTCTCCACAGCGGACAAACTGAGGTTAATACAGTTAAAAAACGTACCCATCTGCATAATGAAACCAGATAAAGGTGGTGGGTTAGTAGTAATGGAAGGGAGTCAATATATGGACAAAATGACAAAACTTCTTGAAGGTCAAGCTTACCAAAAAGTGAGTTTAAATTAGTTAAATATAGCACAAAATAGAATAAAAATGTTCATTAATGACTTATTCATTGACTCACTGACTGACATACATACCAACAACTATTTAAATTTGCCTTCACCCAGACTACCCTCCTTATTTGGGTTGCCCAAAATCCACAAAGACCTCAATGATCCTCCCATGAGAGCACTGGTAGATGCCAGTCAATCCATTACATACCCCTGTGCTAAGGTGATTGACTCTATATTGAAAACATATGTAAGTAAAGAAAAACAAATCTGTAAAGATTCATGGTCATTTCTCGAACAAATCAACACACTCAAATATAGTGATGAAAAGAACTTTTTAACTATTGACGTTTGTGATCTGTACACGTCTATCCCCCACGACATAGGCATTGAGTGGGTAGTAGAATTCATCAGTTTAAGAGGAGCAAGTGACTCTGAGCAAAGACTGATTGAACAACTACTGGGAATAGTTCTGGAATATAATTTCTTTGCCTTTAACAACAATATTTACTTACAAAAAAATTGGGGTAGCTATGGGCTCTCCTTGTGGAGGCAGTTTTGCTAACTTAGTCATGGCCCAGTGGGAACATAAATTTGTTCTTGAAAACACAAACTTGAAGAACAGTATTTCCTTTTACACCCGTTACCTGGATGATATTTTTATTATAATTTCAGGTGACAGTACTGTAGCATAAGAACTAGTTGAATATTTCAACAATACAACTGAATTTGTAAAATTTACTAGTGTTTATCAAGAGTTGAGTATTAGTTATCTTGATGTACTCTTATCAAAAAACGTATTGGGTCAACATTATACAGATAACATTTATAGAAAGAGTACATATTATAACTCACTCTTGCATTTTAATAGCTCTCATCCCTTACATCAAAAAAAGTCTGTTATTAAGGGACAAGTTGTACAGGCTGCAAGAATGACCACTATGCAAAATGAATTGGAATGTGAAAATTTGTATGACATGTTCACACATAGGGGTTACCCCAGTGAATTAACTAATAACATAATAATGGAAGTCCAAGTCAAAAGAGAAAAAGGAATATATAAACCAATCTTGAATAAGGACACCTCACTAATACCAGGGGAGTTAGATTTAGACTTTGACTCAATTGACGTTAAACAGACTAATCATACAAACACTCCCAACTATAACACACCTGAAAGTACATGTTCAACACAAACAACAATGGTAACATTAGGTTTGTTTTTACTTTTAATTTAAGAGCAAGAGAAGTTGTGGACATTCTGAAAAGAAATTGGCATTTGCTCACAACTGATAGATATATCATCCAAAAGCTAGGACCATCACCAGTTGTTACTTATAGGCGTGGTAAAAAATTAAAAATATTATAGAAGGTCGACACAACAACACATGCAGAACAGCAGGTATGTCCCATTGTGAGATGTGTAATTATTGTAAATACATAGACATAGGCAGTAAGTTTGTCATCAGAGACAGAAACTATGTTTTGAGAAATAAATTTAACTGCAACTCTAAAGGCGTAGTCTATCTGGCTTTATGTCAACTATGCCCAGCCTTCTATGACAGGCTTCGTGACAGGATCTATGACCATACATATGCAATTAGTAGACATAAACAAGAGAATGCACTAGCAAAGCACTGTATGGAAAAACCTAACCATTTATTTAAGTTTAAAGTTATTGAGCAAATACAAGAACAGGATAATCTAATTCATACTATGCTTAGAGGTGGTTCTAGTTCATTAATTTTAGAAAAGATAGAATTTCTACGGCAGTTACGTTTGGATGCATGTCGACCACCAGGACTGAATGAAGTTCATTCGCTTACTTGTATACTTAAACTTAAAAATTGGTTACGTTAGGTGAGTACTTCTAGTATTTACAATTTAATGTACCTGGTTCCCTAATGTGTACAGTTTATATTTGACTAGTGAGAAGATAGGCTATCTTTCAGTTGTGGTTTAGTACACCTCGCAAAATTGACGCACTTTTTTAATTTAATGTTGTACTGCTTCTTTTAACAACACCTTTGTTATGAACTAACTTTGATACAGTGAGCATTTACAATATGCTGGTAGTGTATTAACTTAATTATTGTAGTATAACTTCAAGTTCACCTTATAATATCAAGGTGTTAGGTTCAGTACTTGCTGACCCTGTTTCCATAGGTGTTTAACCTTATTTTGACAGGATAGGCTATTCAATTAATACATATTTTATTACCTTAGATGCTATCATCGTACCTATTGTTTTAGAGCTGAATGTTTAGAATAAACATTCAGTACTACATCACTTCACAAATTTCTTTTTAAATTTTAAATAAGTTGCATAGTAATTTGCACTTTGTGGTTTCTATATAGCGGTCACTACTGTATAAGGTGCCCCTCATTTGGATTCATGGTTTGGCACACCGTTGATGTGGGGGGACGCAGTGTGACAGCATTACTTGAATGGGAACCTTTTTACCAACCTTAGTTTTACTTTAAAGTTGTGATATAAGTGTAGCTCAGTTGGTTGGCTTTTTTACACTTAAGTACACATAAGTACTGATAATACGTTTAACACTAGCATTCTCATGCTACAGTATGTGTTAACGTACATGGTTAAAACACTCTGATTTGTAGTAACAAATACATTTTTAACATATTCTTTGTCTTCAACTAGTAGAGTGCAAAACAATTATAACGTAATGCACGGAATATATTTAACTATTTTGTTTAATGTAATTTATTTATTTAAAATTCAGTGGCTGTTAGGGTTCTTTATTGATTTCTGCACACCGTGTTTCTTTAAAGAGGTGGAAAAATAATCAGCATTGCTCTGACTTTCAAAGAGGTAACATCTGTCGCGTGACTATTTTGTAGCATTTAAATTGCTTTTGATTAACGTAGTGCATTTGTCTGAAGAAGTCTGTTTGTAGTAACAGACGAAAAGCGCTTTAAATTTGGATTTGCTGATTCTTGCTCTTTGGCTTATTTTGGATGTAGTTTCATTACAACTTTGGTTTTAAAGGACATTCATTTTATTAAACATTTGCTCCTGGACGCTGTTGTTGTTCCTGAGCCGTTTTTTCATTTTTTACATCAGTTTTTCGTTTTTGGTGGTTGAATCTGTTTGTTCATGGCTACGGGAAACAGTACAACGTTCTTAACCTCTCAGGCTCAGAAACAGACAGAAGAGGTAATTTAACTTTATTGCTGGAGGCAATAAATCAACGTTTGGATGTAGTTTCATTACAACTTTGGTTTTAAAGGACATTCATTTTATTAAACATTTGCTCGTGGATGCTGTCATTGTTCCTGAGACATTTTTTTGTTTTTTATAACAATGCTACTACATGCTAGTAGCAGCACTTAGTTTTGAAACTACTTTCTTAAAATACATAGTGTTACTAGTATACAGATGTAAAACGTAAAGTGCAAAGGGAAGATAAGGCACTTATTTGTAAGTACAGCACAACAGAACCAAAAAATTGTAAACAGTGAACATGAGCTGAGGTCTTGGTGGCCTAGCAAAGTTGCTGATATAAAAACAGCAGGGTCAACAAGTTGTTGAGGAAGGATAAGGGGCAGGAAATGAGGAAGGCCAGTGGAGGGGGTACGGCAGGGTAGGGGAGATATAGAAGGTTAGCTAGGGGGTTAGTGGAGATATAAACAGGACAAATAGCAGCACATTTCCTACAGAACATGTCAGGATGAAAAAAGAGAGGTTTGTACACAGAGCATATGTGTACAGCAAACCATGAGTGTCCTTTGCATGTTGTTTAGCAACAGGTGATATCTGCATTCTATTATCTTGTTTTTAAGGCAAGTGGCTTATGTTTGGTACTTGTATAGTTGTGGTTGCTGTTATTTTGATTGTACTCATGAGGTTAGATACAGACTGTGAACCAAAAAACTCAAGGCAGTCCCAGATGTCCTACCAGGGATAACCAATAACTCGAGTGTTGAGAAACAATAAAAGGTATTAGATAAGATATTATTGCAACACCTGAGGTTTGTTTCAAATATTCACTTCCATAACACAAAAAAATTATTAAACAATACCAGTTCCATGAACTCAAATAATATGTTAACCTTTCTTGTTTGAAGGGCATTATATCTTGCACAGGCCTCACTAAACCACTCCAACCCTGTGGAGTGAGGTATACAAGAAAATAAATAAACTATGACCAATAACCATATCGAGGACTGTGCTAGTTTTTGCACTTGCTTCAAAATGTTAGAGTCTACCATGAGGCTTGTGAGGCCATCAGCCTTGTATTGGTCTTTAGTAGCATACAGATATGATGGTAGCATGATAAGTTTAAGAGCTTGGAGTGACTTGTTTGGAGTGTTGCTGCACAGGAGTCTCGAACTGTTTTCAATTCCAGGTTTGGTTTGTCCTTCCACTTAATTTCATGTGATGTGCGGATTCAGAGATGCAACCTGATTATTTGGTGAGCTTGGGGAGTAATGCAATATTCTTGGTTATGTCAGAGTTTCTGTACTATGTAGCGAAGCGTTTAGAAGATGAGTATAGTGATACACTTTCATTGGTCTGTCACCCAGATATACTGATACATGTCTATTAGCTTGTTGCCCAAAGGGCATCATACTAAATTATGCATTTAGTTCTCATAATGATGTAATCATGGGGTGCTAAGGAATCATGAGCATTAAAAAAGTGTACAGTTTTGCAGGACTGCTGATTGCTGTGGGTAGGCTACGTGGCTTTGACTGGGTGGCCTATTAAAGTGGCCAGATGTGGCAATGGATGAGCTATGGAAATGTTGTACCTCTACACTTACAAACACTAGAGGCACCGTAATTCTGGCTGAATGAAGCAGTGCTTCAAGTAGTTAGTGGAAGAGCATAACTGAAATGGTAGTAGGGCTTTACAAATAATTTACTGGGTCAGTTGAAAGGGACAGATTACAGAGCTTTATTTCATTCCTAGATGGGTCTGCTTCCTACTCTAGTTCGAACACTAAACCATGTTTATATATCCACAAGTGTACTCAGGTGGGTCCCCTTCAAAACATTGAAGTACCAGAATATCATATCCCTCATCGAGATTAATTCCCTGAATCTTCAATACATTGAACTCCCAGAAGAGTGAAAATCAACCCGGGGAAAGAAGCAATTGGCCACCATGGTGAACCTTGCCATTTCCCCACTGTAGTGCAGTCTCAGAGTTGTTATATTTAGTTGGGGGGTGGGGGTAAAGCCCCCCACTTTGAGGGTTTTCTTGTTTCACTATTTATTGCTTTGTCCAGGTGGTCAAGTATTTTTTTTACCTGAGGTTACTTTTCATTGTTCCAGGTGTTCGATGTACTGAAGATATGGAGAAGTCATCTTGATGAAGCAGGATTCAATATTCTGTTAAGTCTATGTTCTGAAGTAGACCCACTCAGGGAAACAGAGGGATTTAGTATTCATTTTAGAAGCCAGCAGAAAAAAAAATTGTGGCAAGCAAGTTGAAATCAGCCAGGGAGCAGCTACAAGTGCTGAGGGAAAAGTCAACTAGGGAGGTTAATAGGGCCGTTTAGATTATTTCCATTCAAAAAACTAAGGGTATTAGTATCCAGGTTGGCTTATGGTCCAAAAGGCAGGAGAGAATTCAGACTTATCAATCACTTGTCTTTCTCAAACAAGGTATCAGGCAAGGATACTTTTTTTTGTCCCCTTGACTTTGTTTTACTGGCCCAGTTCCCCAGTGCCCCACTTCCATGGCTGGTGTATCAGCTAATCTTTTACCTCCTCACACTCATTTATTGCTGGGGCTGGTCTTGGATGCTAATGGCATCCTAGGAGCTTGCCCATATTTGCATCTGTCCATCGGGGGGGGGTCATTTTTTTTATGCCCTATTCAGTCCCTTCACCATTGCATGAAATTGTGTATGATTCTAGACCGTCTTTGGGTCTTGATGGTAAACTAATTTGAGACATTACAGAGTGAGCTTTACATCCTAGGACGTAGGTGATTTACAGCAACTATGTTACATTCTTCTTTAAAATGAAGTTTAACAAGAGGTTGGAAGTGCTATGGCTAGTGCCACTTTCTAAGCTGTTAAATTTTATTTTACATTTAAATACTAGCATTGTGTCACAGAATAGAACATGAAATGCACATTGCAACAATTATTTGTTGTCAGAAGGTCATTGAGTGCTGGGACACAGTGCTGGCATTTGCAGTTAAAAATGTGCTACACTGATGAGTGAGACTGGCATACAGAGGATAGGACGAGTACTTGTCAATGGGGTTGAATAATTTAATGCATCTTTGAAGAGCATTAAAAGAGGTATGCCATGTAGAGTATGAGCTGTGGTTGTTCAGGATTAGATAATTACTGTCATTTTGTGAGGCATATTACATTTCAGAGATAGTTCAGCACAGTAACTGAGGTATAACACATGGGGTGTTAGGACTCAACAGTGTTAGGATAGATGCAGTTGAGACCCAGATTCATGTGAAGAAGAGGAAGGCAGACCAATTGGGGAGGTGAATGCTGCAAAAGTTAAAAGCTTCAGTGGGTGCTATGTGAGATATCACAGGGTCAGTTGTGAGATTTAAAAGTATGAGACCAGGCCAGAAGACACCATTTTTATGCCATGGAAACTGATACCGTCTCTGTAAACTTCAGTTCAGGGCAGTTCTGAAGGTGACATTAGATGAACTCAGTTTAGACAGTTGGAAGATGACATCTCACTCTTTTAAGATTTCTGCAGCATCCCATGTGCTTGCCAAAGGGGCAATGGAGAAGGAGATAATGCATTTAAGCAGCTGGTGGTTGCAGTAATATAAAAGATATGTCAGGTTTCACATGACAGATAAAGTCACAAGTATATAAAAGATATGTCAGGCCTCATTTGTTCTAATCAAATTTTCTGCCTTTCAAATTTCAAGAAGCATCTGCTGGAGATGTGGATAATTATGCTTTCATATAATTGTTGCAGTGAGCACATTATCTATATAGAAATAGAGACCTGGGACTTAGAGAAGAAGAAGAAGTTTGCATGTATTAGCTGGCATAACATGTATGTAGTGGCAATGGCTATTGAGAGCATTGATGGGGCACATTGAGAAATTGCATGAACTAGATATTGCGTTGCATGTGTGTGGGGGGGGGGGTGATGCTATTGCTTGTCCTTTACTATACCTTAAAAAGAAATCTGAGTGTAACTTGAGATAGAAGGGGCAGGAATAGCCACAATTTAATCTGATCAGGTCAGAGATTATTCAGAGATAACGCTTGACTGGAACTAGAAACATAAAAGCAAAAGGGAGGAGTAGATGTCTAACCAGTTGGCATGTTAAAACCCAGAGATATCACCAGGGGTAGTGGTAGTGCAACATTTGGAGATCACTGTAAAATCACTTCAGGTACTCCCTAGGGTATGGTCAATGCATACGGAACAGCATACAGTTTTAGCTTAATCTTTACTGCTTTACAATTAAACAGACCAACTTCACTAAGCATCTCCACACTGATAGTTCATTCTGACAATTAGGCCCATCTTGTATGCCACAACTCTGATGACTAGATTATTTCTGCAGAAACCACTTAATACCTAAACCCAGAACTCAGCATTGTGTCCCTTCCACTCAGACATGGCCAGAAATCTATCCATACTCTTGAGTTTACTTGCAAGACTATGAGATTTGTTTCTCACCAGATTTCTGCATCAAATAAATGTTCCCATCTTCCATAAATACAACATCAAGTTTAACTGCTAGCCCCTTTGGTGGAACCACCAGTACCAGTAAACTCTACAAGAAGAAAACTATTGGGCTTAAAGAGTAAGACACTTTGCCAGCACAAACAGTGATCTCAATAGGGTAAATACAGGTTAAAAACCTACAAGATGAAATACAAATTAAACATCGCTATATAATCCAAGAATAGCCACAAGGCATTCTTTGATTATGTTACAAATCATAGAAACTGCAGTGAGTTTATGTCCAATAGCACCTCTCACTCAGACCCCGAGGAAATCACAGGTACACATATTTAGGTCAAACTGGTGTTCCTTTCCCAACTTTGGTTTTCTGCTCATACCATCCAGTCAGCACCCCCCCCCCATAATTACCTCTGAACAAGTCATATAAGATCTCTCCAGATCTAAGAACATTGGCTCTGTGGGACCAGGTGATATGACATGTTGTTTCACTGGTAGTATAAGACACTGCCTCACTGAGCCTCTCACAAACCTCTTCATTGTTAGCCTGTTCAATTGATGTGCACCTGAGGCCTGGAGAACAGATGCTGAGGTCTCCACAAATTGGCTTTGCCAGTATCATTTGTAAAATAACGGAATGTATGACTATGGATTTCAGAAATAAAGATATTGATACTTTACAAGCCCTTGACTTCATCCAAGTGCGCTAGATAAATGGAAGTTTTGCAAACTGTCTACTTGAATCTGGCCAAGGCCTTCAATACTATTCCATGCTGTGCCATTTTAGAAAAACTGAGCCAGATGAACATAAACCCACACATAACTTATCGAAGAGCTGATTGGTGTACAAGCAGAACCATTCAATCTGGATTGGTGGTACACTTTTTTCTAAAAGACTCATCACCAGTAGCATCCTCCAGGATTCTATAGCAGGACAACCACTGTTAAGTATTGTATTTGCTGATGTCAAGGCCTTCTGGTTAGCTAAGCTTGCTGATGACTTCAAACTCAGAGCTGGCATCAGGTCAACAGAAGACATCCATATCCCACAAAAAGGCCTAACCCTCACAAGCTTATTGTATCAAGACCATGGAGTAAAGCTAAATGCAAATAAGTGCACTTCTACAACTGTAGAGCCCTAAATCTACATCATAATGTGAAATGAACCTGTGGCAGAATCAATATCGTTCTCAGGGAATCCCCTGTCTATGGAATACGTTCCTTCTCTGTATCAACCAGTGCAGCTCCCTAACTCTCTTCAGAATAACTTTGACGAGTGGATGTGATCTGAAAATTCACACCTGGTCTCACCCCTTTGTCTGTTATCGATAGAAGGAGCAAATAGTGGAAATTACATTGGCTAGGCTATAAATGGTCTACTGGACAAATTGATAAGTTTCTACATATGAACCTGTGAACTTATGCACTGTTATACAGCATAACTATGCTGCTCTGCAGCAGATAATTAGCAATGTTCCAGCATAAAAACAGAGGTGTTGTGACTGACAAAGTGCATTACTATAGGAAATCATACTGTGTGATATGCTCCTGATAGCATTCAAGCTGGAAGCTAAAGGAGAAGGATATTAGCTGAGTGGTCAAGTTTCCTGACCTCAGGCCTCCCTATGAAAGTTCTTGACACATGCCTGGATTTCCCATCTGACATTGCCAAATAACAACATGAAAACAAAATCCAAACCCTTGTCTCACCGTTTCAGTAAACACTACTGCTGTGTCTTAAGAGTTTCTGTATATGGCCTTATTGTCAAAGTAGAAAACCCATACAATCCCAGTTACATGACTGATTACATTTATTTAAGTAATAATTATGGCTTAAGGCTTAAGAGTAAATGAATTGCTTGTTTCCTGGACTGCCAGTAGTGGCAAGACTTGTAAAACCTCTCCATTGCTGTCTGAAGGTGACTGAGCCAGGCTGCTGCCACGATTACTGATGATATGGTGACCCTTTTGAAAGGGACTGTGGCACATAGCAGCTAGAATCCAACAAAATAGTTGTCTTGAAGATTTAGCATCCAAGTGCTCATTGAAGCTATTCTTTTTGAAGGAAAAAGTTTAATAAATATGTTACCAAATTAGAACTTGATGACCTTGAGCTGGAAGAAGCACTACCTATACAATGGGGGGGGGGGGGTGCATACAACAAAAAATATGCCTCTCAGGTGTTATAAATTTTGTGATGGGACAGTTGTACAGAAACTACCCACTAAAAGATAAGACCACAGATCAAACTTAACTGGCATTTATTTTGTATATATTGTTGTTCATAATGTAAGCACACCTAAAATGAGTTATACTATCCAATGTAGTATTATGCCAGAAACTGTGAGTTAACTGTCACTGCTAAAATTTAGAATGTCTGCAACTGAAAGGCTGTAGAGGACCTCTTAGACTCTGGCAGTATGATGATTCTGGTCTAATGAGCTAGTGAAGCTGGACATGATGTGTGTGTGTGTGTGTGTGTGTGTGTGTGTGTGTGTGTGTGTGTGTGTGTGTGTGTGTGTGTGTGTGTGTGAGTTTGTGTGAGTGTGTGTGTGTGTGCGC
The DNA here is from genome assembly GCF_019279795.1 of Protopterus annectens. Taxonomy (NCBI): domain Eukaryota; kingdom Metazoa; phylum Chordata; order Ceratodontiformes; family Protopteridae; genus Protopterus; species Protopterus annectens. The sequence goes on along the minus strand of NC_056725.1, from coordinate 1,454,511,571 downwards.
GAGTTTGTGTGTGTGTGCGCACGTTTGTGTGTGCGTGTGTGTGTGTGTTCAGTGAACAGGAAAGACTACCCCACTGCAAAACCTGTACTTCACACAGAGTATGGAGAGTTTGGGCCTTTTGTATTTGTAGCAACCTAATAATACATGAATTAGTACCAGGGAAGGCTTTTTCCACTGGGAATCATAGAGTTAAGGCGAGAAAGAATAGTATGATAAGGAGAAGTTTCCATTATTCTATTTGCATTGGGAATATATGAATGAAGATTAAGAAACAAGGATTTTTAGTTGAGAGAAGAGTCCTGAGAGGATAAACCAGTATTTGTATTAGACAGTCATCTGGGATCAGAGAAGATGCACAAAAAAGTACTGCATAGATTCTTATGACCACGGTCTGCTAAAGTGTTAATTTTAGTGTGGGTAGGCAAGATGTCATACCTTAGTGAATCCTGGCAGATGTGAGTACAAGAGCAATGCCACACTTCATGGTGGTCTTGTGCCTTTTTCTAGAGGTCAAGTCATTAAGGATGTCAGTCTGCCTTCCACACCTTGACACAAAACACTATCAAACAAAAGACACAAGCCGATAAAAGAACTCTAAACTGAAAACTGGTTGCAGGAAGGAAGGCACCAAACACAAAATGTAAGAACAAGCAGTTTAATCCAAAATTAAGTGCTTTTCTTCACAGTAAATACTGACTTCTTCAGATAAAAACAACATTGAGAGCATGCCCTTAAGTAGTCAGTGAGCAGTAGTTAATTAGTTAGGTAATTAACCAATATTAGTTAATCAGTTAATTTTATTCTTCTTGACAACAAACTGAAAACTAGTACTTATAGAAATTGCAGTTCCTAAAAACTACAAAAGTGTCACAAACACATTTAGACACACCCACATACAAAACTCAAACCCTAACCCTACAGAAGAAACAATACTAAATGTATTAAATACAGAAAAGGGTAACACTTTGTAAAATGATTTGGCATGCTTAATTAGAAAAATCTCAAAAAAAGCCTGCATTCTGCATCGGGGTGTGGGTTAGAAGGAGGTGTACTCCTACACCCCTAAATCTGAGACTGCTTTGTCTTCTTAAACATTTCAAAACTTGCTTCCACCATTGAGAGTATGAGAATGTAAACTCAGAATTATTTGACATCAGCAAGCACCTACACTATGCTTTATTATTGAGGGTGGTCTTATGAAAGCTGTCAAAGATGGCAATATATTCAGCTCTATATATACAGGTGATTAAAGAGTTCCATGTTCTATAAGAAAACCTACAGACTATTTTCTCTTGGATGTCTATCCTGGACTGGGACAGACTAAATAAATTGCTAGGTAACTGAATGCCAAACGATATGAGAAGACTGGGACAGATGCAACAAACACCCAAGAGGCAGATTTTTAAATGCGGTAGTCTGTCGAATAAATTAAATACACATTAAAGGGAATTGGAAGTGATGGAGTGTGGTGCAGTTATGCTTGTACTTTGTAAAAAGATTTGGTGTAGCAACATATTCTCCTGTAAATAGTTTCTGGGTTCTTGAAACTGGAAATGGATACAGTGACTACAGATAGCCTTCAGCTTGCAAAGTATGCTTAGCATTAGGAGAGAAACATGCTTTAACAATGTGTTCTACAGAAAGCTCATTAGCCAAAATACTGGAATAACTTATCAATATACAAACACTAGAACATTTTCAAAAATACGTTTGTCTGATGAGCATCATGGGGTTTGTCATAACAGTACAGGGACTGCAATCTTTGACTTAACTTCACAAAAATATACACATAGTAAAACATGGTTTGTTATCTGAATCCAACCTTATTACAAATTACTAAAAACAAGATTCTATCAGTGTTGTTAGGAAAAGATAACATAATTGTTTAATAATGATAGGAAAAACATGATGGGGCTATCAGTTAATGCCAGGACCATCCACTTGCATAACACATTAACCTTCAAATTACTTAAGGACAGATACACCCCTCCACTTGCTATCAGGTTAAAAGGACATGACTCATCATACTCTCTTAAGAGGTATTGATGGAGTCAAGCAGACCAGACTGCAGTTTCCACTACTTAGCAGTGAAAAATGTTCCGACAAGCTAGGCCCTGCCTCATGGGACAGTCTACCTAATGATATCACTGCATTAGACAGTTTCCACTATTTAAGAAACCACTGAAACTGCATGCTAAGCAAGGGTTAAAATGGACTCCTTTTAGATGTTCTTGATAGTATACCTAATGTCTACCTGCAAATGTCTGCCAATTACTTCAATGTTTTAAAGCATGCCAAGATGATTGCTTTACATTTGACTTATAACATCACGTCATGGATGTCTTGCCTGTATACATTGTTACTTTTTTCATTTATACCCACTGTAAGTGCTCATTATCTCTACTGTGTCATGTGACTGTGTCATGTGACTGTGTCATGTAACTGTGTCATGTGACTGTGTCATGTAACTGTGTCATGTAACTCACTGTGTCATTACTGTTCATATCTATCCATAATAAATATATATGCATTTTCTTGTTAATGTTAAATTGTAAATATACATATATGGGCTTCTATCTTACTGAAATTATCTAATCTTTATGGTTCCCTCATAAGGTATCACCTCATTTGTGATCAACTCTCAAAAGATTGATCACACATGAGCAGTATCTCAGAAAAGCAAATTGCCTTACAAAACATACGAACAAAACAAAAAAGCAGGTTTATGGGGTACATGCCCCCTGCACCCCCATGTCCTTTATTTATATATATCAACTCTGAGATTGCACAGTCATGGAGAATGAAGAAATTTTTAGTGCACTGGCAAGCTGACCTTCCAGGGAAAATCCCTGCAGTCACATGCTTGTGGTCACCTATATGTTCATCACTAGTGTTTCATGAAGAAACCTGGCTCCCAGTCTGTATGCAAACTTGTTCAGTTGTGTTGTCGTTGCCATTGATGGCTGAAATGTGTCTCCCAGCAGTCCACCCATCTGGTTACCAAACCAACAGTAAATAAATAAATAAATGGATGAGAAAATGTCATTACATAAACGTTAAGAAAAAATAATGGAAATTAATTTCATCAGTTACCACAAGAAAAATGTAGCACAAAGTCTAACACACAAAAGGAAAAAAACTAGATGTTGTTTATATTTAATCTGATAGAGATGATGTGGCGTATGGGAAAGCTATGCATTGCCACAGCCCAGATCACTTAGTCCAGGAATGTCAAAAGAAGTTTGCATTTTTCCCTGTGTCAATGTAACAGACTGAAGCTGTCTAGGTAGCACATTGGCCGCACTGTGGACTTGGAGAAGAGGGGAAAGGGTGAATTGTACTTTTGTTTTCCATGTTCTCCCTCTTCTTCAAGTTTGTGCAACCTTAAATTAAGTAGATTTGGAGACATGATGTGAGTTTTTGCCTCCATATCAGGGAAAGGCAGATGAAAACAATTGTTCCTGTGTGTTTTGTGAACTCAGGACTGTCTCTATTTTGTGACTGTGACCTCTTGAGGTTTAAAACCTTTTAGTTTAGAATAATTCTGTGGCGACTCAATGACACAGCTTAATCATAGTCAGCACATGGCATATACAGGCCATGTTGCTGGTATGAAGGTACATTTTCTTTGCTGCTTTTATATCTGTAACCCTGGCAGCAGAGTGCTTTACGGACATATACCTTTGGAATTGATATAGCTTTCACTGAGAAATGTTGGTTTCTTTTATTGCACTGCTTTCTGTTGCCATGCAAAAATTCACAGTGAGCTAAGAACAGAGACTCTTGTTCTCGAAATGCACTGCCTGGCAAGACATTGGTTCCTTTTCCAAAATGTTGTTCTTATGACAGAGATTTAATAACTTGAACTATATACACAGATAACTATGGCTAATATTTGCTGTACACAGAGGTTGATACAATACAAGAGATTTTAAATCTTGTCATATTTGTAATCATTTTCAAAAATCTTAATAAAATATTTTAAGCAAAAAAAAGATACTATACAATATTTGAAAATACATTTTATCCTCTTTTCCCTCTTGTGTGGATGAAATCTAATGTCTTTATTTAAATTTCAGAATCTGTATGAAATATACATTTATTGATTTCAACAGTTTCATATAAATGCCTGTGTGTGTGTGTGTGCACGCAACTGCATGAGTGCTTGCTTGTGTGTGCATATGGCATATCCATGTAAGTTTTTACAAACAAACACACACACACATGCACGCACACGCACACGCACACACACGCACGTGCACATGCACACACACACACACACACACACACACACACACACACACACACACACACACACACACACACACACACACACACACACACACACACACACACACACACACACACACACACACACACACACCTATGCTTATTTCCTTTGTTGGTAGCTGAAAAATGCCTTCTCTGCCTCACTTCCTTTCCCTGTTTAAATATGTAACTTGTTGAATTGAATGAGAAAGATGCTCTGATCCCCTTATTCCTTTTAACTTCACAGATAGTGGGAATATAATTAAACCTATCCTAAACAGTAAATGATTCATGGTACTGCACTAGTGACAAATCTCACTTTAACATTTGGTTCAGAATGAACATCTTAGAATATGGGTTGGAGTTTTGGAAGAGGAAGCATTTTATTCAGCTTCTGAGTGCTACAATTTACACTAGCAGGGTGGTGGTAGTATAAAGTAAATGCTAAAATTGTGCTTTGAAAGGCAAACAGATTGTAATTAGTTTGAAACCATGCAGCAGTTTTTTATTGCGAAAGTGCAAATCTGCAGCTATTTACTTTAGATTTAAACACGACCATTTATTTATTTGTAAACATGTCACTGCATTGATCTGATAGCTCTTTTCTATCCTGTCTCAGGCCCATGGCATACAATTGCATACAGAATAACAGATACCTAAATATAGTTTACTTGAAGTTATAGTATTACATACAGGATAACATCTGAGCAGACAAAATTATATGTCAGTATAGTACTAAAATGTACAAAGCACATACACCGTGCAAAGCGATGAAAACAATGCTTTCCTCCAGAGTAAGAATACAAAAGTATCAGATAACAGTAAATATACAAAGGAATAGTGAATGATTAACAAGTTATAAAGAATCTGATGTATTGCTAGATTACTAAATATTTATCCCTAAGACAATCACAATGGACCTGTGAGAGAGAAATGTACAGAGAATTTGGTCTTGAAAACAGAACAATTTATTATGGATATGTACTCATCTCTACCGTAACTCAGGTAAACAAACAAGCATTTATCTACCTGACCTTATTACATGAGCAGCTGAGACACAACCGATTTGCAGAGAACACGTGTGTATATGTGTATATGTGTGTGTGTGTGTATCTGTGTGCGTGTGTTACTTTGGGTTACAGTTAGAGGGTGCATGTGCTAATGTTAAAACTTTTGAATATTGCAAAAGGTTCCACATTTGGGGTGAGAGTGTGCGAGTGTTTGTGGGTTAGGGTTAGAGTAAGGACTGAGGGGGTAGCATTAGTGCTGTGCATGTTTGGTACATGTATCTGCACGTCTAGTGTAGCGGTACTGTTAGGAAAAGGATTCTTCATAAGGTAATGTGTAGGACTGGGTCTAGGGCCAAGGCCAAGGTTTGGGATAAGATCAGCAGAAATGAATAAGATGGCACGGGGGGGCTAAAGTTGCTATTGGTTATTAGAGCCCTTCTTGAGGTTTAAGGTTTTTCTAAACTCTTTGAATGAAGCTTGTCTCAGCCCAACCTTCAAGAATCTTCTTTCATATTTAATGTCTGATAATTTCTAAACAATCTTAAACCTTCCTTTCCTAAGTAAAGTTATTAAGAAAGTTGTCTATATGCAGTTTGAGTCCCATGTTATGCGTAATGTGCTCTTCGACCCTTATCATTTCTAGGTTTAGGTCTCTCCATTGCACTGAGGCCTCTCTCATTCATGTAGTGAGTGATCTTGTGATGGCAAGGTGCCAGTGTTTTGACTTTATTCTAGTTCTACTAGAGTGCTCTGCTGCATATGAGAACATTGAAATTGGCATCTTGATGAAGCTGTTAAGATTCTATAGTGGACTGTCCTCTCCAGGTCTTGAGTAATCTGCCTCATACCTCTTTCTCACTGTACCCAATGGGTATTCTTGAGTTAAAGTCCTCACTGCTTAATATTTGGAGCATATAGTACCACAAGACTTGGCCTGCTTTACTTTTTATAGTTTCTCATTAGGGAAGAGGCTTTGCATACCATTCCAGTGTTGATGTCACTCAGCTCTGTCTCGTCCTTCTTATTAGAACAGTAAATAGTGAATGTGTATTTCCAACTATTCACTGGTGGCACTAATGACTATTAAATGGTTGAAGCCTAACACTTCCAAAGCTGAGGCCACAGCAGTTCATGCCTCTCTAAGGGATTCATCTGCTTTAGCCCTTCTTCTATCAGTTATTCTTTAAGGTGAAAAAAAGGACTGGGTTTGTAAGTAGTATTTGTAATCTAAGTACGATTCTGGCCTGCTAGTTGACATTCAGGGACCAGGTGTTAACGACAGAAACATCACCTTGATTCCACCTTCGAACATTTCCAGGATCAAGCACCTTATATCTAAGAAAACACCTTTGGCAGTTGTTCTTGCTCTAGTCTCATCGCACCTTGACTGTTGTAATGCCCTTTACCTGGGGCTTTCTGACATGGAGATTGATCACTTGCAGCTTGCGCAAAACTCTTCAGCTGGGCTACTTATTGGTATGTGCTTTAACTTTATATTATGACAATATTTTGGAATTTTCATTGAACCCTGTAGATTTTATCATTTTTCAAAAACTTGGTGTTGGTATACTTGTCCGTGGGCGATTTGGGTCCCACTTGCCACTTATCTCAGGGAGGTTATAGCACTGTATTGTACTGCTCCACTATGTTTTATTCAATTTCCCAGTGTTAGTGGTTCCATAGGGACATCTGGAGACATTTGTTTACTACTAAATTGCTTGTAAAGTTCAGTCCTTATGAAAGTTACTACTACAATAACGTCAATGGGAATGTTCTGCAATGATCTGCATCTGCAGATTCTTAAGATCTCTATAATTTAATCTAACTTACAGTGACGACATGGTAAATCTGTTTTATGATTTCTTTTAATGGTCCAGTTTTAATTTTTTTTTTTACAAGAGCCACTATCAAATTTATTCTCCCTTGGCAGAATTACTGTTTTGAACTATTACTTGTTATACCCAGTGTTCTATATTCTTATTTCATTATGTTATTTATAGTTTGTCCATTTTAACGTTTAATTGTTTTGATTGTTTAGTATTTTTGGTGTGTGTGTTTTACCTTACTGTAAATGCTACTTTGATAATAAAACACCTTAAGGAAACTGAAGGTGAAATTTAGGACCATGCAGTCTTCAAACCAGTTTACAGGGCATGTCTAGATGTTGAAGAATCACTTACTGTCATGCATTTCAAAATACAGTTAGAAATGCCCCCACAAGGGTGCCCTTTCCATGCTTACAAAGACGGAATTAGTGACCGAGGACAAAGATTTATCACTACCATGTCCGTAATGGAAGCCATGTTGAAAGTGGAAAGGGAAGACATTTACAAGAGCCAAACCGTGGATGAGATTATTTTTTTCCCTAAAAGGTTAGCAAGAAGCTGAGTGATTAGTATGTTACTGATGACCTGAGTTTGAATAGTTTTCAGACAGCTACTGGATATGACGTGCTGGAAGAAAAGAGTGGTGCAGCTTTGTCAAGCTACCATTCTTCAGGGGCGAGTGAGGGAATATTGCCAGGCACTCATTTCATTATAATATCTCCACTGAAGACCAGATAACCCATGACAGCACTGGCTTTGAGGGGGGAAGGGTTGCTTTGAGAAGTAAGACACCCTTGCCGATGCCCAGTGTGTGCAAATTATGAGCCTGCATTGGCCATACACAAAACGCTGAGATCCTTAAAGCAATCTCCCCACACTTGGATTAGTAGTTCCTCCAGTGTCTGCTGGTTTGCTCCAAAGGGCTCCTGCCTCCCAGGAGAATGACTGGGCTATTTGAGTGAGCAGAGAGAAGGGGGATCTTGATGGTTAGCTAGGTAAGGAAGCAAAAATGGACCCAACCAGCATAAATGACTAGACAATGATCTCATGTTAGAAAGAGATTTGGTTGCTTTTTTTGAAAAAGGAAGAATGCAATAAATCATTTATTACACATCCTTTGTCTGTCCCTGGCCCTGCACATTATATAAGAGAATGGTAGTAACACTCCCTTATAACAATAATATAAACAAAAAAATAATAAAATTACAGTTATCATTACTGAATAAATTGGAAGCATAAGACATGCACAGTGGACCAATGCAACCTGCACTATTACATGCACAAACATAATTACTAGTTGCAGCAAAGAGGTGGTGACAAAGTTTACTAAAGATTTGTAGAATGATTACCAGTCAAGCTACCAGTTATACAGTCAATGGAAAAGGTGTGAGGGTGGTATAGATGACTAATGTTTTCCTATAAAAAGGGTGATATGGGATGCTTAGTGGTTCCCTCACAAAGGACTTGGTGACATCAAAATCAGATACAAAGATATAAGGTAATATATTTAACTTCACACATGCTATAGATGAAAGAAACTTAATTCTAGTTCCATCTGTGTGTGTGCGTGTGTGCGCGCGTGTGTGTGTGCGTGTGTGCGTGTGTGTGAGTGCATGTGTGTGTGTGTGTGTGTGTGTGTGTGTGTGTGTGAGTGCGTGTGTTTGTGAGTGTGTTTGTAAGAGGGATGTAAAGGTGTAGATGGTGAATTATAAATGAATGTCTACTAAGCATATTTTACCAACTGCTTTGAGTTTGGAATCAGAGTACATCACTGTTGTGTCACTCTGAACACTATTTCAAAATGAAGGAAGATAGTGAGTGGGTACTGTGTCACCACTTTTTCATGTGTTATATGAATTCTTTATTCAGGCATCAGGAGGATCTTAACTTTGTGAAATATTTCATACCAAGTTAGCAAGCAACTGTGATGTGAATGCAGCTGTGCACAAAATAACTCATGGGCAAACATTAACTCAGTGTACTGTACCTTTGATTGCAAGAGAGAAAGTTTAGGGAAAGCCCGATTAATAGTATGAAAGCAAAAATGAGACCACAAACAAGAATAGCTGAAAGTAGGGCATGGGGGGAGGGGGGGTGTAGAGCAGGGAAAAAAGAAGAATGAGGCAAAGTAGGGGAAGAGGTATATGAATGGCATGCAAAGAGTTTAGTATAAAGAGTCCTTGCCGGAATCACAAAAAAATGCCCCTGCTGTGCAGATAGCTTCTATAACCTAAGAAGCTCTACCTTGAATGACATATTTATGCATACCTCAGCCTAGTGTTGTCCTATAAGTATGACGGTATTCATAGGCTGAGAGAGCACTGCATTATATAATTAATGCAAACATTGCCGACCTACAGATGTGTTTCTATAGGCCACACAGTAAGCAGGGAGACCTAAATGTTCTGGAAGATCTGATGAGTGTCACATTTTATGCGGTTTTGCTACATTGATAGCAAACTGTTGCAGTACACCCACACACATTTTTAATAGAAGTACATCTAACGAAATGGAAGTCTAATAATATAATTCCTTGATTTCTACAACATAGACACAACATACAGTTGAGTGCCATTACTCAGCATAAAAGAGACATTGATAAAAGAGGTTTTTGAAAGCAAGATTTGTTGCTGCACTGATGCCATTCATATAACTCACTGTTTTTTTTTATTTCTATTTAAGAGACCTTGTTTCCAGTGTTGGAAATAACATTTTTAACTATAAATTTTGACTGGCTGATTGCAAATAGTAGTTTTACTAGAATTTAAGCATAGTTCTGTCACTGATATTAGAAAATGCATTTTTAGAGAGACATTTCACCTAAATCTACCATAAGATGTGTTTGCAGAGCAGAATAGTTAGTTTTACTTTACCTACATCCCATCAGTATTTGTTAATTCCATTGTCAGAGGTGACCTCCTGTGTGCTTCAGTCCTCTGCGTAAAAAGTTGATATTATTGTTGGAAAAGTATGAAGTTTCCCTTTTGTGCACTATGTCTTCTGAATGTTCTTCTTATTGGAACTGTAGTACATCTGATTGTGGGTTGACTTCATTTATTAATTACTGACAACATGCATGAGGTGTGATCATCCAAAGTTAAACCCTGAAGCACAGCCCATAAGGAAACGTTTCTTTGTTTACAGGTGAAGTACACCTTACCTGAATTTTACAGCTTATTTTATGAACTGCAGTAATCAAACTCCTGTCCTTTTCTATTTCTTTGCTCATGTTGTATTTATGTGCCACTGAGTCAATGTCAGCTTATGGTGGCTGCATCAATAGTTACCTTAAACTGTATTCTGTCTTCAGTCAGATGACTAACCCTTGATAGAAAGACATCCATCACTGTTCTGTTGATCTTCACCATTGCCAGGCATTGTGTTTTTTTTCCCAGTGATCTTTCTGTTAGCTTGATGTGTCTTAATTATGAAAGCTGATACTCTGTAATTTGAGTTTATAGAGAATACTTAGGTTCAGAGTAATGGTGAGTGTGGAATAGAGGTGAAGAAGAGAGTGCAGGCAGGGTGGAGTGGGTGGAGAAGAGTGTCAGGAGTGATTTGTGGCAGACAGGTACAAGTAAAAGTGAAAGGGAAGGTCTACAAGATGGTAGTGAGACCAGATATGTTATATGGATTGGAGACAGTGGCACTGATGAAAAGACAAGAGTCAGAGCTGGAGGTGGCAGAAGTAAAGATATTAAGATTTGCATTGGGTGTGACGAGGGTGGACAGGACTAGAAGTGAGTATATTAGAGGGTCAGCTTAGGTTAGACAGTTTGGAGGCAAGATTGCATTGGTTTAGACGTGCTGAGGAGGGATGCTGGGTATATTGGGAGAAGGATGCTAAGGATGGAGCTGCCAGGTAAGAGGAAAAGAGGAAGGCCTAAGATAAGGTTTATGCATGTGGTGTGAAAGGATATGCAGGTGGTTGGTGTGACAGTGCAAGATGCAGAGGACAGGAAGAAATGGAAACAGATGATCCATTGTGGTGACCCCTAATGGGAGCAGCCAAAAGAAAAAGAAGGAGAGAATACTTACAGTAGGTTTTATCTCCACCTATGGTGCTTGATTTGTTTGTTTTATTTATTTATTTTTTTTTTTGGGGGGGGGGTAGACCATGGTATACATGGTCTTTTTGGCCAACATCATAATCCAAAGTTGTCAGCTTTCTTACTGTGTTGTCTTTTCTCTGTCTGTCACTCCGATACAACTTTATTGAAAATATCATAGACAGAAGAAGTCTAATAGTCACATACAAAGATGCTGATGCAAATTAAAGTTGATTGAATGTTCTTCACTTCTGTTATCAAAACTGTAGAAGCTTTGGATCTGGTTACACTGTGTTTTACCAGGCCTTTTTTAGCTGCCTTCTGTGTCCCACCTGCTACAAGCTTGATATCTCTGATGATAATCCTTACCTACAACAGCTGCACATACTGATGTATTCTTTTTTATTTTATTTGTATTTAGTTACTGTGGCAGTGCTCTGATAATCTATGACCATTTGGTGGCACAACCCAAGTGACAGTAAGCACAGAAATTCATTCAAAATACAAACAGAAAGCATAATGTAAGACAGGGACTTAGAGAGAATTTGACAAATTCACAATTAGCACACAAAAATGCAAGGTAGTGATATAAATAGATTTATTTGCATTTTTACAATACTAAGTAGAAAAATAAGTATATAAACTCTATAAGGATAAACAGTATCAAATTAAGTTTATATGGAAGGCTGTGATTGGGTCTCCAATCATAACTGGCTTATTATGTGTTCGATACATTGAAGCCAGGAAATTCACCTCGAGAGTGAGGATGAAGCGATGAATCTTGGCATCCATGTTGAGAACACATAATAATGGGTTATGATCAGTGAGACCCGATCAGAACTCTTTGTAGTACATGGAGTCTTATCTGCTGTATGTACTATCAGTTACAAAAGAAAAAAATGCAGTGTGTTTTGTTGGCTTTGAAAGCCAGTAAACCCCTTAGTGAATGCTGTTGCATAGACATCAAGTAAGGAAAAAGTCAGGACAGTTTTTAAATACTGTCCTAATTTAAAGAAGTTGTTTACAGACTAACATCTGTAAACGTCCATGGACATAGGAGGAAAGATATACAGGGACTGAAGGAAGGCTCTTTCCTTTATACCACACCATCACAGTGATTAGAGGATATGTAACAATTGTTACACACTTCTGAAAGTGGTGTTAGGGATGGGTATCACTCTACAGTGCAACAGGCTTATCTTTTTTCTGATATTGGACCATAAACATGGAGCCTCATGCACTACAATTCATTTCTAATTGAATTGAATTATTGAGGTTTAGAGAGGTAATAAGCGAGGAGACAATAATGGAAGTGGTTAGTATGAGTTGCAGAAAGGAGTGAAGAGGGAAAAAGATGAAAGTTTAGTAATGAAATATGGCTATTGCTCAAGATTCCTAAAGATTGAAAGTAAATGGTTTAAGAGGATTGAGCGATGAAATGTGTTTGGAAGTAAGGAGTGGAATGGGTAGGAGTTGGACCTCACTGAGATACATTAGGTGCGATGTGGGCTTTAGCTGATGTGTCCTGTATGGGAAGCAGATGCATTTGCTTTGGTGGAGAACACAGGATATGAAGCTTTTATTGAAACTAGTGAGAACTTAATTGTCTTTAATGTGATGGGGTAAGGATTGCAAGAATGTGGGAGCTAGAATGGCAAAGGAATGCCTGGTAGATTGCAAGGAGTTTCTGGTTTAGCAAGTGATGACCTGATTTGAGAGAGATGATGTAATTTGTAAGTATATGTGTTTTCATGAAGTTTTGCTGCTAGAGGAGCAAATGAGTCCAAAGTACAGTAGTTTGAAGAGCTGTTTGCATAGAAGGAGATTAACTACTTCTTTGACAGATAACCATTTAGTCTTTTCTATGGTGATGCAGTGATGCTTTTTGAGTGGGTCATTGATAATGAAGCAGCAACTGAAGTAAGAGATGGTTTGAAGGGCATTGGTACTGTGCTTGGAGGCTGAAGCAAAAATTGGCAAATCATATTCTTACTAGGCAAGAAGAATACCTTTACAATAGTGGCTCTGGCAGTGATGAAAGGAATGGTGAGATTTTCCTTTCGTAGAAGAGAAAGGAGTTCATTTTGACTTTTTTTTCTATGTTGGGATGCAAGAGTTGTGATTTTTTTTCTAACCAGAGTCCAAGGTTCTTGAAGGTACATATGTATCCAATGGTGGAGTTATTTAATATATCTAAGTATGATAGATATAGATATAGATATAGATATAGGTAGTATATGTATACACACACACACACACACACACACACACACACACACACACACACACACACACACACACACACACACACACACACATGCGCGCACACACACAAACACACACACACACATGTGCGAGTGCACACACACACACACACACACACACACACACACACACACACACACACACACACACACACACACACACACACACACACACACATACACACACACACATAGAGCGAGAGAGTTTTACCTATTAAGCACTCATTTAATTGAGTGTTGTGTGCATTGTTGTATTTGGTTGAGGACTGCTTTAATCGAGTACTGAAGTAATTGCATGTTATTAACTGACTGCTAAACAAGGGGGAAGTTTGTATGATACTCAGTTTAGTGCAGTCTTGGAGTTGGTATATAAACATTAAGAGTGTGTGGAGTGCATTGCCCCCACATTGGGGGTATGGCAGAAAAAAAATAATAAGGTGAATATTTAGGTGATCAAGTGTCATACTTGTTTGTTTTGTAGTTGATCTGCTATCTGTTTAATGACTAGAAATGCCTGTTTTTGATTCTAGTGGTAGCCATTACATGTAACCACATGATTGTGCTTGCAGTGACTAAGGAAAGTCCTAGTTGTGCGTGTGCCTGGTCTATGTTTCAGTGTTTGCAGTCTTAGCATGAAAAGGTTATACTTAATATAAATAGTTATATACTTTTGAAGCATGAGATGAATCTAACAAGGAACTGGTGGTGCCAACTGGATCTCCTCATCACTGTAAATGGAGAGTTATGAATGCTATAACTTGTGCTGAGGACAAACATCTTATTAGCACCCCACATCTGTATTTGCCTTATTCTGTGCTGTTTCAGAAGTATGATGCTGTGAAGAACATTCCTGTGATGGAAAGACATTTAGTGACTTTTGTTACAAGGTTGTTACTGCTTCTGTAGCTGAACTGCCACTGGAAGTTGTAATTTTATTGGCATCCATGAAATCTCCGAGTCAGAAAGTGATTAGGATAACAAGCAATGGTGTAAGGAAGAGTTGCGCTTGTCACTTAGTGCTTGTCCAGTTAAATCCTTTCGACTGTCTGTTGTTTTTTCTTCATTTAATTACCTAAAATCTCTGGATGTGTATTTATGTCTAGAATGCTTTATTGCTTCTGAGGTACTGAGTATCAGTAAAGCATCAATCTTATTTTCAGTGATTTATGATCAACAGATTGTCTTAATGATCTGTGGTGCATTAGATTGTTTTTATAATGATTTGGGTTGCAGTATTGTTTAACACATTATAAATACCTAGGAATATGACTCAAATCAAACCGTAAGTTTCAGAAATACATATTACATTAAATCCAAACTAAACAGTCTCCTGTTTTAAACAAAGGAAAGTTATTTCTTCCTTCCCAGAACACAGAATAGCTGTTGGAAAAGGAGTTCCACTACCCCCCCCTCCCCCAACTTGTACATGGCCCACCAATAGCTCCAGTAGCTGTCAAAGTGGAAAGGAATTTCAAAGCTTTGCATGCTACAAGAAATATTTTCTGTTTTTGCCCCTCTTCAACAATGAATACTCACCAAAGCGCAATGGCTCCTGCTACACCTCAGGACAGTCTTAATAACAGCAGGCCTAGATGTTAAGCTAATTAACTAACTCATTCCCCTTCCTATCCAGAATAGTTTATTATAAATCCATACCTTACACCTAAGATGCTCCCTAGTTTCACTATTAGGTACAACCAGAAACTCCAGCCCGTATTGTACAGTGAAGTCTTTCTACATACTATCTCCAAAACTATGGGCTTCTGTATCAACACATGTTAAATCCATTACACTTTTCCAAAGTTCCACACACAGCTCAGCCATTATTGTTCATAGAAGCACTGTGTACATGCTTCCATAACAAATATGTTATCTAAACTCCTGCCCTTCCCCCACTTTCTCAATCACAGTGGCTTACATGTTTCCTCAGATTTACTTCCAATGTTCCCATTAATGCCTATTTCCATCACTTACTCTTTTATATTGGCACTCTGTCTTTCTCAGCTATCTCCTGCCTTTCTCTCAATCTTCCCCTTCCTCTCCCAACCCTCTACTGTCAGCCTTCCTCACTTCACAATCATCTCTAACCTTCCTGCTGTCTTTGAAGTCTTCTCCTTGTATCTATCTGTATTTTATAAAAGTAGAAGCAGTAAGGTCATAGTACTTCTGTTTTATAACCTTTGTAATTATGTCTGGCACTTTAAAGTATATCCAGTCATAATATATGTTTACCTGATGTAAGTGCAACTTTGTTTCCCCAGGCTGCACCTGAAAAATTATCAAGTGGATCAGTGTTCTATCCCAGTCAAGAAATAAACATAGAAACACAAGTAAAATATCTATGACTATCTCTCTATCTCTCTCTCTCTCTCTGTCTATCTATCTATGGTTCATCACAAAAAGATCAAATGGTCATTGGTTTCCCATGTGTGCCCATAATGTCACAAATGCATTTCTCTGAATTCACAAGTTGCTGGAGGTAAGTGTGGCTTTATTGGTAAAGGGGATGGGTTGTATATGTTTGTGGGTTAAGTTTTGTGATAGGTAAGGGGATAGTATATATGAGAGTGTTTGTGTTAGTGTGTAATTGTTAAAGTTAGGGTAGGGGTTAAGTGTTAGCTGTATTGTTTGCATTTGTGTATGTGTGTGTTAATGAGTATGCTCTGTAGCCAGGAAATTGTGTACAGTTGTAGTGTTCTGGGAAGTTTTTTATTTTAAGTTCAGGTATAGAGCTGGGGTTAGGAGCAGAATTAGGTTTAGGATCAGCATGTATTAGTAAAGTGGAGCATGGGAGCAAGGCTTTGCCTAGTTACAAGTCTGTTAATAAACAAGAATCTGAACTTAATATTTAGGTGAGGACTGAATGTAATATTAGAATTTTAGGCTTTAGGAATTTTACACAGCTCAGTTCTGAAATTCCCTTGGAATTACATGAATGTTTAACAATGGCATATTTCCAATGACAGAAAATGCCTCTTTATAGATAAATATTTGCAATTTTAATTCTGATGCAATGAAAACTCATTACAGCTATGTTGTGGACAAATTTTTGTGAAATGTTATTTGGGCAGTATTAGGCACACTGTGCTAAGGCCTTCCATCTCAGGAAGACTTTACATGAATTTCTTCAATGAAATTGGCAAGTCCTTTTTGCTGCTGGAATAGTTCTAATGTTAGGAAAAAAACACAACTATTTGAAGATATATATATTATTCTTAGTTCTGATGTAAAGCCAGCACATTAAAGATTATCTGTGAAGAAAATGCATTTCCCATACTAAAGAGAATTCACTTAGCCAACACTTCCATGAACAAAATATTATGGAACCTTGCAGTCTGGCACATCCTAATATTCTAATGACTGAGAGGTCCTTCTAGTAATGCGGTTATATTTCGGAGCCAATTTGACATTTTCTAGTAAATTATTCTGTACAGTGTGTATGGATATTCAACTATAAACTGTTCTTAACTTCTTT
>NC_056725.1:1454472178-1454492178 GCF_019279795.1 Protopterus annectens | reverse complement strand
CACCCAACATGCCATGCCTGCCATGAGGCAGAAACAGTGGAAAGTAGTGGACTAGCATCTGTGGCTGGACGTACCTGCAGAAGCTAGTTAAGATGTATTGTCCTCAGATGCAGGCTTATGCGATGCATGCAGAATCAATCTGTGTGGAAAATAAGATATGTGTAGCTCTGAGAATTTTGACTGCAGTGTCTTCCAGCAACCAACAGTGGACACACTAGGTGCACTGCATACATCTTTATTTATTTATTATTTATTGCATTTGTTGAATGGGCAAATCCAACTGGGCACAAAGTCCTCCTTTCAGCAGAGGCCTAGGGATAAAAGCTCCAAATGATAAATATTAGATAAAGATTTATACACGGTGTAGAAAAAAGCATTTTACAAGTTTATGCATAGTCTGGTGAATAAATATATTTTGTAAAAGTTTATACATGGCATAGAAAAGTCATTCAGTAATTTTTTGAAAAGTCTACATAGTAATGGAGTCATTGCATGTAGTACAATAAAGCATATATATATATTTAAACTCAGTAATGGGAATTATATGTGATAATGAATCATTAATAATTAACAGTATGTCATGTGATTAATTAATTGTGTTTAAAAGCATTAGGCTACCAAGAATTATTGTTCTGTAGAAGTCCTTTGTTTAACAGGGATGAAAGCACTTAACTTCCAATAAAGTGTTCTGTTTTATGGCAGTAGTGTGTGCCTTGAATTATACCACATCTGGAGGTATTGTGTTCATGGTTTGTGTAGAGTTAGCACTATTGGATTTATCAAACTTGTAAGTTAGTAAAAATAGGAGCTGAGTAGAGAAGTGTTGGGAGTAGTAGGATAGAGGCAAAGGGTTTTCTACTTTGTTCAGGGAAGAAATTGTTGACTGCATATAGGGAGCCCAGTATTACTTACTGTATGTTGGATGTCATAGTCAAATGTTAAGCTCTTACCAGTGTAGATGCCAAGCAGCTTAGTATGTGGTATGATTTCAATGTTAGTGTTATTTGCTGAGAGACTACTAAGGAAGGTTTCTGGGCTCAGAGCTGTCCTGGGGTAAAGAGAATAAGTTTGCTTTTTGGTGGTGGTGGTGGGGGGGGGGGTAAAGAGGTAAAGAAAGGTTGTGAGTTGTTAGCCACATTTCAATGGATGAAATGGGTTCTTGAGTAATTTGCTGCAGGTTGTTAAGATGTTTGGTGCCACATATGAGGGTGGAGTCGTCAGCATACAGAAGTATTGTAGCTGATATGGAGGCATCTGGGAGGTTATTAATGAAGATGTTGAAAAGAATGGGACCAAGAATGGACTTTTGGGGGACACCTGTGGAGACTGAGAGGAAATAAGGAAAAGTTTTTGTGCTGTTTTATGACCTGGAATATGTTATCAAGATAGCTGTTAAACCATGCAGTAGAGGTTTCATTATATCCTAGAGTTAAACGTTTTTGTTCTAGGATGAGGTGTGAGACTGTGTTGAAAGCTATGGAAAGATCTAGAAAGAGGATGGATATTAGCCTTCCTTCATTCTTATGGGTATTTACAGTATTTCTAAAATAAAGGTGGGCTATAGTAGTGCTGTTATGGGGCAGAACCAATGTTGGAAGTGGGAGAGGAGGTTACTTTTGATGAGGTGCCGTGAGAAATGGGATGAAATGCATTTTTTAAGAATTTTAGAAAAAGGGGACAGGATAGTAATTGGGCAGTAGTTACTAAGTTTTGTGTTATTTTTTCCTTTATTTAGTTGTAGGATATAACTTGTTTTCCATAGGATTGGGATATAGACTTCTGTGATAGAGTGGTTTATGAATATGGAAATGGGATAGGCTATAACCTCAGTAGCTGGAGATGATATTTCCTATACTGATGTTTCAGCCACATCCACTCCTACTATGGTATCTCAGTACTGGAAATTGGGTTGCTCGGGCACAAGAGTTGTGTCCTGTCATAGAAGGGATGGCAATTACATTACCCATGTCTATGCCTGCCATCATTAACCCCAGTTGTTCACAGATTTGGATGCCATCATCATTGGGCCCAGATGCTTCCACAACATCAGCCATGCCTATATGTGTGGTACGGGAACATGACTTCACAGCCATTAGAAAACACATAAGCATATACAAGTTTATGTATGCACCGTGCACCAACACCCTCCGCCCATTGTAGCTGCATCTTTATAATTAATTGCCACGGAACATCTAAAATTAACATACAATGAGCAGAATGTTAGTGTATTTTTAGTCCGGATGTGACTGTAACAATAAGCCATGCCTGTTAGCCATATAGCCCTGAGTCAGAAAAGTGGCACAGATTGTCCCACATCACGACATATCTCCCTGGTGGGTTCATCAATTGATAGTTAAGGTATTTGGTATAGTTCTGCTCCCATGTCTAGTAGTCTGTTGTGGATAACTGACCTTTCAGGTGTTTTATATAGAGATGACAGGAGCTCTTCTGTGTCAGTTGACAGAGGCTTTTTTGGCCATCCCTTACATATCACCCATCTGCTCTGTGCCAGGCAAGTTGTCTTGCCATGCATGTGTGTAATCATGTTGATGACAGTTCTGAGAATCACCTCATAGGCTAAATTTTGGCCATTGACTGTAGTGATTTGTGATTAAAGGTGCCCTGCCATTCACAGTTGTAAAAGGCATGGCCTGGTTTCATATTCTGGACCATCTTTTTCTGCCTCTGAGAACTTCAGGTTCTGCTGTCTGAGTGTGTCAGGCATGACAACCTGTAATATCAAAGAAATACATGTGTAAGCTGGTGGCATGTCATCCTCATTAAAACCATATCTCAGCACACGTATAGCTAATGTTCATATGACTTATGCTAGGTATCACTCACAATTTGGCACAAGCCATTCATGCAGTTGCCATTCTTGCAGTGGTAGTCAGTTTGGTATGGTTCTAGGTATTGCCTTGACACATGGCAAGCGGTTATAATAATTCTGTAAAGGAAGCCATGTAGAAAGGCAGGGATATGTGGAGCAGATCATGTGTTCCGTGTGTCTGTGCATCACAGGAGCACACATACTATCTAATCCTTATTTGTGGATGTGTACAAATATTTTTAAATGCATCATGTCATTTCTATGAACTGTGGAAATCCTACAGAGACAGCAGTACAATTGCCTGCCACTGTACCACAACAAGCATGACAGTGACTTTCATTATGAATGTGAAAGTCACTGCAGAATGTCCTTCCATGCAGCATATTCACTTGTTATATGACCCTGGCATTAGTGAGTGTGCAGCCTAACAGTAGACAGGGGGCTACACTAGAACACCCATCAGGATGCCAGTGCAATCCCTGGGTACTATACACATAAGGCTTCCTACACTGGTACGTGTAGAGGGACACCCCCCCTCAAAAATCCAAAAGCAGATGTAAAGCACTATGTACAGATGTAGTAGGTGGCAACCCATAAATGCTACATGGTATTATGTTCATTTGCTTCTACTGTACTACCTGAAGCAGACAAGAGAGTTGCTTATGCTGTAATACCCTGCGGAGCATTAGCAGGACAATCAGCTTAGTATTTCTTTAAGCCACCTTTCCCCTCAAACTACAAACACACACACACACACACACACACACACACACACACACACACACACATTTCCACAACCATGGTCCATCAAAGTAGGAAATTCTAAAAGGTATGTGGACACAGCACTCACAGTGGTCACACCAAAATCTGCTGCAATTACACCCCTTGTAGATGCAGGTTACAGGTCTTCACCAGCTCTTGTGTGTCCTATCAGCAGACAAACCTGTACTAATCAAAGACTTACAGAGTAATATCCACATGAGAACTGTAATCCTCCTTACAAGACATAGCAGCATATATGGCAGCATATGCTGGTCACACAGAATTAACTAGAACACTTCTCATGACATGGATGCCAGCAGTGAGTAGGAAAAACACATTTCCCTGTCTAAAACAAGACTTATGTTTACCACGTACTACAGCACACATCAAACCTTCATGTGTGGTAATTAAATAAATGTGTGGTATTTAAATGCATAGTATCGACCACAAATGCCATACCATGTCAGAAATCCCTATCCCTATTCATATTAACCCAGATGGTATTCCCCTGCTGCCATCGATGCTCTAACACACCTCTCTACCTCAAATTAGTTTCAGTTAGTTCAACAAGTAACGTATGCCTGCAGCATATGTGCAAAGCATTATGAAATGTACAGGTGTTATTCTGCCATCACTTGCCTGATGTAAAATGTCTGTAAATTACTGAACTTTGGTTCTGTAGATCTTTCAAATCGCTCCACAAGTTGTTCAGATGCATACTTACATATTGTGATGAGCAATCTAATGGCCACAGCTGCTTTAACCGTGGAATTTTGAGTCTCCTAGTGCAATCATTATGAAATAAGCCTATGTAGTGTGAGTGTTTCTGTATTGCACATTTATCTTATTGCACATATTGTTAAGGCTATTATATGAGATATGTTCTATATCATGCTCTTGCATGAGTAACTGCAAAGTGCAATGTGCATGTGTGGGTACGTTAGTGACCCTGATTGGGAGGTGAGTAAAACTATTGTGTTTTTATGGCTGATACAGGTGGTAAACTGCAAAAAAATTGTTAGGTACAGTGCTGCTATTAAACTCCTTACACGCCATAGTTCACACCTCAACACTATCTTACTATGCTGTTTCTGTATGAGTAACAACATGGTAACAGCATGACATGTTATGCTAACAAGATGCCCAAAGTGAGTGAGAAATAAATTTGACCAACAAACCAAATACAGGACAGATGCTTTGAATCCAAACCCAGTCGGACAGTCAATTATAGTAACAAAATAAATTTTATTATGGCAAATACTTAAAACCATCCACTATCAAAAATGAGCGCTTTCGTCTATGACTATTCAGAGACTTTATCAAAGTCAAAGCAACCAGAGAAGCACCATTAAATAATCCACCCCTAGTTAAATTCAACCAATGATATAATGCAGCTGATTAAAACAGCTGAAATGCTGAATATACATATCATTGTAGCACAGGTACAATACCTAAAAAATATATATAAATAAATAAATGTATATAAATATCAATCTTCCATAAATATTAAATGATTAAATGTTAAAATATAAAAAATTAACAAATAAATTCAACAGTCATATAAACAATTTGTCTAATAAAACCACTAAAATGTCCACCAACCTAGATGAAACCCATTACTTTTCAAAAGCTTTTAATTTCAAAAAACGTGAAGTGGAAAATGGTAATTTAAGCCAGGCCATTGCATAGCATTAGTTATCAACTGCCATAAGGCTTCCAGCTTTTCCAGTTGCAAAGGCCATGGGCCAGCTCTTGGATCCATGTACAAAAAAATCAATAATCATAAACTTAAAAAAATGACTTTCAAACTCCTTACAATGTTTAGCCAGCGCATAGTCATTCCTATTTCTAATGTCCCTCAGATGTTCATAAATACGGCATCTCAATTTCCTCTCCGTCTTCCCAATATAAAAATAAGGGAATGCCATACATAAAGCACCATACACTACTTCATCTGTCTGGTATGAACCCTTCCTGGCCAACCATACTGTTAACCCCATTAAAGTTAAATGATGGACCCTCTAAAATATGGCAACAGTAATTGCAAGCCCCACATTTGCTTATGGACCCACCTGGTTGTACCCTGCCATGTGTTTCCAACCTGGTCTTAAGACAACTACCCTTTTTATATACAGTAACAGGTCTCTCAGTAAAACATTGCCTTAAATCATTACAGAAGGACAAAATTACCCAATTTTTATATACAATATTCACAATTTGTTTGCTGTCTGCGTTATATGTTGTAATAAAAGCTGACTGAAAATTATTATTTACATTATTCTGTGGCTCACATATCCCATTAAAGTTCAAAGCAATATTCAACAGCTGGGGGTTAATTTCACCTCCACTGGTCCAGTTATTGGTCTCTTGACCATCCTTCTTGGACAAGATAGCCTCAAAGTGACCCCTTTCTCTCTTGTGTATAACCTCCAACATCAACTTATTGGCTAAGTCAAAAGGGTACCCCCTCTTCAGGAACATACCCTTTAGTAGATCACATTCATCCAAAAATGCATCAAAGAGGGATAATAAATGGGCCGCCCTCACAAATTGCCCCTTTACCACAGCTTTTGCCTAAAGTCTGTTATCATCTGTCAATAGCAGAAATGTGTATGGATGTCAGACAGCTACCATTTTCATGGCCAGACCTCTCAGATTTTCAGAATTTAGAAGAATGTCCAGACTTTTGCATAATATTTTTTGATTTTCTCCTCAAAATATTTGTGGTTTTCTAGCAAATTGTTGAGGATTGATATCATTAAATAATGATAATCATTTGAGTTTCAGATTTCATATCCTTCAGAAATTGCCAGCTAATACAAACCTAGTTATTCTAGAAACTTTCTCAGTTTATATGAACATTATTTAAAATTCATCCTTGGACCTTTGTCTTCACATTATTTTTGGCTTTGTCCAGAGTTCTTGAGCTAAGAAGTTAAGAGGTGTGTGCAAGGCTCCTAAGTGGTGCTCCAAGGAGAGCAAAATATTTGTGTACCTTATGTACTCAGGACCACTGGGATTGCCTGCTGGGAGTCTGTTATGAAGGTTCCAAGTATAAATTTTTTTTGCACTGTTTTTGCACCCTCCCTAATGTTTACCACCCCAGCTTCATGGCACCTGTCCATAATGGTTCTGCCAACTATCATCCTATCTCCCCCCCCCAATACTTAGCCCACTATGCTGGGATTGGTAATTGAACAAGGACACCAGGGTGTGGCAAACCTCAGCTTACATCCAGGGAGTCTATTACTTGTGACCTACCTATTTCCTTCCTCTCTTCCAGTCCCAGTTGTATGCTGGGGGACAGGTGTACAATACAGATATGCAGTATATTGCCCCACCTGCACAGTAGTTCAGCCATGTCTCCACCCTGTTCCCCTCTTTAGATATGCCTATCATGGGACATTCTTAGCTTCCACCAGGGATCATCACAGTAGATGTCTACGGGACTCCCCTTCCACCCCAGTATGGCTATGTCCACCACCTCTCCCTACTGCTCTACAAGCCACCAGAGCTGCTAATTGAGCCTAGGTTACCTGGGCTGTAATCAGGTTTTTATCCTCTTATACAGTTAGAGTGGCTTCCCAAGAATAAAGTTGATGCCTGGCACATCCTTGCCAGTATGATGACTACTGCTGCTGGCATCAGCCACTCCTATTTAGCAGTGAAACACAACTATAGCAATTTGAAGAGGTGCTGTCTTGATGGTCCACACCAGAGGGAAGAAGAAGAGGTCATACATAGTGGTTCTGAGATTTACAATAAGTATGCAGGACAGATATTTGCACTATTGCAAACATAATTAGGAGAACCTCCCAAGACATTTGATTCATGATGTTTGCATTTCTTGTTACTGTTTTTCAGCTTTGGAGCATATCAGTGGTAGCCATTTCCTTTATCGGAGGAGGAAGGAGCATCCCTCTGGACACAGTGGTGAATATGATTGCTATATCATATAGATAAGTTCTGTATATCATAACACCACTGTACTACACACTGCTATAACTGTGTACAAATCTGAATCCCAATTCAGTCTTTTCTTCTCTTATTTCTTTTTGTGCTCATTTGCTTTCCCTGACAATGACTTTGATCCCATCTTACAACTGTTCTTCCATTTTGTCACTTTTTCATATGGTCTTTTATTGACTCCTAGCTAGCCCATCTCGACCCCCTTCTCATTGTTTTCTCTTCCTGCATTCTTAGCTTAAGTCTCACTGTTGGCTAATCTGATAAGTATCTCTCCTACATTTGGAGCTCTTTCATTATTTCTATTAGATTTCTCTTCCCTAAGAACTTGTTTAACCTACTTGCAAATACCCAAATATTTTGTATGAAGGTGTATTCCCCCCTCAGTTGCATACCTTTCTCCTCAATATGTCCGGCCATTCTCCCTCTTTCATTCCTTACCCTAGTTCTTTTATCATCTTTTTGTTATATTTTCTCCTTCTGTACAACCAGTATTTTTCAATTTCTGTGGTGACACTGTAGTCACTCCTATTATATCTATGCCTCCTCTTCTTGTCTGGCCTAGTTAGCAAAACGTTTTTGTACAACCCTTCTTCGTCCCTTTGTAGTGCATGCATGCATGCATGTTTCTTATTGTCCAGAATGCCCCTTCTAACTTTCCTTGCCAGATGATCCATCATTTTGCGCCACATTTTATCACTTTCTCTGTGGTTGTTTAAAGTTCTCCCAAAAGTACACTTGTTACTTCCCCAGTCTTGTTATCCATCTCTCCCTTTAGGTGATCATTGCACAGAATTTTCTCCCCTGTGTGATTTTCAGTTTTATTGCTTGTAATGCATCTTTAGATTTTCCTGTATTCTCCATCTTCTAATAAGATCTGATTAACCTACAGTGTTTCATGTAATTATCTATATTGTCCTCATTGTTTTTCCATCCCTCCTCACTTTCCTCATTGCAGCCATCCAACATAACCCTTCATCTGGGCCTTTACTCTGAGCTAAATATTGTTTTCTTTGGTGGTTGCCTGCACTCATATCACCCCCCTCCCCTCCACCAACCACTGGATCATTTCCTTTTGGCTCTTGGATGTGCATGGGTATGTCCCGGACATGGAATTTTTAAGACTTTATTTTGTTTCCTTCCATGTGACCGTCAGACTAATACATCACTTGCAAACCCAGTACTAATGTTACAATCTTTTTATATCACAGCATTCCCCTTCCTTGGTTTCTCTTCCCCAACAACTCACTGGCACGATATTTCAATTTCAATTGTCTAATAATCTAACATTTATTTTTCTTCCTTTACAGTCTTCTAGATCTCTAACATGCTGCTTATCCACTACTGTTCTTTTTCGGTTTCTCACCATGCATACATTTTCAAGACCCAGTTATCACATCAGCAATAATTAGTTATTTCTTTTTAGGGTTAGATATTAACTTATGTTTATTGCAATGCATTGTACATCATTAAGTTATAATGAAAACCATTTCACTTACCTTTGAGGCTTGCACCTATGCTCTTCCCTGACAGCATTACCCGTCATTACCCCATGAATTTCTTCAGTTCTTCCCATTGTTAATAACATTTTCGTATTACGTTCCCTAGGACATGTTTTGCAAGGTAAGGTAAGGTAAGGACCCTTTTCATTTAATACAGCCTTCCTACCCTGCCTACTGTTACCTGTCTTTCAGTGTTCATTCCATCCAATTATTTATTGCTTCTCTTTTTCTGCAGTCATTTCATTAGTTCTATATTTCTGCCTTCTACCTCTTCAACTTTGACATCCATCATAAACATTCTCTCCATCTTTTTTAGTCCCTCGATTCTCTAGAACTTTCCTTCTGAGTCACCTGGAACATCTGACATACTGTGCTCCAATCTCCTTTAAACTCCCTTATCTTTCTCTGCTTCTTTCTCTGTTTTTGTGTCTAAAGGAGAGGCTTCTCATTCTTCTGTTCCTTTGATACAAGTGTTTCCCATGTTTCTCCTCCATTATCTTGCTCCATTTCTCATCTTCTTATAGTTGCCTTTGACATTTGTTATTTCCTGTTCATTTCTTTTACTAGCATGTGGGCCCCCTGCACTTCCTGGTCTTGTCTTCTTCCCTGTCAGGGTTTTGCCATGTGGTGCTGCATAGCATCTGAGTGTCTCAGCATTACATCTCCTATGTCTAAGGTTGCTCTCCAAGTCCACGGCTTGCATGTGAGAGATTTTACTGATGTGATTTTTAGCTGTCCGTGATAATTTTGTTTAAACACTTGATCCTTCTCTGTGTTGTATAGACTGAGCCATTCCCCTTCCTGCGTTACTTCCTGAATTGCAGGGTATTTCAGCCATGCTGCTGTTCAATTCATTCTTAGCTCATTTAATGCCTCCATCATAGCTTTCTTTCTCCTATAGAGTATTCTTTGATCAGTTTTACGAACATCACTGCAAATGGTAGAACTTTTATGTTTTTCTGTTTGCCTTATTACTTTATTTTTTACACTAGAAGAATGGAAGGATGCTCACATATGCCTGAGTCTGCTTTCTGCTGCTTGTCATAATTTCACCCTGTGTTTCCTATTAGTGCCTTTTGTTTTCTCAGTAGGATGGATCTCTTCTGTAACAGCTGCATTGCAACCTGCTCCTGTTCACTATTGTTGTTTCTCTCTCTCTCTCTCTCTCTCTCTCTCTCTCTCGTATTCCAGTTATCCTGCTGTTGTTCCTTCTTGAGTTGTTCTCCATGCCTTTCCATTATTTCTGTTAGTTCTTGTATTCTGTGGATCTGTTTACAGCCTAGCTTTAATTGCTGCCTTATCCTTCCCTAGATCTGGCTCCCTTCCCTGCAATCTTCCAACTTTTGTTTCTTGTGGTCCTATTGTTTATTTCAAGGAGTTCACACCCTTACCTATTATGATTATCTTTTCAAACAAAAGGGGCAATTACTTCTCTTTATTTCCAGCTCTAAAAGCAGCCATCTGTTCCTCCTTTTGTTCTTACTCACACTTCTTTCTTTCCGGATATATTTTTTATGCCTGGTAACCCTACTTTTATTTCTATAGGCCCTGCCCTGCTTTAAGCTGAGTAGCCATCTTGGCTGAACTCCTTAGTGCTACTCTTAATATTTTACAGCTTTGAACGCTGTATAAACACTTGCTGAGGCTTTTGGCCAGAAGCTATGTTTTTCTGACAGAAGACTGTATTTAATAGCTGCTAAATACTTCAGCCTGTCTTCTTGTTTGACAGTGAAAAGTGTTTCACAGTTTCTATAAACTGGCTTAGCTTCTCACTGGTGTATTGTGGCGGCAACTGTGTATGTTCTAGAATGAGGCTAGAACATCACAGCACTAAACCATGCATAACAGAATTTAAGCACCTCTTTGACATCAAAGAAGTATATAACAAGATAGTGATTCTCCTCATCTTGGAGTATAGTTAGAGCACTCCATGTACTGCATATTTATTTATTGTATTTTGGTTGCTGGTTGTCATGTACTATACACGTGAATAGAATTGGAATCCTTTCATAGTGGGCTGGTTCTTTAGTCATCATAAAAGAGTTGAAGTGAACGTGTGTGTGAATGTGTGTACCTCCCCTGGACTTTTTACTAACTTGAAAGCCAACTCTATGCAGACCTGACAATAGGGAAGTCCCACCGACATACAGTGCTCATTGGAGCAGGAATCAGTAGAAGTAATTGACATAACTAAACATACATTACCACACATAATGCTTGTATGTATAAATTGCTCTGTGACTGCTTGCATAAATTATCTTTGATTGTATGTATATATAATTTTGTGTTTATTACCTTTGATTGTATACCTCAGGCTGACCCCAAAAATGGTCTACTGAGATCAGTGCACTACCACAGTCAACAAATGAATGAATACACTGTAACACCACTACATACGTCTTGACACAGCCAGTATATATATATATATATATATATATATATATATATATATATATATATATATATATATATACATATATATATGTTGATATGATTCCCCACATGTATGCAGGCATGCAGGGCATGTTCAGGAGAGCCATGCAGTCCCCATTTGCAAACATTTGGCTGGCACAATATGTCCATGCATCATGTATACTGCCACATGGTACCAGGCATGTGTGATTGGTGTCCTAGTACCATACACTGGATATTGCCACAGAATGACAGAGAGAGAAGTATGATGACATGCAACATGCATATCTTATCATATTGGAAGTGGATTGCCCCACTGAATACATAGGCACGTGCCACTTCCTCCTGAAAAACCCATGGCATTCATCCATTACATCATCTGTGGCCCATAGCACATAACTTACAGTACAGTGGTTGCCCAAAATCTGCTGAAGGCTCCCTGTGGTACCTCCACTGTCTTGTTTGCCTTTAAAATGACACAAAAGCACAGTCTGCTTGTTAACCAATATATTTAGCAACATTGCCCTTGTCCAAGTTTTCCACATAACTACCACATACCCATACTGATACATAGACATAGCCTCCATGGCTTCTTTTGGCCACAAGTACTGCACTGATGGTATATCACATACCTCCTTCCCCAAAGCCTGCGGCTGGTATGATACTGCACCCCTGCATGACTATCTTACAATAAAAACATATGACATTCTATGCCTTGTTATCATTTTGGCCCCTGGTGTAATAGCATACCTAACAGCTTTTGAATCCACCTGCAGTTACCCTTAGAGTCAGACACAGATGTGATAACAATGTTTCTCTCTCTCTCTCTCGCTCTCTCTCTCTCTTTTCATTGTCGATATCCTTCTTTTATATTTTCATGTGTTGTTTGTTTTTCTTTTTATTTCTGTCCATTTATGACACTATATTTTTGAAATATCAGCCACAGCTATGCTGGTGGTGAAGCAGTGATTCTCACACTGTCATCCTTCCAAACCTTCTTCTGTCAGCTCAAAATCTGCCTCCGGCCTGGCCATCCATCACATGATGGATATTATACAGCGTCAGTCAGCCTGGAGGTGTCCTCAGTTGTCTATGGTGTTCAATCATAGGACAGGGTTGTTGTTACTCCCTCTAGTGACAGTACTAATAGATCACATTTTGTTACCCAGCAAGAGTTGGAGGAGGTGATGGTGAAGTTTGCGGGCTGCCAGTATGACATTAATGTTGGCTCTCTGGACACCTTCCTCATGTGCCTAGCAGAGTCACATTTTCTGAAACTGCCAGTGTGAAATCTGAGTTATAACCTAGCAGGGATTGCAGTGATGAGGGTGTCTGACCTCTGCCTGTTCCCTACCAAAGGCAAAGTGAACATGAGTTGGGACCCAACTCTATCCCCAGTTGTGGCACTCTCCTTCCTTGTGTATCACCTCCTTCTCTTGTTTCTAACATAATCTTTTCTATCAGCACTTGGTCCTACCTCTGTTGGTGTGGGTGTCTAGCTACTGACAGCCCCCTTTGTGGCAGCACCTCCCTGTTGATATTTGTTTGTGTTTTATGTTTGTCCACGTATCCCTCTTTTTATACCTGTGCCCTCTTTACATCCCGTAACTTCCCCTCACACCCTGCTCTATCGACACTTCTTGAAAAATAATGTGTAACTTCTTCAAAAAAGAAAAGTATACCCTTCCTACCCCCTCCTTGTCCCAAACTTCCTTCTGTGTGTTTTTGTGCATCTTCCTTTGCTTGCTCTTCTATCTTTCTGGTTTCCTTTACTCCCATTTCCTTCCCATTCCAGTGAATAAAACTGACATGGACTTTGCTGAGCACCACACATTTTAGCTCACAACAGTTCCCGTGAGGTTGAACTTTTGCATATGCATACCCATGTGCATGCAAGATACCAGCTGGTGCTATTTGAGAATTCTCAAACTGCACCCTCAATACACTTTTCTACTGAGTGATATTATCATTTATGCAAACAGATTAATTAATAGAAAGAGCGCTAAATATTTTCCTCTTAACTGTTAATTAGGTATGAACTCTGTTATGCAACTTGGCATCACCACAGAAGGCCTTAAATGACCACATTAAGCATGTTTCTGAATCCCAGGATGTATGATTTGAGATGGATTACATTTTCAAACAGATTTTTGTTATTCTTTTTCTGTACTTTTAAATGAACAAGCATTGTCTGAAGTTTAGATAAGGTGACATCTCAGCTAACTCAGTAGTGCATTCAGCACATAGCTGTCTGTAGTTCCAAGACATGTGAATAGCAAGATGCATAGCGCTTTTTGGCTGAACACAAAACAGCAGGTGTAGATTATTTTGAAACTGTTAGAAAATATAACTAGTTTTATATTTTGCTAGTTTTGGAAATGAGCTGGGAATCTGACAGGTGGTATGGTTTTAACTGATAGATTTAGCATTTTTATCTACAAATGTTTATATATATTTATACATACATACTGTATAGATATATATATATATATATATATATATATATATATATATATATATATATATATGGGTCACCTTCAGATGCCCGACAACACGTTTCGCCGACACGGAATCCGACGGGACGAAAACACCGACAACGCAGATGACCGACAAGGTGAGAACCCGACGGACTCAGTAAGTGTGCGATAGAGTGAGGGATTTAGTGTTAGGGAGCGGACAGGTAAGTGTGCGATAGTGAGGGACTGTGGGTTTAGGGGTGGGTTAAGTGAGTTAGGGTTAGGGTGCAGGTAGGCTGTGTGTGCGATAGTGAGGGACTGTGGGTTTAGGGGTGGGTTAAGTGAGTTAGGGTTAGGGTGCAGGTAGGGTGAGTGTGCGGTAGTGTCGGACCTTGGGGTTAGGGGTGGGTAAGTGAGTTAGGGTTAGGGTGCAGGTAGGGTGAGTGTGCGGTAGTGCCAGACCTTGGGGTTAGGGGTGGGTAAGTGAGTTAGGGTTAGGGTGCAGGTAGGGTAAGTGTGCGGTAGTGTCGGACCTTAGGGTTAGGGTTTGGGTTAGGGATAGTGGATATGTTATGTAGTGTACTGTGTTGTTTACGTGTAGTGGGTTGGTGTAATGGTTTTCGGTGTTTTGCGTTGTCGGTATTTTTTGTTGTCGGTCTTTTGGTGTCGGTGATTTGTGTGTCGGCGAAACGCGATTTCGGGCATCTGAAGGTGATCCATATATATATATATATATATATATATATATATATATATATATATATAGATCACTATCACTTTGCCAGCAGTTCAAATCTCCGAAAACGATATGGCCGAGACCATATTGCCAAAGATTTGAATTGCCGAAAAAGTGATAAAAACACAGAACAACTTATCTGTATGTTTTTTCAGGGGGAAAGCCTCCCCTGCACCCCCACACCCCCTACAACTTAAATATACCAACTCCTCGATTGCACTACAGTGAGGAAAACGGCAAATCCCGGGTTCTGCACTGTACGGTGATCCCAATACACAATTGTTGGCAGTTCGAATGTTCGGCGATATGGTCTTAGCCATATCGTCTTTGTAGATTTGAACTTTCAACAATGTGATAGGGAGCCATATATATATAAATATACATACATATATATATATATATATATATATATATATATATATATATATATATATATCTATATATCTATATATATGTGTGTGTATATATATATATCTATATATATATATATATATATATATATATATATATATATATATATATATATATATATCATCAGAATAAACAGAACATGCTAGGGACCTAAACCTTGTCATCAAGACACTTCCAGTACTCTGGAACAGGCTACCCATCTATGTCAAGCAAAGTTCTTCATTAGCACTCTAAAAGAAAAATCTTGATGAGTGGATGGGAAATAGGAAATACACCCCGGGGATCACTTCTGTATCTCTGCTTGACAGTGGCACAGGAAAATAACTTTCTTGGGTGGCGTAAGCCAGGGAATCTTGTTGGCTAGGCTTATGTAGGCCCTTGGGCCGATAGCCTAGTACCTACCTATGAACCTATATATATATATATATATATATATATATATATATATCAAACACATAAACACACAAAAACATACTCAGAGGCTCTAAATAAAAATCTGCCTAAGCAGCAGAGACCTCCAAAGCAGACACCCATGCAACCGCTACCCCAAAACAAAACACGTGCAACACATAGATCACAAAGCCAGTGTGCCGAACAGTCACAGCCCTTAAGGCTAAACAACACACCTGATACACTTGTAATAGGTGACTCTATCGTCAGGTACACTGACGTCCCACTCACCAGGCTGAACAAGGAGAAGGTCACGGTGAGCTGCCTGTCGGGCGCTAGGATCCGCCACATAACACAAGCACTCAGGTCACTCCAAGGCAAGTACAAATATGACTCAGTCATTGTCCATGCTGGTGTGAATGACCTGAGACGTACCTCCCTGGACTACATGAAAAGAGACATAGAGGAGCTCTCTGAGCATGTAGCTCAGGCTGGTATGACCCTGACCTTGAGTAGCATCTTACTCTCACCAAGAATGATGCCACAATATGAAGACAAGATGATCAATTTCAACAATTGGCTTAAGTATTGGTGTCATTCAAAGGGGATCCAATGCCTGTCTGCCTGGGATGACATGCTCGACAAGCCACGATGCTTCGTTAGGGACGGCTTGCACCTGTCACCCCTGGGCTTTCAGATATTGGCAAAGACTCTTGCCGCCCCCATAGTGCCTTTTTTAGGCAAGGCTCAAAAGACAAACCCACCTCCATAGGTATCACAAGGGATAAGAAACTAAGAGTAATGCTACTCAACACCAGAAGTCTAAACCTCAAGATGCACGCACTCGAAACTCTCCTTAGCATGGAGAACATTGATATCTGTGCAGTAACAGAAACCTGGCTCAAGGCTCCCGAGAGCACCCCAGCACTACCAGGTTATACCTCATACCATGTTTTTCGGCCCCAAAACTTGGACCGAACCACAAAAGGTGGGGGAGTATGAATATTCGTCAAAAATACCCACACCTCCAGGTTGGTGGCACAGCACGAAACATCAGAGACTATCCATGTGCAACTAACAGTGGGTAAAACTGCCTTACAGTTTATAGCCTGCTACAGACCACCCTCCCAAACCCAGGAACCCCACTTGGCCTTCCAGAGAACACTGGAAAATATGAAGGTCTCTCCAAACACCATTATATTGGGCGACTTCAACTACCCTAACATAGACTGGGAGCATTACTCTAGCTCCAACACCCTAGCCCGAAGGTTCCTAGAAATTATAAACTCAAATGCTATGGAACAACTTGTTGCCACTCCCACACGAGGGGAAAACATACTGGACTTGATCATCACCAACATGGGGACTCTATGCT
The DNA here is from genome assembly GCF_019279795.1 of Protopterus annectens. NCBI lineage: Eukaryota > Metazoa > Chordata > Ceratodontiformes > Protopteridae > Protopterus > Protopterus annectens. Next base: position 1,454,475,338 of record NC_056725.1, on the reverse strand, counting down.
CCAGACCAGAAGTGTATCCCTCACTGGTAAGATCAGACCATAAACTAATCTCACTAGATATTCACATCCCGACCCCAGCCCCTGCCCAGAAAATCACAGTGAAAAACTTCTCTAAAGCAAATTTCACACTCCTCAAAACTGAGGTGGAATCCTTCAAAGCCCCCGGGCCTGTGGAAAATATGGCCCAGACCGCAGAATCCTTTATAAACGCATTCTATGAATACCTTCAGGAATGCATGGATCATGCAATCCCAAATAAAACCAAGACCCAATCCTCCAAAGTTAGGCGTCCTATCTGGTGGACCCCAGCCATAAACAAACTATACAATAGAAGGAGGAAACTACTACATGATAGAGCAAAATCCCAAAAAGGGAAGGCATCTCTGATCAGTATTAGCAAAAAACTACGGGCACTCATAAAATCGTCGAAGGACAGCTTCGAGAGAAAAATTGCACAGGACACTAAGGATAATCACAAGGCTTTCTTTAGTTATGTTAGGAACCTGGGTGGGAATTCCCAGATATGCTTAGAATTAGTCCAAAATGACAAAAAATACACCAAACCCACAGGCATTGCAAACATCCTAGCTGACAGGTTCAGTACAAACTTCTCCCCCCATTCCCCATCAAAAGGGCAAATATCTATCCCAGCAGAGTGCTGCCCCCCTGACATCTCAGATGCTCAGGTAAGAGCCGCCCTTTCCAAAGCAAAAAACACAGCATCAATGGGACCAGACGGTGTCCCGGGCTGCATCCTACATGAACTCCAAGAAGAACTAAACCCAAACATAAAACTACTGTTCAATCTCAGCCTTACTACAGGATATGTACCCAAAGAGTGGTGTACAGCAACAGTGGTCCCTCTCCACAAAGGTGGTGCCTCAACGGATCCTGGAAACTATCGCCCCATAAGCCTGACTAGCTTGGTCTGCAAAGCTATAGAAAGGATCATCATGGACCCCATAAATAAAGATATTGGGGACCTACAGACACTGGATCCTACCCAGTTTGGCTTTGTTAAGGGCAGATCCTGCCTCTTAAACCTGGTTGATTTCTTTGAAACAGTCACCAAGGCCATAGACGAGGGGAAGGTGGTCCACACAGCCTACCTGGACCTTGCAAAAGCCTTCAATACAATACCCCACTCGGGCATTATAGATAAGCTCACCAGCTTAAATATAAACCCCTATGTCACTAGATGGGTTGCAAACTGGCTCAAGGACAGAACCCACATGGTTAGATTTGCTGGAGCCATGTCAGACTCCAAACCAGTTACAAGTGGTGTCCCACAAGCATCAGTCCTGGGACCTCTCTTGTTCAGTATATATTTCTCGGAGGTACAGGCTAACACGGAAGGACTGTGGCTGACCAAGTTTGCAGTTGACTGCAAACTGGGCGCCATAATCGACTCTCCAGCCAACACAAGCATCCTACAAAAGGGCCTCACAGAAACAGACAACTGGTGCCAGAGCCATGGCCTTAAGCTAAACGCCAAAAAGTGTATAGTCATCCCCTTTGGCAAAATGAAAGTGCCCACAAATTACCACATAGGTGGTAATCCATTAAGTACAGAAGAAGTAATTAGGGACCTGGGGACCCAAGTTGATAGCAATCTCTCATTTGACAACCACGTGGCCAAAGTGGTTAGAAAAACATTTTATATAGCCCACCTAATCATGAAGGGATTCACATCTAGATCAGGGGAGGTTATCGTGCCTCTTTACTCATCCCTCATCAGGCCCATAATTGAGTACAATGCCCCTTTTGGGATGTACCTTACCAGACACCTGCAGAAACTGGAAAGACCCCAAAAGTACCTCACCAAGAGGATCAAAGGGCTCAAACAGATGCCATATGCTGCCCGGTTAAAGAAACACCAGCTCTACTCAGTGGCATACCGCCTGCTCAGAGGCGATCTGTGCCTGACGTATAAAGCCATGTCCAACCCAGAATTAATGGACATGCTGCACCTCAGAAACTCCAAATCCCATCGAGCTACACGCTCGAGAGACTTGAACCTCAGCACTGAAATAAATAGGACATGCTGGAGGGACAGATTCATAACCCAGAGGCTCCCTTCACTCTTGAATAAAATCGCAGTCCAGGTTAGGCAGAGTCCCTCATTGACTCTCTTCAAGAGGAATCTTGATGAGTGGATGGGAGGTAGTAGGTTTACCCCGGGTATCACTTCTGTGTCACTGTTAGACAGAGGCACAGTATACTAACCTCGAAAAAGGGCATAGCAAAATTCATTTAAAATGGGTGGCGAAAGCCAAACACACTCTGGCTAGGCTTATAAATGCCCTAGGGCAGATAGCCTACTATGAACCTATGAACCTATACATATATATATATATATATATCTATATATATATCTATATATATATATATATATATATATATATATATATATCTACATATGTATGTATATATATATATATATATATATATATAGATATGTATATATATGTATATATATATATAGATATATATGTATCTGTATGAACTGCATACATGTGGCTATATATGTGTGTAAATATATATAAATATATATATATATATATATATATATATATATGTGTGTGTGTGTGTGTTTGTGTGTAAATATATATATATATATATATAGATATATATATATATATATATATATATATATATATATATATATATATAAAATATATATATATATATATGTGTGTGTGTATATATATATATATATATATATATATATATATATATATATATATATATATATATATATATATATATATATATATATATATATATATATATAGACACACACACACACACACACACACACATATATATATATATATATATATATATATATATATATATATATATATACACACATATATATATACATACACATATTTATATATCTATATATATCTATCTATATATATATATATACTTATATATATATGGGTCCCCTTCTAAAGACCGAACCGCCGATCCCCCGATGCAGAAATCACCGACGCCAGATAACCGACAGGCATTATACCGACAGGGTGATTCGCCGACAGCGGAAAGACCGACAAGGGTAATGTGTGATCGCGACCCGGTAAGTGTGCGACAGTGACGGAGGTAGGAGTGGTCAGGTAAGTGAGTTAGGGTTAGGGTGCAGGTAGGTGAAGTG
>NC_056725.1:1454347178-1454467178 GCF_019279795.1 Protopterus annectens | reverse complement strand
GCAAGGAAATATAGTGGGCTAATTGGACTGATGTAACATCTACATGGGACTACAGATTCCCAGTCCAATAGTATGTGTTCTTTAATAGGCACTAGGCCTCATGGTTGGAATATTCACTACATCAGTCAAGGGGGATGTTAAACAGTGGGCTCACATGATATTTTGAGTACTGTATATCCCAGCAGATCATGTACCGTTGCTCCCCCTCCCCCAGCACAGCAGTGTATCCATACAACTGCTTCAACAGAGAATCACCTATGGTATATCAGTGGACCAGGCAATCTCAGGGCTGTAACACATATATTGCTCACACCATTGTATGTCTCTCCTCATGCAGGATAACAATGTACATATTTGTGCTGTTGATTGTGTGATGAATGACTCCTCTCTGTCTGGTGACCTGAGTGGCTCAGTGGACTAGGGAAGATAGCATGGGAGATGGTGTTGATGGTTCTAATCTGGAATCACTCACTCTTTTGCATGTGAGGTAGTAAGTACTATGTTGTTTTTTTCACAAACTGTCATACCTCTTACTGCAAGAAATCTGGACAAAGCCAGTAAGATTGGGGGACAAAAGCCCAAACATAGGGTCAGATTTCAAATATTGCCCCCATAACCTAGAAAGTTACTGGAAGTAAATGTGTACTATTACATATGTTCTGAAGGGTATAACATCTGAAACACCAATGTTTGTCTGTAATTAGTATAATGTAGTGACATCAATATTCAATACTTCACCAGAAGACCACAAATGTTTGAGGAACATACCAAACATATGAGACAAAACTCTGGACAATCTGTGGAAATAAGGACAGTTGAGAGGTATGCAGACTGTCAATCTGTTGGTGATGCAATATTACCAACCTCAGTCAGAGATTAACTACAGCATACAACTGGGGAATGCTGAGAACAGTTTGAGTGAAGTGCAGTACTGCAGAAATAGGGGTGGATATTAATGTCTGTAACATACAAAATCCCGGACTAGAGTAGGTTAGGTGTGGACTGGAGTCACCTTATCAGAACTGACAGTCTCACTGGGCATGCCCATATACTGAGTTAAAATGAGTGCAATCCTGTTGCCCCTTCATCAATATGACATGTAATGTATAAATGTCTATGCAGACAGATATATGTATAAATATCCATCTGTCACTATCTCTCTCAAACATGCATAGTATAGCTATCGATATTTTGTGACAAATAGATATGTACTGATATATATATATATAGCTATATATATTAAATGATACATATATCTCCCCCCATATCTCTACATAACACTTATACATATCACACACACACACACACACACACACACACACACACACACACACACACACACACACACACACACACACACACAGCTACAGTTATATATACATCCCTGTTATATACAGAAATATGTGTGTTGATGTCTGTTTTTTCCAACATACCCTAATAATGGTGAGTAAATCTCCACTATCACACAGCCATACTGTTGCTCAAAGGATCCAAGCTAAGGGTGCAGCAGTACAAATTCCACTTACCCACAGACCCCTGTGCCTGTTGGACTTTTCTCTAGCATTCTAGTACTCTTACAGTGTTTTACTAGACTGCAGTACCAACAGAACACACATGCATGGTATACAACCATACTCCATATATTACTACACCTTTATTTCACTTTCAACAATACTGGTGAATGCATATTATTGTTAATGGTTTGCAATATCTTTGAAGTCCACACACACAATATCTGGCTGTAGAGTGGGCTACTTCACCCATATACCTTTATTACCTGGCTTCTGTGGAAGACAGAGCATTATGTGACCGATATTGGCCTAGAGAAAGCTTTGGACAATACTATGAGTTAAGCAATATAGTTTGCAGCCCTTAGATTTGCATTCTACACTATTACAGTGTTATAATTGACTGCAGCAACCGTACCTTACAGACTCAATGCATACAATTCTACAGCAATGGTTATGACAAGACAATTCTGATGTACACCATTTTCCTTGCTGTTATTGGTATTGTTTTTTGTTTTATTGAACTACAGTTGTTATTATTCATTTAATGCAATACAGCTCTAATTCCACATTTGTTGCACTACAGCTCTAATTCTAAATTTATTGCATTACATCTCTAATTCCAACTTTATTGCACTATAGACTTTATTGTATATACTTTATTTCAGTTAATGCTTTACTCTTTCTTGCTTATCGCACTACAGTTAGCATACATCCATACTCACCACACTCACGGCACAACCTGGCCAGGTGCCCAGCATGAGACTTGACATTGCAAGCCCTCTCAGATGCAGCTGTTGGGAGAGAAACACACTATTATGCATGCGAGTTTTGCAGACATTCCGATTACATATTGGTAAAACAGAGGGAAAAGTACTTACATACTTGTGGAGCATTCCCTGCCCTTGCTTCTTGGACCCAGGTGCCCAAGGTTCTCCTCTTTTACCTTTTCAGGTCATCATGATGGTGATGACACTGCTCACCTATGCAGGAGATACCAGTAACACTGGTGAGTTCTCTAGACAGCCGGTTCCTGGCCTCCTCCTTACACTTCGAGCCCTGGAAACCACCTTGCGGCAGCCTATAGTCATGGTTCTTTACAAGGAGCCCAACCATGACCCTGGACTCCTGAATGCCCCACTGCTGTGCTCAAAAGGGCACACCTTCTCCAACACCACCAGCCATATCGACAGATGATTGAACTCCAATGGATTCTGCAGAATTCCCACCTAGTGCACTTTATATAGGCTGTTTTCCCACCCTTACATATCATTGAGCATCATTCAAAAAAGTGGCGCTTTGCTTAGCAACACACAAACCAGCCAAGCAGAGCTGAGAAGCATGCAAACATGCACAATCATGGTTTTAGCAAAGCTGAGTACCACTTAAACATTCGCAGCTATCACCATGTTCATGCGGTGCTTAGCAGATTTGAGCACAATTACACAGTATGCAGCGGTGCCATATTTTAAAATCTTGTCCATAACATGTGCAGCAAAAATACAGACAATGTCTGACTTGCATTTATTTGAACCCTGGACCTACTACATGTACAGTCTTAACTCTACCCATTAAGCTATGTGGAAATGAAGAAATCCAGTATACCTTCACATATACCACAGAGCTACCTGTTAGCAGTGCTGAGCACCATGCCACACAGCACAAACATGCTTAAACACACCAACAAATAAATAATTAATTACATCCAGATTCTATTTTTAGATATCTGGAAGGTGTCTGCCATGTATGTATGAGCTAGACTTGGCTTAGCTGCACTCCACACCGTGCTATATGTTGTTGTTGTGTCTTTCGGCTTTTCCTGTGACAAATAATAATAAAAAAAAACACATAAAATGTCAACATGTTTATTAATTACATCCATTTTCTATATTTAGATGTCTGGTAGGTGTCAGCTGTCTACATGTGAGCACAGCTTGGCATTGCTGTGCTCCGCGCTATGCAAATATGCGTTTAAAAAAATATATAAAAAAAAAACAAAGAACACTGATTCAATAGCTGTGTTCTTCAGCAATTCCTCACCAGTGCACCATCAGTAATATGCATGGCATAGGGTGGAACATGGCCGTGTACATGGATACATTACATGTAGGCTCTACACGCTGCCTACATGAAGTTTATTAAATCCTGGAGTGTATTTTTTTATCTTGAAATAGTGTACTTATTAAATAAACAAGAACAATAAAATGGTACAAATTTGCTTAATGCATCATTTGTACATCATTTGTTACACTTGAAATTATAATTAATACACACACACACACACACACACACACACACACACACACACACACACACACACACACATACACACACACACGTGTGTTATCTGCAGGAGATTGAGTGTATATTTTGTCAAGAGCTGTTTAGTCAACTGCATGTGAACAGTTTCAAAAAGGGTGTGCACACTTGTGCAATCAGCTTATTGTACATTTTTTATTTTTTAGATTTTATCCCCTAACAGTTTTGTTTGTTTTTCAATTGAATTGTACAGGTTATAGGTCACATTAAAAGTGGGAAAGATTTTGAAATGACTTATTGTGGTCTCATTTTTTTATATCACAAAAACCTGGCATTTTAACAGGGGTGTGCAAACTGTTTATATCCACTGTGTGTGTATGTATATATATATATATATATATATATATATATATATATATACATATACATATATATAGATATATATATATATATATATATATATATATATATATATATATATAAATATATATATATGTATGTATCTGTGTATGTGTGTGTATATGTGTCTGTGTGTGTGTATGTGTGTGTGTGTGTGTGTGTGTGTGTGTGTGTGTGTGCGTGCGTGTGTGTGTGTGTGTGTGTATGTATGTATGTATATGGATATATATGTAGGCATACCTATAGATATAGATATTAACTTCGAAATTGCAATATTGTGATAAAAGACCATATCCCTATAACCAAGAATGTTCAGTTTTCAATTGTCCAGGCTCAGTGTTTTACAGTGCAATATTCTGGTTTTGTCATTATGTCAGTTAGACCCATGCATATATTAGTGTGTGTGTATGTGTGTGCGCAAGTGTATGATTATGCTCTATTTGTCTATCTGTGTGTGTGTATGTATATATATATATATATATATATATATATATATATATATAATATATATATATATATATATATATATTAGATATATCTATATCTATCTCTACATATAATTGTATATATATATATATATTAGATATATATATATCTATCTCTACATATAATTGTACATATATATATATATATATATATATACATATATAAATATATATATATATATATATATATATATATATATATATATATATATATATACACAGTCTCCCAAAGCATGCACGTATTCCAACTGGCTGTAAAACGTAAGATGAAACACTTATTGCGCCAAATGTATTCGCTGTATTAATCCAAGACCAAACGAAGCGTTAGCAAAATAAAAATCTTTTATTCAAGTGTTTCATCTTACGTTTTACAGCCAGTTGGACTACGTGCATGCTTTGGGAGACTGTGTATCATTATTTCTTTGGCACGTTGTCCTTAGCCTTTGTTTGTTTGCTGTTCAACTTTGGGATTGATACATATATATATATATGTTTGTGTGTACATATTTATCTAAAACACCAACTGTCTGAATAAGACACTTTATTCAAACTAAAATAATAACAGCAACTGAAGCACAGAGATAAGCTTTCATCCAATCTGATAAAGTCAATTCTGATGAAAGCTTATTTCAACTTGACTACTTTTATTATTTTTTTATTTTGAATAAAGGGTTTTATTTGAAAACAAGTTTTTTGGCTTTTGGAATTAATGGTTCAAATAACTGAAAGTAGATACTTACATGCATACTTATATCTGTTTCTAATATATATATAATATATATATGTATATAATAATATATAACACGGCCTCTGCTGAAACGATCTTCTTCGGTGCACTTCAGCTGTGAAATGGACATTATAGGCTAACTAGTTTTGTAGGTGTAAGAAACAGAGAGAGGTGGGGGAAGGCATGTGAAAGGAAAAAAATGGATATTGGTTGAGGCAGCTGTTGTCCCAGGCTCTGTTTGGTAGCAGTAGCCATGTGGGGTGCCTATTAAGTGAAATCAGGTTGCATTCCATTGTTGGTGACATTGTGTCGTGGCTGACAAACGTCAGGAATTGGCATGATGATGGATAGTGTTTAATGACATTTTGTATCTGAGCTGCACCCCAGTGCTCCTGACTGTGACATGAAGTTATTCTTAGTGATGCAGATGGCATGGCGACAGAGTGACAGCAACAAATTGAAAGTTCACCTCCCTCGCACCTGCACAGCAGTAAATATACCAAGTCATAAAAATGGAAGCAAATAAAACTTGTAGCAATTCTGGGGAGTGCAGTTCTCCTCAGAATAAAAGTTAAAAGCTACTGATTTTAGGCACTGCTGTTTGAAAGAAAATGTTTTATTGGACCATATTTTAAGTGATCATAGAACAGATTTAGAAATAGTACACATAGATGCATATTAGTAAAGGGAGAGAAATTCAATTTGATTTCCTTGACTGATAGGACCAGCACTGAATAAAGGTGCCTAGACTGTGTTATGCATAGGACAGAGTCCTTTTGATGTTTTAGTTGTTTTCTATGTTATTTCTTAGGTTGAGGATTCTAAAAAGAACTCAACAGAGAACTGGTTTGTGTACAAAAAAAATTGTTCTCTTTTGTCAGAATAAAGTGGATTCCATTGCCATGAAAGCATAGCTCGTTATTTTCATTTCACAATAATGTGTCTGTTGTGTTGGTGTTTCTCCCCCAATCCTTATTAAATTTAAGGTGTATTTTATCAACCATATCATGCTAAATTATGTGATTGCTGTCAGAAAATGGAGCACTGCTATCTTCATATCAAATTTGCGAGAAGAAACTGACTAATGAAATGAATGCACACAAGTAGCTAATTTTAAAATGTGATTTGTAGTTGTAACAGCATGTCACTGCCACTATAAGTCCCACCATGGCTTCACTTTGGGAGGTTATTACAGCAGACTTCCTGACTGGCCATTTTTTAAACATCACAAGGAAATTATCTACTTAAATTCCAGAAATTAAACCATGAACAAAAGTAAAGATTCAGTACTAATTTAGCATAAAGCATATGATTATCCCTGTGTATCTTTGTTGACTTTTTGTAACAGAAGACAGATACTTCCCTGAAAACAAGGAAAAAACTGAAATTTCAGTCATACCCTTAGGGTGCAAAGAATCTACTTAAATATCCCTGTATATTCTGGCAGGTTTTTCATGTATATGTCACTTCATGTTTTATTATACATAAAGCTGATTCAATTGCAATGAATTTTAAGCACTCTGAATTTGTATCTGTTAATTCACAAAATTTCACACACATAATATTACTTAGTCAAACCTTAATTCTGTACTCAACATTTTGGATAGTCATGCTAAAATACTTACCACCACAATTAGCTTTCAATCCCACATAAAAAAAAAAAAGATTTGAGTGACAGATAAGGACTTCTTTTCTTACCATTTTACCTTTCTGTTTGGATCATGCTTAAAAAAAAAAAACATTTGTTTTTCTGTCCTTGTATAAAACCTATTTTGTCTGTAACATACATCACTACAGTACTATATTCTTTTTTTTTAAGATTTTCAGCCATACTCTCTTTTGAAGAAAACACTACAAAGAATTCACCATCCTTTCTCTGAAATACTTTTTGTTAGCTTCACTGTGTATCATCAACTTTCACCATCGTGTTCTTATGCATCCCTTTTTGAAAGAGAGTAGTCACTTGAATACTTGAGGTAACATAACACTAAATTTGTCATTGTGCGTGTGTGTGTGTGTGTGTGTGTGTGTGTGTGTGTGTGTGTGTGTGTGTGTGTGAGAGCTGGGGAGAATCTGGAGTTAGCTATATAAAATACCCTGTACTCTAATGTATAGGGTACAAGTTTTGTGACTCACAAATGTGGTTCTTCTCAACAGAGGCAATTCATTTTTTCACAAAGTGAAGAATGTCTTCTATTATTCATATAACATGCTTTCACTATGCAGCTGGATATGACACACACACCCACACATACACACACACACACACACACACACACACACACACACACACACACACACACACACTTATTTCTGTAAATGGATGTGGTACAATGATAAAATACCACAGAAATGGCAATACTTTGCTATGAGGTCCTCTTAGGAACGCTTGGAAGACAATACCTGATACTGGGATTAAGAATGAATATTGGCCTTTTCATGGAGACAGTGGTGCTACTGCAGTGTAGCACAGCATTTTGGTTGTAAGTCCATATGCCACTGATAGGGAAACTGAACAATTAGGTTATGTCTGCATTTTCAGACATTTGTGGCCCATTTATATTTCCAACAATGTACATATTTGCTTTTGATACATTGCTTTGGACATGGGAATAGGAGAAGTCTTGAAATTTAAAATTAAAATCTAAAAAAGTACTGGACATCTCTGTTTGCTTACATCACTATACAAGGACTCTGTTAGGAACAGACATTCTTACAAGTCTCACAACCTGGGGTAATTCATTCCTTCAGTTTAAATTATTTTCTAATCTAGCCTTGGTTGTAAGACAGGAGTGTTCTAGTTCATTCTCAGAAGTTTTATAACTTAATATGTTTGTATGATTTTTTTTTCTTTCTTCTGTGGGAATAATAGTATAATGAGAAAAATAGGAAAATCAAGTCATTTATATTGCTTTAATCTCCCTCACTATAGTTATAAAAAAATAAATACATTTCAGCACACGTCTGCCAGTACAGTGTTCTGAGAAAATGCGAAACATGTATAAACAGAGACCTGTACCTATTTTTTATGTATTATATATATATATATATGTATATATATATATATATATATATATATATATATATATATATATATATATATCTGCAATCCAGTCTTCTCTCTAAACTCAAAATTACTTATAATGAGGTTGCCAGGTTTGCTTCTATCCTTCCACCCAAATCTCATCATTGTCTTGCTCTCAAGACACTCATCTGGTTAGAATTCTGTATCAACTGCTACTTTCCCAGCTTACTATCATCCACTCTATACTGTACAATCCCTTCTCTTGTCTTGGCATTTCATCTGTTGTCTCCCTCTATAGACCACCAGGAAATCTTAGGAGCTCTGATCAATTTTGCCTCGATATTTACAAATGCAAAACAACTTCAGGACATAAACTCTGTAGCGACCTACCTGCCCTATCTTGGAACAAGCTCCACCTGTCTATAAGAAAAGCTAACCAGTGTCATGAATTCAAGAATGCTTTAAAACATCAGCTAAGTGCTTCATGGGTATGTCCCTGTAAAAATCCACCCTAAAAGCAAGCCTTTCTCCCTCTCCCTATTCACTTTCCTCCTACTCTAATTCTCCCACTTATCTTTCTTATCCCCCTTCCCCTTTTTGCTGTAGCCTGACTCTTTCCAAACTTTTGCTCCTTTGTCCTCTTTACCCTTACTTTCTTCTCACCATACTCTTCCACCTTACTACTGACCATTCGTATACACCTACCTTATATCTTTTCTGAACTTCTCTTTAGGTATGCAGTTCTAACAACCTACCTTTTCCTTATCCTTTCTTATATATACAAATTTTTCTCATGCACTATAGTGCAACAGTGTTTCCTCACTCCTCGCTTATTTCCTATAATCTAGCCATGCTACATACTGTTAGTATTACTTCTCAAATGTAAATTCTGGAAATAGAAATATGTTAAAATGCTTTATATCTGTAATGCTTGAATGTTACACTATTGTATTGACTGAGCTTATTTTTTGTAAGTGGAGCTTTTCTCCCCAGGCCTCCGCTGAAAATGGGCTTTGGCTCAGTCAGACTTTCCCGGTTTACAAATGTCAAATAAATAAATAAATAAATTTATTAGATACCTATATTTTAATTCTTTCACAGTTGACACATTTGTACCAATGCACTATACATCTATTTGTTTTTTCAAATCTCCCTCTCTTCTGAGACACAAACCAATGCATACAGTGGGCAGCTTCTTGGTGAATGTCTGTTGAAGATGCGGTACTGTCTTACATCCCATATAGTGCCTTTCTCTGAGAGAGCATTTATTTTGACATGATGTAACCCTTTTTGATGCTGGGTTGCCATGTTATATGATGGCAGTGCTTAATATCCTCCACTGGAACAGTTTGCCATTTGACCCACTTGTTCGGTAGTACCAGTTAAATGTGCTGTGATTAATAACCACAGTAAAATGCTGCTTTGCACAGATAAATGTGCAGCTTATGAATGGGTCATGCTTAAACCCAGGCATTCTTCCTCCACTGTTGCTATGCACTTCCCATACTTTAACTTTTTATTAGTATAAAACACTGTGTTTCTACTTCCTGTGGAATTGGCTTGTTGGATACTGCCTTGAGATAATTGTCTAAAGTATCTGCTTTAATAATAAATTTCTGACACTTGTCAGGAATTCTATGTACATCAAGTCTGCTTATGGCGTGTTTCAAGATAAAAATCAAAATTGCCTTCTCTGTCTTTTCTCTCTGTCTCCCTAGGTTGAGTGGCCATTGTACTTTGGTGAAGGACAAACTTTTCTGGTCTTTCTATGGTATCCTACACTTTTTACAAATGCTCCTACATGCTTTGATTACAGGATTAGACCATGTATGGATGCTTTGATTATAGGAATAGGCCATGCCTGGATGCTTTGGTTATAGGAGTAGGCCATGTCTGGCTGACAGTCACATGGTCAGGTAATGACCTACAAACCATTCTCACATTTCACATATAACAGCACTTTACCCATCCTTAGTACTTTTCAGCCTTGTCTGTCAAGTTCCTGCCTGACTTTACCTGAACGTGTCATCTATGTGGGCAAGAGAAATGTCTCCTGATCTTCTGAGTATATTACTGACTAATCTCTACTTTGGTGCTGAAATAATTTTACATTCCAGATGTTATCTTAATGAATATGTACAACTGAAAAATAAAAAAATGTTGACTTAGTCTTTGATATCAGAGTCAAAGGTACCTACAAAAAGCCTTTGGTTAGGTTAATACTCATCAGGTACCACACCTACCCTGGTAGATCCATACAATTACCTGATATAGATGTTGGGGGGCATGGTTACTGAGCTTTTGTAGCAGACGCTGAGACCATTGTTTCATGTACTAACTGCACGGGTGATGGCAAGGGACTGCTGGATTATTGGGTATAGCCCATATTCAGCACATCATATAGCTCCTCTTTCATAGTCTGCCTTTTCTTAACAGGCATCTTGTACTGAACCTATTTCTGGTCCCTGAGTTCCTTTCTTCACATGCTGTTGGCTACGTGGGTGCACCTTGACTTATCTAGTAACCTGTCCTGCAGTCTTGCAGTATGTCACAAATTTTCTATACTACTGTATGTAATACCTATTGTGAAAGAAAACATAATCCATTATAATATTTGACTGAGCCTTCTGGAGTAGGCCAAGAAGTTCATCCAGTCTCCATTGTGCATCACTGCAGATATTAGGAGGCAATGCTTCCTTGTCATAATAAGGTTTGGGGACATTTAGAAAAAAAAAAAGTGTGGTTTTGCCTCCTCTCTGGCAGCTAGACAATACAGGTAACATCATTCACATTTCTCACAGTTGCTGTTTGCAACTTGTTCTCTGTAATAAGGATAAGCAAAATTCACTTTTTGTCCAGTGATATACTTTAGTCTGTTGCCGTTTGGTCATACATGCCAGACGTTTTTGTCTGGGACACGTACTTGTGTGCCAGTCAGTCAAAAGTCACATGAGCCTCCTAATACTAAACAACAGAATCCCAGTGGGAATGGCTTTGTCAGCTTACTGGCTGTGAATGTAACTTAGGATCTGCTCACCTTGTGCTAAGACAGTAGCTCACAGGTACTTCTTAATGTACAAGGAGGCAAAAGGGATGGTACTTGTCCCTCCCTTCTTGACAGGTTTGCAGGTATTGTCAGCATGCCCTTTAAGGCTAAGTTTAATGATACTGCCAAACTATTTGTTGATATGATGAAGTGAATCACTTTTATCATTTTTTTTGTTTCAGTATACAGATGAACATGAAATTAGCACCCTGTTCTTTTTTTTTCTTGAACTGCCTTGGAATTTCAAATTCTGCTGAAAATGTCCAGCAAATTATTTTTACCTTCCTTGCCTTAGTGGAGGTCAGTGGCAGTGCCTCAGGATACTCAGCAGCATATACCCCCAGCACTGCCAGTGTTAAATTTTAACTATGGTGCCTAGCAAATAGAATCATCATTCTTTGTGATTAGACTGTGAAATATTCCTTGATTATATGTGAAGGCATTTGTATAGGCCCTGGTTTTATCGTCTATCTTACTGACATATTGGCACAATTCCAAAGTTCTGTGAGGTCACTAAATATTGTAAGTCATTTCTTGGTGTACATTTTCTTGGATGGTCTAATGAAGGGCCATAACTGGCCAGTGCTACAAGTACCTTACAATAAGGCATTATGACTACCAACTTTTGGGCCATTTCCCCTTCCAGCGCATTCTTGAGTGCCTTCTGGTACTTTGACACCCAGTACCATGACTCTTTCCCTTTTTGATGTTCCGAATTGCACTTTAAATCATTCAGATCATGCAGGGTCAGATATAGGTTTGCCTGATTAAGTTATTTTCTGCTGAACCATCTCCATTCTCCTTGGAATAAAAGATCGTTTCTTTCTGAAGTTTATGGCTGACATTTATACTTCTGGCTGACGACCAGCTTAGTTCGTGAAGTCTGAGGTCCGCAGGCAGTGAGAGAACTACTAATTCCCTTTTAATTAAATCGTGTAGCAGGTGATGGCAAGTCTTCCTCTTATCCCTCTGCCACGGAAGGTGCATTATTCTGTTGCAAGCCATGTTAAGTATATTTTACGGTTTACCTAGTGATCCTCAATTTCCAAGTTCGAATTGAAGTTTATTTAAGTGCCTAATCTCTAAGCATTTATGAAAATAATACTCAGTCAAACAACAAATACTCAGACAATTATCAATTGTTAATTCTTAATACTGGCTAGATTAAATATATATAAAACACAAAACAAAATAAAAACAATTAAAGCCCTGCACTTTTTCTATTAGTTACTAAAATGAAGTAGTTTTTGGTGAAAAAGACCTTGCTACATAAGCCAACCTGAAATTAAACAAGTTTTGTAATATGACCACAGAGGGATGATATTTGACATAGTGACAAGTATGTAAAAGCTGGTAAAATGTATCTCTAAAACATTTACTTCATCAAGCAGGAAACAGTGAGAGGTTTCAGCAAAATACCTGTCACAATATCACAGAACACAAATTAACCAACCATCTAAACAATTCTCTCCACCAGTAAAGGCAGCAAACAAAATGTACAATTTCTGTGTTGGCATGCAGACATAAAACAAACAATTTGTAACACTGTAATAACTGTCAAAAAGCAGGAGTGATTCATTAATTGTCACAGTGTTTCTCTGTTCTTATATCACGTGGTCCACTAAAGAAGCAACCAAGATAGGGACACCATCTCAGCAGTGGCAAAAACAGTGCAGCCCCCCCCCCCCAAAAAAAAAAAAATTTAAATGAAGGCAAGATAACAGCCATTTTGAAAGATATCAGTGTTAGAGATGAAAATGTGAAAATGACTGTCACTGTTGAAGTGACACCCCTGTCTCCATGTGCAAATAATGGGAAAAAGGGGTTCGTGGATGAATGAATGGATGGGTGGATGGATCAGTCTGTCAGCTCTTAGGCAAAGACTGGAAAGTAACAAAGAAATAACAAACGGCTCTTCATCCATAGTTCTCAGCTCCAGATCCTCACAATAGGAACAAGACAATACAATTGAAGAAAGGTTGGTCTAGTATGTCTATTCAGTAATTAAAGTTTTCAACATTTCAGCCATGAGTATGACAAAGAACTTGGTAAATGAAGCAGCATAGCATCTCCTGGCAGCTGTCTGCTTCCATGTTAATATAGGCTTTAGGTATAAAATCAAAGAGCTTGCATAATATAATCTTTGTAAGACAGTATAGTATGCATCAGACATTTTGCTTAAGGTTTGTTTCATTTTCTGTACAAGTAATGTAATAGAAAGCTAACCCAGTGTCCCTTGCCCCATAGCTGAAAGAGATGAAGCCCAGACTATACCCTGGACAACCTATGCTCACTTTGTGGAATGGTCATCTGAGGGACTAAGCGGGGGAAGGTGAGCTTGAGTGGCTGATGCCAGCTTGCTCATTCTCAGGCTGTGGCTGCTAGATCCACAGCACTCATGATACCAGTGGAAGCCGGGTGGCTTAACCACCTAGAGTGGCCATGTTGGCTCATGTTGTGCCAGACAGGAACTTCCCTCCTGAGTCATGGAGTAAGACCATCTCTTTCACTTCCCAGGCAGCAATTGCAAGTCTACAGGCAGCCTAGAGGTAGGCCTCTACAAGGGAATGAGTATCTGGCTCACTATCTACCACCTGACCGTTGCTACAGGGACAATGGAGGGGCTGATAGGACATCCCAGGCAAGAATGAATGGAATATAGAGCTCTTACCTTTACAGGGGATAGTCCCAAGGAACAAATGGGGCAATTAGTGCAGGTAGTAGAGCCACTGGGTAGGGTCCCTTGGAGGTAAGGAAGGAGAAATAAAAAATAGCACTATTATAGTGATCCTGATCTAAGTGGTGCTGACTTTACAGTCTTTTAAATGTCTGAGATATGTATATATACACACACACACATATATATATATATATATATATATATATATATATATATATATATATATATTGTGAACACATTTGCATCAGTATAAGGAGTAATGACAACCTGACCCTGGCATCCTTGGCATGGCTTTCATCACTGACATTCCCATCATCATTGCTAAAGGTCAACATTTCTTTTCCTTCTGTTACCTGCTCCTTTTCTTCACTAATGGGCAGCTTCTGCTGTATGTTTTGTCTCATGCTGCAATCATAAGCCTCTTTCTCTGTGCCATTTCAGGTTTTCTTTGCCTCCTGGGCCATGCCTTCTCTGGCTGTCCTGCTATATTTTGAAATGCAGTTGTGCCTCTTTACTTTGGGTTCAGTATTCATTTTCTCACCTTATACATATGCCTTTTCCTGGTTAGCATTTTGACTCTGTAATTATGACTGTCCTAAAAGACTACCATTAGGCAAACCAGCATACAGTAGTTTCCCTGACATGTAATATTTTGATAGGTGTGCAATATTCATATTTCCATATTCTATTTACCTCATAGTGTCCATCTGCACCAATACACATCTACATATAACATTATAAAACTTCTGTGATCTGTACAGGCCTGCATATTTTGTACTTTTTCAAAATAAGCCCACTTTTCTGGTAAGCAGTTTCCTTTGAAGTTTTTGTAAAATGTGAATTCTTGATGAATAATGTTCATATACCTTTAATGTTATAGCATATCAGAAGTTAGAGATTGAAAGCAAGGGTGCCAGCCTTGATGAGTGCAAAGGTGCCAGAGCTATTACCAACATATCACTAAATTGAATTGCCATCTGACAATTGTTTTTGAAGACAAAAGCTATATTTATAGCACATGGCCCAATACTGCTTAGATATATACTAAGACTGTATAATGCCAGCATTCTGCAATAAAGTCTGCATAGTAAATCAGAGCAGTCATGCTATTAGACTCTAGAGACATGCCCAGAATAGCAAAGTACCAAGTGGTATCACTCATCTCCCTTTTAAGGTGATGCCAGGCATCTAAATAATGGCCCACCATAATGCTCCAAAAGGTGCTTCCGGTTGTCCCTGAGCAGCAGACATAAATATATATATATATATATATATATATATATATATATATATATATATATCTATAGGTCTACTTCATAACATTGAAATTTCATAATGTTGAATTTAATAACAGTGAGACCATAACATCGAAACTTCAAATCACTGAAAACTCAAAATATTGAAAACTCAGAACATTGAAAGTGTGCTTCATAACATTGAAAACTACATTGCACAAGTCAGTAAGATTCCGTCCACCTACAACACCACCTAAGTAACAAACACACTTTCTGCTATGTTTCTGTAGGGGGCAAGCCCCCCTGCAATTCCCATGTGGAGGGGGTCTGGCCCCCAAACCCCCTGTAAATTAAATATACCAACTCTAAGATCGCAATACAGCGGAAAAAAGTTAATTTCCTAACATCAGTGTATGGTGATTGTGATACAGTGGAAAAAAAGTTAATTTCCTATCATCAGTGTATGGTTATTGTGATACAGTGAGGTTAGGAAATTAACTTTTTTCCACTATACCACCAGGTGCATCAAGGCTGCAACTGTGGCACCCTGCATCACAAGTTATATATGTGCCCATATTTTTGTCACATAATTAGCATGTACTAGTATGTGTGCCACAGATTGTGGGAGTGGGGTACATGTTTCAGCTCTTTCACAGGTTATGTTATCTTTATGCTGCCATAGGTTTCTCTGGTTGAGGGTCAGGGTAGTGCATGTCTGATGTCAGAATATCACCCATGGTTAACAAACATGTCAACGTGTATGTGGCACCATCAGATGACATGGTGGCACTGTTAGTAATGCTAACAATATCAGGAATGTGCACACCCTCCAGCTATGAGGTTATGGGTTAAGAGCAGCTAGAACTTCTGACATCATTGTGTCTAGCTCTGGCTGTTCTGTCAGTGTGAGCACCATATAGGCTACACAAGAGATAGCACCATGGATGGCATCTGTCAGTGGAGTTGCATCCGATGAGCAAGAACTGACTGTAGGGGGGTGACTTCATCGTGGCCAACACTGCCATGACCTCAGGTCTTTTCCTGTCTTGGACCCCACACTTGGCATCAGGCACAAACCACCTCAACAAACACTGTGGAAGAGATGGTAAGCCAGCTATGTGACCTATTTGAGGATGTGCAATAGCTACATGATGACCTATATATATAGCACATGTACAGTGACACAGCATGTAAGAAATTGGAGCAAACAACCATTCTTAAGACAATGACAGCCCACATGCCATCCATTAGTGCATCCATAATGCATGTGGCAAATGACCTACATTGTGTCTACGCAAGCCATAGTCTCCATGTCCATATAAGGGTGTGGATAAGAGGAAGCAGTCAGATGCGAGTCTTACAAAGATAGCACATATTTTTTCAGACACTACATCACTGCCAGTCTTGGCCATGACAATCTCTGCACCTGCTTGTGGCCAGTCCCATGACCAGGGCCAATGATGTTCACCTGTCTCCACCCCAGGATCTCTCATCAGGCCAGCTGTGCTAGTACTCATAGTTTCATACTGTCTTTATCCTCTTTGAACCATCAGGGTACTATAATACTATACCAGTTAGGGTTCCCATGCCTGCTGCTGAAATACTGTGCCATGCTACACATAGAATGTATCCAGCCATGAAACTGCAGGGCCAACAGTAGAGCTGGCCAAAGTACAAGAAATGGAAACTCCACCCCACTACTGAAGGATGTGATCCCTGATTACCCTTAACCTGATGCCTACTTGAATGATTAATGCATCCACTTCCTATGACCCTTTCCATATGATAGGATTGCTGTAAACAATCACTTTGTCCTGTACCACCCTCACAACTGATGATAACTGCAACTTGCTTACCCATCTGCCCTGTGCAAATAAGGTAATATCTCATGCAAAACTTGTCCAGGCAGTGCACAACAATAAGTGCGTTAACGTATCCATCAGTTTTATTTTGTGTTATTGTCATTATAGCCCATGGCTTGCATGTGGTGCCATTGCAGCGGGTTCCTGAAATGACTCTGTGCCTGACTTCTCATCTGGTGTTGCAACAAGTTTCTCAGGCAGTACTGCAATGTTCTCAAGTTGTAGATTCTTCCTTTCAATAATACTGTGCAATATGGCACATGCTGATTGCAGTGTGCCACTAGTTGTATCCAAGTAATAGAAACATCCTTCAGGATTCTACATATTTTTGTGTCTGCAAATGCACAAATTTGTATGCCATCTCAGCCATGATCGGGGGAGAGGAGGGTTCAGATTGGTGTCATCATTCACATTTCCAAGGCATATCTGTTATCACATGTAACACACAGCACTGGAAACAGCTTAGGTCATGGCTATAATCTGTCTCCTAGAAAACAACAAATTGTAAAGACTTCTCACCTTCTCTTTGTCGATGATTTAAAACTGTATAGCTCATCAGATGACGAACTGAAAGCACAACTGCAAGTTGTCAAAACTTTTTCAGATGATATAAGAATGTCATTTGGTCTTGATAAATGTGCAAAAGCAATCTTTAAAGCAGGAAAACTGCAACATCAGGAAAATATCAGTTTAGGACAAGAATGTGATATAAAAGTACTTGAGCAAGAAGGAGTGTATACACATTTGGGGATTGATGAAGGATCAACAGTAAAAATGACCAAATATGAATAAAACTTAGTAAGGAGTACTTCAGAAGTCTTAAATTAATCCTGAAAACAGCACTGACATCTAGGAACAAAATCCAAGCCATAAACCAATTTGCTTTTCCTGTCCTAACTTACAGTTTTGGAGTGATTGACTGGCCCCAAAACATGTTGTATAGATTAGACAGGAAAACAAGAAGGATGTTTCATGCTCACCTAATGATTTATAAAAATCAATACATACCAAGATTATATTTTCCCCATTCTGAAGGAGGGATGGGCCTCCTTGAAATTGATTATATGTACAGATCTGCAATTGCGGGACTCCACACATTTCTGCTGACCTCACAAGACCCAAACGTAGTGAAAGTTTTGAAACATAAGGAGAATAAATCTAAGATGACTTCTCTGCTTAATCTAGCAGAAGCTTATTGGTGTCAAGCAGGAATGGAAATCAAACCAGAAGTAGGCAAAAATCAGGCAGCAACTGAATGTGCCAAAAAAACAAAAGAAAGAATATAAGGTGAAGGATCAAATGAGAAGGCAAAACATGTGGAAAAATCATAAATATAGTTGCAAGTATAGAAAACTTCTGGAAGAACCTCATGTTGATCAGGAACAAACACAGGAATGGTTAAGGAGAGGTGAATTCAAGCCAAGAGATGAAAGGTTAATATTGGTGGCCCAAGAGAGTGGGCTGCATACACATTGGTTTATAAAGTCCATTGAATATGTGGGAGAAACAGACAAATGTAGGTTTTGTAAAACTGAATTGGAAACAATTGCACACCTCATTGCTGGTTGCGACATACTATTTTCTGAAGGACTGTATACTGAAAGGCATAATAATGTAGCAAGATAGTTGCACTGGGGATTGTGCAAACATTACAATATTGAAGTGGCTGAAAAACACTAGAAACGTGAGTCACAAAGCATCATAGAAAATTATGAAGTTTACATTACATGGGATCATCTATTACCAACAGTCCAAAAGATAGACGATAGAAAACTGGATATAGTGGTCCATGAAAAGAAGACAAAAGTAGCATTGATCATTGAAATCACCACACCCAGTGACTGCAATGTCTTGCATACAGAGAGACAATAACTCAAAAAATATCAGGATTTGCAGGCAGAAATGACAGCAATGTGGAAGAAAGATACCCAGACAGTCCCAATAGTAGTAGGAGCAATGAGTCTTATAAAAAAGAATCTACAATTGTATTTAGATATGTTACCAACACATGTACGAATTGCAGAATGAGTCATTACTGGGCACATTGCGGGTGCTGTAAAGAGCACTTCTGGCTGACATCAAAGATTGAAACAATACTAATTTCATGAACTTTAATTGTACTTTGACTTAGGAATGGTGTCCATTCCCATCATGGTATTAGAAACCCAAAAGATTTGGAGAAATTAAAAAAGTGAGAAACCATTACAATTGAACCCCTGTCTAATTAAATGGCAACTGCATCTTCCAAGTAAATGGCCCTGTATGAAATCACCCTGCATAACACACTGGTAGAAGTCACATCTGCCAGATGTAGGATCTATGGGAAATGCCTAGGAGACGAATGGACCCACTGTATATAATGCTCTGTGCCTTGCAGACTATGGCATCCCCACTCTGGGCAATAATCAAGGAGCTTGTCCCCACTTTGGGCCAGTAATCATGGAGCCTGAATCCTCACCACTAACACTGGAGAGGGACATTCACTTGGATCAAAAATAGATATACACAGTATTTCCAGATTCAGCCATTTGCACAAAGCAGAATATCCCTTAAGAGCACACAGGGAACACTGTCAGTCCGGGGTCTCTATCTGTCTCCCTCCAAGTTCTCAATAAGACTTCCCACTGGCACAGCTATAGAGATGAGACCTCAGCCATGTCCAACCAAGTTCTCCAGCACCCTCTCCGTGAAACCAGTGCTTCATGTTCCAGCTCCAAACAGTTGACACATAGACTCTTTGAGATTTGATTTTCACACAAACACACACACACACACACACACACACACACACACACACACACACACACACACACACACACACACACACACACACCTGGGAAAGTCTGACACATATTTACTAGCTATGCCCCCTTCTTCCCAGAGTATAAAGTAGTTACATCACCACCAAACACTCCATAGTCAGCTAGTCTAAGGCTCTTGATAGCGTATCCAATTATACTGAGTGAAATTAATATTAATACAAATGGTAGTTTGATCATCAACAGCAAGGCTTTCAGAAATGGCCATAGCTGTCACCAAATATATATAAGTACTCTCAGAGATTAAAATATTCTCTAAAAGACCAGCCACAAGGAATAGTTTAGATATATTTAATAATAAATAAGAAAAGAACATGAAAATACTAAATATCTATTTACAGTAAACACCAGAGTTTCAATCACAGGAAATATTAAAACATAACACAGGTGAATAGATTCAGACAGATATAGAAAAACAGTACTTAAGTAATCTCACTATATTTTCCTGACTGATGTAAACAATTACTATTCCCTGGTCACTTACTACACAAGGCAAGATGAAGTAGGTGAGGGGGTCCTTCTATGTCGGTTTCCAAAAACAGACTGCTCTGAGACTTCTCTCTCATCTAGTATTAAAACATCATTTTTGTCCAAGATTATAGAATGAATTCACATACATCTGGTCATCTGACTTCTGGTTCCAGTGCTAGAAACTGAAGCAGAATTTAGCACATATGTGTTACCATACACACAGATAGAGGTTGGTTGAGATGTGTTATAGCATCTGGAAGCTTTAAAATCATTAAACACTTCCACTCTTCCTGCAGGAGCTAAAAAAAACATTCGCTGTCAGAGACATTTCATCTCTTGCTGCAGTCAGAACTCAAAGATACAATCTTTATGGCTTAAACTAAGTAAATTAATTTCTTACTGTTTTTCAAAGTTAGCTGGACCGAGATTAATCTCTTCTCTTCCAGTATCCTCTGTTAAAACATATACATTTAATCTACTACAATGCAGTCAGGACCCACTGTTGGTACATTTTTAACACAAGCAGCTTTACAAATACATTTTTCAACACAAACATCTGTACAAATGAGTTTGCTATACAGATGACATATAATTCTTTACAAAATTCCAGCTAACTGTGCTGACGTATGTTACACATCCACTGCCCTGCTTCTCCTGACATAGCTGGCAATACCTCACATCATCCACAGATCACCTGGACATTGTTGAAAGCCCTTCCAGTGTTGTACAGGACACTATATAAAGCAGGTGTGGCCTTGATGGGAATATGAATGTAATCAGAGGCCCCCAGGATTTCAGGAAATTGTCTGTCTTTCGAAATGCCCACATAGTGATGGCTTTCACTTCTGCTTTCCATGGAAACCATATATGCTCCTTCACATTCTGCACCTTCATGTCAAGGAACTGGTGTAGGATCTGTGAGACTGATGCCTGCAATATTCCCTGTGTGTCCCCTGGTGGACAATGATAGGTTCCAACAGCAAGGATGGCTAATGTTACACAGACCTATCTAACCATTGGATAAGGCAGTCCACACTTTCCCACTGATTCAATGTGTGGGTGGCACGTCTGCTAAGTGTTGTATGTTGTTTCTATCCACAAAGTAGTGGTGGATAAGTCTGTGGTATGCTGGCAGGCTGTCTGTGATGTGGAGGGTGACACTGCACAACAGTGTGGGTAGTGGCTCTGAAAGTGGTCACTAACACTTGTCAGGTAATGCTTCTGTTATTTCTAGCACAATAGTGTGAGCCATGTCTCTCAACCTCTTAGTACAAGGAATCTGAATAAATCCAAAATAACAAGGATACAAGGCCTAAAATCACAGACAAATGTTGCTGTTAAATAAAAGGTTTTGCATTAGCATGCATTTTCTGAAACATACAAATTCTGAAACTCTAATGTCAGTGACTTCAGTCCTCACTATTGTGTCAGAAAAACACACATTCTATGAAAAACATAACAAAATATGAGGTAAAAATCTGGACATTCTGCAAAAATCTGAAAAGATGTGAGCTATGGTTTGACTGAAGCTCTTGTACACACATAAAGCCTGGTGTTCAGAATATATGAGCACTGTGGTTCTCAACATTGGATTTTATATCCCTGAATCTCTGTACCATGTTTGACATTTTTGCAGACATGGTAACTCTCTTAAGTATATCACTCATTTGTATGCAATAGTGCATTTATTTGCATACTATAGGTGCTGTTTTACTTATTCCTTAGTGTGACCATGCTATCTGTTACTGAATCACTATTTCAAGTAATGTCATGTGCTAAATGTATCTGATTATAGGTTCATAGGTAGGTTCTGGGCTATCTGCCCGAAGGCATATATTAGCCCAGCCACATTGTGCGGTATTCACCACCCCTTTAGTAGTACCCTAGACCCTTGTACTAGCAGCTAGTACCCTTGGCCCCTATCTAGTAGTGCTGTTGGTGTGATCCCCGGTGTGAACTTTCTGTTACCCATCCACTCATCAAGGTTCCTCTTGAAGAGTGATAGTGAGGGGCTCTGTCTTATGTAGATCGGGACCCTGTTCCATAGTAAGGGAAGTCTCTGTGAAGGGAATCTATCCCTCCAGCATGTTCTATTCATTGTTGTGTTGAGGTTTATATCCCTAGAGCATGTAGCTCGAGTAGATTTGGTTTTGCTAAGATGGAGCATGTTCAACAGTTCTGGGTTGGACATGGCTCTGTACGTTAGACAGAGATCGCCTCTGAGAAAGTGGTATGCAACAGGGAACAGTCTTAGCTTTTTCAATCATGCTGCATAGGGCAACTGTTTGAGGCCAGTAATCCTCTTGGTTAGGTACCTCGGTGGTCTCTCCAGCTGCTGGAGATGTCTAGCCAGGTACATTCCAATTGGTGCATTGTACTCAATAATGGGTCTGATGAGGGAAGAGTAGAGGGGCACCATTACATCCTTAGATCTTGATGCGAACCCTTTTGTGATCAGATGGGTCACATAGAAGTAATTTCTAACCACTTTGGCAACATGGTTATCAAAGGAAAGCTGACTGTCTACTTGGGTCCCTAAATCCCTTATTTCTTCTTCAGATTTCAGGGGATTACCTCCTATGTTGTAGTTTGCAGGTACTCTGTTTTTTCCAGAGGGGATTACTACGCATTTTTTTGCATTTAACTTCACACCATGCATTAGTTTCATTTAGGCTTTTCTGGAGGATCTCCATGTCGGCCGGAGACTCTATTATAGCACCCAGTTTGCAGTCGTCCGCAAACTTAGTCAGCCACAGCCCTTACGTGCTTGCCTGTAATTCTGAGAAGTATATGCCAAACAGGAGGGGCCCCAGGACAGAGCCCTGAGGCACACCACTCGGTACTCGTTGTGATTATTTCACACTGCTTCACTACTACTTCTAGTGTACCAAAGGCCTCACACTGATTGCAACTTCAGGTCTGCCCTGGTCTGCAGTCATTTTATTCACACTCAAGTACCCATCAGTCTACTATATTCTGTGGAGACTTTACAGGCATTAGAGTTAGACAGCCACTCTGACAACAAACTTTCTAACACTGTCTTAGCTATAACCCCTGATAAAGGAAATAATCACATTCATACTTTGCACACACAGTTTGGTTTACCAAACTGATATATCTAATTCAGCACCAGTAGAATTTTGAGGTAAAGTCACACTGACATCTCTGTAGATTAGCACTGCAAAGAAAATTACTAATTTTCCCAACAGAACTCTTGTCTGAGGAATTCTGAGAAGAACTTAAACTTGAACTCCTGGTCTGATAAGAATGATGTAGCTTGGTATGCAGTGGTCCCTCTTTGAATGGTGAGCACTGTACAGTAACTACTAGAAAACCAACAGAGCTACTTCCTATAGCAAAGTATGTATGGGTTGGTTCCTTTCACCCTTATTTGCCTAATCTGAATTCAAGCAAGTCACTTGACCAGACAGTTTTCCTGGGTCACTATTGGAAAGTTACTGGTCTTATCTGATTAACAAATGCAAAAAAACCCAAAAAAACAAAAAACAAAAAAACGTTTTCATACTTCTACATTAAGTATGATGCAAATAAAAGACAGTCATACTCCTCCAGTTGTAATAAAATACTTTACTTAGTTATTAAGAAAGACCCAGGTGAATACATGCTCCGTTCATTCCCTTGATCCTGAATATGGGAAAGCTGGTTTTGGTAAATGGCTAAATGGATATGTATGTACAAATACACAAGGCTTTCAGGAGATTGTCACAAGAAAAGGGACAAAATGGTTTGCTTAATAATAGCTTTTAAGGAGGACAGTCCTGCAGTCTACCCAAGACTTTACTAGACTACTGTGTGTAGAACACTGCCCCCTTGTCTAAGCTCTTTTAGTACGTAGTAGATAACTTAGTTAAGAAAATGCACAAAAATTAAATGAATACTGTTTTGAATAAGCCCATTTACTGTTTACATATGTTTTGGTTATGATGCACATCTTACATTTAAAGTGGTCTTCCCAAGCAGAATCTTAAAAAATAGTTTGGTCACCCTTCAGGCAATCTTAACTCCTTGGGGTTATACTGGGAAGTGAGACGTTCAGCAATGCATACTGTAATATATGTTGAGAAAGAGGACCTGGCTCAAACCTGTTACACAGAGCTATGTTATTCCCACTCTTCCAAGCTAACACATAGCAACACTGGGAAATGGAAGTTTTCATGCCTCCCATAAGAAATGGCTTATTTTTCTTGCATCAGTGCCAACTTTAAGGGACATTGAGTTATAAGATCTTCTTGTTATTGGAGAAATCTTGCTATTAATATTGTCAAGTTTCAGAATCTTTAAGTTAATTGTTTATTCCCTGTTATCTTGTACAGATATGTTGCCTTGAGAGATAGGAAAAAATAAAGGTATTTTATAGACTTGTCTAACTGCTTTTAATCTTTTTATATAGATAGCAAACACACTGTGCCACACACCTGCCTCTGCAGTGCTCAGAAAGAAAAAGTACAACCATGTTTGAAAACACAGGAAACATGATTATAGTTTTGTCTTATTTTAATTATTTAAAAGCTGTAACTTTATGCCAGTGCATACATATTTCTGTTTACACACCATGAAGTATTTCAAGCAAGGAAGATGGTGGCATCTTGTGTGGCAGTGGCCTGCTTGGCTCTCAATGTGCTTGTTGTGTTTTGTGGTCCATTTTAGTCCATTTGGCCTGGTCGAAGGTGCACCGTGGTTTTCATGGTGTCCGTAGTGTCTGTGTTGTTTTGTTTTTGTTATTGGGGTTTTTGAACTGAAAATGGAAGTTTGGGCCTTCAGTGGCAAGTAAAGTGAGGTGCAGAATGCGGAATGCTGAAATCGGACTCCTTGGCTGCCAGGTTTGGTTTGAAAGACCGTTGTTGGATTTTGCTGGGTTGGAGAGATCTGGATTGGATTTGGAAGCTGCTGATGACTGTCAGAGATGGAGCTGGTGAGTGAGATGTGGATGGTGAGGATTGAAAGCAGATTGTTGGACTGGTTGTGGCCAGTCAAGGTGATTGTGCTGAATGCAGGTGGCAGATGTCTGGTTTTTGTCTGTCGGTTTTGTTTTAAATTGGATTTGGTTTGTGGTGTCAGAGGAGACCTGACTGGGACTTAAGATGTTACTGGAGTGGAGTGGGTGATGGCAGCAGAGTGGGCAAATTGGATTGCTGTAGTCAGTGGGATCCTGCATGGTTGATGGATGCTTCTGTGCCTACTGTTGTCTCAGTCACTGTTGTTGTAATTGTTGCTGTATTTTGCTTTTGTGTTGCTGCGCTTTTCTGTTTGTACATGAGCTTGGTGAAATGAAATTTTGTTCAGCTGTGCAATTGTGCATGGTCTGAATGACAATAAAGTTACTTTTGACTTTGACTTTTTTTTTATTTTAAACTAGTCATTTAAATGAGAGTTTTAATATGTACATGATGGACACTCTTGTATTGCAAACAACACTTACTTAAAGGATTATTATAAACATCTTTTTAAACTTGGACTTCTGCAGATGAAGGAAGTAGCAGGTTTAAAAATAAAGTATATTCTTGTCAACTGTACCTGAGTATTGTGTCATATACGCAATTGCTTCCCCTTCAAAAAAATATTTGTAAACATTAGAGATAGACAGCAACTTTCAAACTTCCCCCACTATACTATAACTAACTTGGTATACTATGGGACGATCCCTGTCTGTCCAAAAATTGCTGTCTAAAGGAATGACCATTAAACAGAATATATTGTTATACCCAGTGAAATCTAGAAAGAACACCTGTGAAAAGGGAGAGACCCATGTTTATTGCCAGTTTAATTTCTCCAAGTGTTTTGGGTTTCTAATACCATGATGTGAATGGACCTTTTTCCTAAGTCAGGATATGATTAGAGTTCATGAAAACAGTGGTGTTTTAGTCTTTAATATTAGCCAAAAGTGCTCTTCCCAGAATAAGGAAGCACCGATATTATATTTCTGTTGTAACAGTTTATTATGGCTAACAGATAATGTACTTTCTTCAAGCTGTACATGTTTCAGCTTCTTTGCTTACAATTACCAGTGGATATCAACAAATAAAACTGTTGGTTTTCTGTTTTTTTTTTTTGGTTTCAAATATAACTGTTGATGCAGAGCATTACATCTAGTAACTACCCAGATTAAAGGGAGAAGTGGTCTTTATAAAACTGGCTTACACTTTTAATCAGGTAAATGCATTAGGATGCAATGAGTTAATTACGGACATCTTATGTATCTTAATTTGCTTCCAACCTCCTCTTCTTCCATACTGCAAAACTGTGAGTGAATCACTTCAATACAGAAAAATAAAATCCTGAGTCAGCCTAATGGGGAACTTGTGACTGCTGTTTAGCAAATATTAAAATAAATCAAAAGTATAGATAACAACACAGAGCTGTATAATGCCACAATATGTCTTGCATTCATCATCATGTCCTGAGAGTTTCTACAGCCACATTTTTTAATTTCATTTCATCTGTTGTTTATTCTGTGACTAAGCAACTTAAAGCAGACCACTCATTTTGCATCACCCCTGGAAAAGGTCAGATGACCTAATGTGCTTTTATCTAATTAGTAAATTAGTAAATGAAAATGAACATCTGAACCTTTATGAATCAATAATTAAGTACTAGAGTCAATATTCCTTGGAAGCAGCAGAGTCCCTGAACAAGTCTGATGCAAGTTTAACAATGCCCATAGAAATAATATTAGTATTTAAGGATAATTATTAAAGCTCTTTACAGTTCTGGCAAATAGACTAGTTCTATCTTCTGTGGAATACTTTCAGTGAGGAGGAGTTGCTTTGTGTTTGAGTTTTCCTTCTGATGAGGAGTTAAAGTAAGGTAGCTCACCCCAAGAAATGATTCTCATTGTAATACCCTACTCTGGGCAGATACCTTAAGTCACAGTGTTCACAGATACATATATCCCTGACCCTATGTGTTGTTGTGACATGTTCACATTTAAACCATTATGACTATGTGTGCATACCTGACATCATTTGTATAATAGATATATCAGGTTCCCTCCTCTTATCTTCCTTTGCATGCTGGCTCTGAATATATGGATACACCATAACAGTAATCACTTGGTGAAGAGATGATGAACAAGACAGGGTGTTAGCTCAGTATGCTTCAGAAAGAAACTAGAATAAATGTTTCTAGGCTAGCCAGAGACTAGAAGGTAATAGGCTATTTGAGGCTACCAGCATAGAAATAGTGACTGGCTACTAAATTCAGAAATTCCATCTGCATAGAATCATTTTAGTAAACATTAGAATAAGACATGTGATCTGTCTTTACAATGCCAATCCTTATCCTAATTAACAAACACATAAAACTAACATTATTAAGTGCAGGAAGGATCAGAAACAAGATGGAGCAACATAACTTCTTTCTAACAACTCATAATGCAAATATAGAAGGTATCATAAAATTATATATAAAGATTGACACTCCCCAATCCTAAACAACACTTTCCCAAATAAAACTGCCAGACAACAGTAGACTAGGAATAAGAGTAGGTGGAGCGCCCCTAATTCCTCACCAAAAAAAAAACAGCAACATCAAAGCCACCATCCAAGTCCAGAATAAACCCAATAATGACTATAATCATAAATGGCAAATCTTAGATCTACAAAGTTAACAACTGTAGCAATTTACCACTTACACTAGCCTACATACTTTCTCTATGAAGTACAATAAAATTCAGAAAACCATTAAAAAAGGAATTATCCAAAGTTAACAGGAATATTTTCCTACAAACCAATAATCATGCTAAATTTGATCTCAAATAGTTACACTCATTAAATTGCAAGACAAATATTTTCTAAAATGGACTGGACTGCTCAAATATATTCATAAACAACAGACCATAAAAGAACAAAAAGCTTAAAACAAATTGAAAGGCAAAGCTTGCTAAAAATGGAAAACCTCTTCTTCCTCTAAAAACAGGGACAAAGTTATTACCTTCTGAAAGCTGATGAAAAAAATCCAGTAAGACACACAAAGCAAACTTTCTCCTTTCTTCTGAAAACTCTATAACAAATAATCTAGTACTGTTAGGCACTATCTTAACTGCATCTTTGGACATTCTCCATGTAAAAACCTTCTACAGAAAAATGCCTTTGCAACTCTCTTAGGTAACCTTGCCACTCTAGACTTCAAGAAAAATTCTTAATTGGCGTTCACTCTTTAAACATAAGTTCACCAAATCCCCAACTGAACCCCCTCTACATTCCACATTCTTCATTAAAAATCCAAATCAGTGAAACTATGATGTACCCTAAATACACTCTCTCAGACAAGTTTGAATGAGTTATTGCTTGATAAATTATACTAAGCAAAGATTATATACTTCTTAACTTGCATTGCTTTTACAACCTGCTTCTCACCACCGACACAATGCCATCACTAGTGAAACAAGTGACAGTAAAACTCACACCCAGATTAGCCAAACCTGAAAAAACCAAAAATGTTAGACCAGTTTCAGTCTTGCACACCCATGGCAAAAACTTAAAAATGCACTAAAATAAATACACACACACACACACACACACACACACACACACACACACACACACACACACACACACACACACGCACGCAGTACCTGTTAAGTAAAGGAGTACCTTATGGATCAGATTGTTCCCACTAATATTCTCTATGTTTATCATTAAATTATCCATCTGGCTTCTACAGATAAAAATAATTTTTACACAGATAATATGGTCATTTAAAATGCCAACATGTCACCTTTCATCATCAAAAAATGGCTAGAGTAGGACCTTTTTCCACCAATCATAGTGGCTTATCAAAAATAAACTAATCTTAAAAAAAAAAACACCAAACAATTGGTAGTATTACAGTCAAATAATTTTCAGGGACAAACCCACTCTATTACCAAGTCATAAATTAACTCTTTACTTTTTTGATCAATAAGGATCTCTCACTTCCATATAGACCAGGTATTAACCAAGGAGTTCTGCTGGCCAAATCAAATATGGCTTATCAAGTGAAGGAATGCTTCTAATGAAAAAGTTAACTCTTTCCAGTCCACAGCTTATGGTATCTATAGATTCATCACCCTTAACCTTATAAGAGAATATCACTGTGAGATCCTTTGAAAATCAAAACAGTTACTAATAAAACAAAGATGCACTCCTTTCCAGGATACTCAAATATGCAACTAAATCTAGATAAATTCCTTTTTTACCAGCAGATTAACCAATAGTGTACCATTTGGAATCTGAGGTCCTAATCACATGACACCCGTTCCCTACTTACCCTAAATAATACATTTCATAGTATAGTTCTACAATGAAACTTCAACTTCCTAAAGACTGGTGTTCCAAAAGGTCAGAGAAAATGCCTGAAATCCAAAAGGGTGAAAGACTTACTTTTTTCTGTTTTTGTTTGCCAGTGACAACCCCCCTACACCCCCTGATGTATGTGTGTATGTCTGGGGGGGGGCGGAATCCTTCCCACTCCTGAAATTATATATACCAACGCCACAGTACCACCAATTCAAAGAAGGAAGAAATCTTAATAAGGAAGTGAATCATTGCCAGTGCACAGTGAGAAACCACACAGGCTATGATTTCCTATGGGAAAAATCATTCAGTGTTATGACATTCGTCTTTTGTTTCTGTAGGTTACTGACATTTGAGCAAATTTACATAGAGCTTGTTTAGAGAAGCCTCACAGTAGTGAACAAAGTTTCTCAACAATGTTGCACACATATGGAAATCCCTTCCTTTAAATCTCAAATGAATCTTTTCCTGTGTCTGGCATACAAGGCCATCTCAGACTCAGCATTAATGGAGTTGCTGCATATCTGTAAGTCAAACTCCCCTCACGCAATCTGCATGCAAGGTCTCAGCCTGGTCTGTGACATTAATAGAACTTGTTGTCAGGATAGATTTGTGTCTCAATGGCTCCCCCATCTGTGGAATAGACCTCTTCTCCATGTCAAGCAAAGTACCTCACTAGCCCTCTTTAACAGGAACCTGGACGACTGGATGAGAAACAGAAAATATACCCCTGGGATCCCACCTGTGTCCCTGCTGAACAGAGAAAACAGGGGCTGACTGTGTGGGAACATGGGTAAATTCTTGCCTAGGCTTATAAGGGCCTCCGAGCCAATAGCCTAGTATCGTCCTATGAAACTATGAACCTAACAATTCCATAACAAAATAAAATATTTATTCACAATGCCTCTTGTAAGTATAATGCAAAATATAACTTATTTATTCCTTCCATTGCACTCTTCTCACCCTAAATGATGTACTCAATTCTTAATGCAAAGAATTCTACTTTCTTCCTTTTTCCCTCCTCTCCCTCTTGTAAATTTTATATACGCGCGCGTGTGTGTGTGTGTGTGTGTGTGTGTGTGTGTGTGTGTGTGTGTGTGTGTGTGTGTGTGTATGCGTGTGTGTGTGTGTGTGTGTGTGTGTGTGTGTGTGTGTGTGTGTGTATATAAATATATATATATATATATATATATATATATATATATATATATATATATATATGTGTGTGTGTTTGTGTGTGTGTGTGTGTGTATATGTATATATATATATATATATATATATATATATATATATATATATGTGTGTGTGTGTGTGTTTGTGTGTATAAAAAAATTGTAAGAAAAACTAAAGCAAGCTAGAGTTTTCATCATGTGAAACATTAAACCTCTTGTAATAGAAACCCGTAGAATATATAAAATGAACCCTTAAGGACACCAGCTAAGATGTGGTGTCCTTAAGGTGTCATTTGCGTGTATCCCATAGGCCTTCATTACAGGATGTTCAAAGTATTACATGGTGAAAAC
This sequence comes from Protopterus annectens, assembly GCF_019279795.1. Lineage (NCBI taxonomy): Eukaryota > Metazoa > Chordata > Ceratodontiformes > Protopteridae > Protopterus > Protopterus annectens. The sequence goes on along the minus strand of NC_056725.1, from coordinate 1,454,435,846 downwards.
TCTAGCTTGTCTGAGTTTTTCTTGCAGTTTTTACTGAGTGGTCTGTCTCTGTGTCCATTTTACCCTTTGGTTTGGATGTTAGTTGGGCTATTTTGAAGGCATCTTAGTCTTTATGGGCATTAGCTGGGTTTAAAAACCACGCGTTTCTAAAGTGCACCCAAATTATGTGTTTATGCTTTGCTGATGAGATCATTAAAGAAGGGAAAGTATGCAGTTCGACAGTTAGTGGATTTTGCCTTTATATTGGTCTCAGTGTTACCATAATGACTTATGATTAAAACTCTAACTTGACTGAGAAATATATATATATAAAGAGAGAGAGAGAGATACATATGTGTATGTATGTGTGTATATTGCAATTAGTACATAATATGCATACTGTGAAATGTTGTCATATATTAATGCCTCTGTACAGAAATGTTTTTGTCATTTGTTGTATTTGCACTGTTATGTTATGGAGCTTTTCTCCCTGGGCCTCTGCTGTAAATGGACCTTGTTCCAGTCGGACTTTCCTGGTAAATAAATGTAAAATAAAAAAATAAAAATAAAATGGGAAGTTTATGATCCATTTTGAGCCATAAAGCAACTTAAGTAGAAAGGGAAAAAGTATTTTGGATTCAATGGTTTCCAGCCCTAAGTGCCACAGAATACATTTCATATAATTAGGTGTCATGGAGCAAACAAAAAAAAAGACATTTGCTAGTGATCAATACGTAAATGAAATATAATTCTAACAGGTGGAAAGACTGATTATTTTACAGCCACTTTTTTTTTTGTCTGTAGGCAATTACCCAATTCATTCTAGGCCCATTCTTTAAGGGGGGGGGGTGACTGGGCATTCATAGACTGGGTAAGTTCTAAAATCAGAAATCCCAATTGTCCCACCATTTCCTGACAAAGGTCAGATGGTAGAGTTCCACACGATGACTATACGCTTCACCTTGGAGAATTCTCCTCCTTACTCAGCAGCATTTCTGAACTCAGCTTTGCTGTCTCCTGAGTTGCGGCCAAGCATAGTGAGTTACTTTCAGCTTACAAATATGAATACAGTAAGACAGCATGGCTTAGGTAGGATTAGACTATGCCGAGTATAAGACCTTGTACTCCTACTAGATATCAGCTGTATGGTGAACCAAACCAACCAGCCTCACTCATCCAGGATTGGCAGTCGAGCAGTGGCTATTGATGCCCATCCTCCCTAGCCAGCTCTTACAAGCACCCAAGCTGCTGATCAAACTCTGTTTGGCTGTACTGTAGTGAGGGCTTTATCCAACCACATTATGGAGCTGTCTGTCAGGGCTTTATCCCACTACATCATGGAAACAGCAGTCAAGGCTTTATTCCACCACATCATGGAGCTGTCTGTCATGGCTTTATTCCACCACATCATGGAGCTGTCTGCCAGGGCTTTATCCCACCACATCATGGAGCTCTCTGTCAGGGCTTTATCCGACCACATCATGGAGCTGTCTGTCAGGGCTTTATCCCACCACATCATAGAGCTGTCAATCAGGGCTTTATCCCACCACATCATGGAGTTGTCTGTCAGGGCTTTATCCCACCACATCATGGAAATGGCTGTCAGGGCTTTATCCCACCACATCATGGAGCTGTCTGTCAGGGCTTTATCCCACCACATCATGGAGCTGTCTGTCAGGCTTTATCCTACAACATCATGGAAATGGCTGTTAGGGCTTTATCCCACCACATCATGAAGCTGTCTGTCAGAGGTTTATCCCACCACATCATGGAAATGGCTGTCAGGGCTTTATCCCACCACATCATGGAGCTGTCTCTCTGGGCTTTATCCCACCACATCATGGAAAAGGCTGTTAGGGCTTTATCCCACCACATCATGGAAATGGCTGTCAGGGCCTTCTCCCACCACATCATGGAGCTGTCAGTCAGGGTTTTATCCCACCACATCATGGAAATGGCAGTCAGGGTTTTATCCCACCACATCATGGAGCTGTCTGTCAGGGCATTATACCACCACATCATGGAGCTGTCTGTCAGGGCTTCATCCCACCACATCATGGAAATGGCTGTCAGGGCTTTATCCCACCACATCATGGAAATGGCTGTCAGGGCTTTATCCCACCACATCATGGAGCTGTCTGTCAGGGCTTTATCCCGCCACATCATGGAAATGGCTGTCAGCGCTTTATCCCACCACATCATGGAGCTGTCTGTCAGGGCTTTATCCCACCACATTATGGAAATGGCTGTCTGGGCTTTATTCCACCACATCATGAAGCTGTCTGTCAGGGGTTTATCCCACCACATCATGGAAATGGCTGTCAGGGCTTTATCCCACCATATCATGAAGCTGTCTGTCAGGGTTTTATTCCACCACATCATGGAGCTGTCTGTCAGGGCTTTATCCCACCACATCATGGAGCTGTCTGTCAGGGCTTTATCCCACCACATCATGGAAATGGCTGTCATGCTTTATCTCACCACATCATGGAGCTGTCTGTCAGGGCGTTATCCCACCACATCATGAATCTGTCTGTCAAGGCTTTATCCCACCACATCATGGAGCTGTCTGTCAGGGGTTTATCCCACCACATCATATCGATGTCTGTCAGGGCTTTATCCCACCACATCATGGAGCTGTCCATTAGGGGATTATCCCACCACATCATGGAGCTGTCTGTCAGGGCATTATCCCACTACATCATTTAGCTGTCTGTCAGGGCTTTATCCCACCACATCATGGAGCTGTCTGTCTGGGCATTATCCCACCACATCATGGAGATGCCTGTCAAGGCTTTATCCCACCACATCATGGAACTGTCTGTCAGGCTTTATCCCTCCACATCATGGAGCTGTCTGTCAGGGCTTTACCCCACCACATCATGGAAATGGCTGTCAGGGCTTTATCCGACCACATCATGGAAACGGCTGTCAAGGCTTTATCCCACCGCATCATGGAGCTATCTGTCAGGGCTTTATCTCACCACATTATGGAGCTGTCTGTGAGGGCTTTATCCCACCACATCATGGAAATGTCTGTCAAGGCTTTATTCCACCACATCATGGAGCTGTCTGTCAGGGCTTTATTCCACCACATCATGGAGCTGTCTGTCAGGGCTTTTTCCCACCACATCATGGAGCTGTCTCTCAGGGCTTTATCCCACCAAATCATGGAGCTGTCTGTCAGGGCTTTATCCTACTACATCATGGAGCTGTCTGTCAGGGCTTTATCCCACACAATCATGGAGCTGTCTGTCAGGGCTTTACCCCACCACCACATCATGGAGCAGTCTGCCATGGCTTTATTCCACCACATCATGGAGCTGTCTGCCAGGGCTTTATCTCACCACATCATGGAGCTCCCTGTCAGGGCTTTATCCCACCACATCATGGAGCTGTCTGTCAGGGGTTTATCGCACCACATCATGAAAATGGCTGTCAGGGCTTTATCCCACCACATCATGGAGCTGTCAGTCAGGGCTTTACCCACCACATTATGGAAATGGCTGTCAGGGCTTTATCCCACCACATCATGGAAAAGGCTGTCAGGGCTTTATAGCAACACATGAGGGAGCTGTCTGTCAGGGCATTATACCACCACATCATGGAGCTGTGCATCAGGGCTTTATCCCACCACATCATGGAAATGGCTGTCAGGGCTTTATCCCACCACATCATGGAAATGTCTGTCAGGCTTTATCTCACCACATCATGGAGCTGTCTGTCAGGGCTTTATCCCACCACATAATGGAAATGGCTGTCTAGGCTTTATTCCACCACATAATGAAGCTGCCTGTCAGGGGTTTATCCCACCACATCATGGAAACAGCTGTCAGGGCTTTATCCCACCATATCATGGAGCTGTCTGTCAGGGCTTTATCCCACTACATCATGGAAATGGCTGTCAGGCTTTATCTCACCACATCATGGAGCTGTCTGTCAGGGCTTTATCCCACCACATCATGGAACTGTCTGTCAGGGCTTTATCCCGCCACATCATGGAGCTGTCTGTCAGGGGTTTATCCCACCACATCTTGGAGCTATCTGTCAGGGCTTTATCCCACCACATCATGGAAATGGCTGTCAGGCATTATCTCACCACATCATGGAGCTGTCTGTCAGGGCTTTATCCCACCACATCATGGAGCTGTCTGTCAGGGCTTTATCCCACCACATCATGGAGCTGTCTGTCAGGGCTTTACCCCACCACATCATGGAGTTGTCCATCAGGGGATTATCCCACCACATCATGGAGCTGTCTGTCAGGGCATTATCCCACCACATCATTTAGCTGTGTTTCATGGCTTTATCCCACCATGTCATGGAGATGTCTGTCTGGGCGTTATCCCGCCACATCATTGAGCTGTCTGTCAAGGCTTTATCCCACCACATCATGGAGCTGTCTGTCAGGGCTTTATCCCACCACATCATGGAGCTGTCTGTCAGGGCTTTATCCCACCATATCATGGAAATGGCTGTCAGGGCTTTATTCGACCACATCATGGAGATGTCTGTCAGGGTTTATCCCACCACATCATGGAGCTGTCTGTCAGGGCTTTATCCCACCACATCATGGAGCTGTCTGTCTGGGCTTTATCTCACCACATCATGGAGCTGTCTGTCAGGGCTTTATCCCACCATATCATGGAGCTGCCTGTCAGGGCTTTATCCCACCACATCATGGAGCTGTCTGTCAGGGCTTTATCCCACCACATCATGGAGCAGTCTATTAGGGCTTTATCCCACCACATGATGGAGCTGTCTGTCAGGGATTTATTCCATCTCATCATGGAGCTGTCAGTCAGGGCTTTATCCCACCACATCATGGAACTGTCTGTCAGGGCTTTATCCCACCACATCATGGAAATAACTGTCAGGGCTTTATTCCACCACATCATGGAGCTGTCTGTCAGGGCTTTATCCCACCACATCATGGATCTGTCTGTCAGGGCTTTATCCCACCACTTCATGGAGCTGTCTGTAAGGGCGTTAGTCCACCACATCATGGAGCTGTCTGTTGGAGCTTTATCCCACCACATCATGGAGCTGTCTGTCAGGGATTTATTCCATCACATCATGGAGCTATCAGTCAGAGCTTTATCCCACCACATCATGGACCTGTCAGTCAGGGCTTTATCCCACCACATCATGGAACTGGCTGTCAGGGCTTTATCCCACCACATCATGGAAATAGCTGCCAGGGCTTTATTCCACCACGTCATGGAGCTGTCTGTCAGGGCTTTATCCCACCACATCATGCAGCTGTCTGTCAGGCCTTTATCCCACCACATCATGTAGCTGTCTGTCAGGGCTTTATCCCACTACATCATGGAAATGGCTCTCGGGGCTTTATCCCACCACATCATGGAGCTGTCTGTCAGGGCTGTATCCCACCACATCACGGAGCTGTCTGTCAGGGCTTTATCCCACTATATCATGGTACTGTCTGTTAGGGCAGTATCCCACCACAGCATGGGACTGTCTGTCTGGGCTGTATCCCACCACATTATACCGCTGCCTGTCACGGCTTTATCCCACCACATCATAGAGCTGGCTGTCAGGGCTTTATCCCACCACATCATAGAGCTGTCTGTCAAGGTTTTATCCCACCACATCATAGAGCTGTCTGTCAGGGCTTTATCCCACCACATCATAGAGCTGTCTGTCAGGGCTTTATCCCATAACATCATAGAGCTGGCTGTCAGGGCTTTAACCCACCACATCATGGAATTGGCTCTAAGGGCTTTATTCCCCTGCATCATGAAGCTGGCTGTCAGGGATTTATACCATCACATCATGAAGCTTGTCTTCCTTAGACTTCCTGACACACTATAAAGCTTTAGTTAGAGAAGTTGACACTATGGTAAGCAGAGCCCTAACATACATCCATTGAAGAATAATTTGGGAAGGCAGTCCATTGTTTTTTCATAGAGTATACTAGATCTATGGTTTGAGCTTATACATCTCCTTAACATACTTGTGAAGAGTGATGTGAAGAAGAGTCATGGGTACCGAGGAAGACAGCGATCTCAGCTCCGTAAGTACTCTCATGCTGTTTGATGTGCATTTAATATACTTATTTCTGGATTCATTAATAAATATTGTAGTTCTAATATAATATTTGAAAGAAACATATCTGACCCTCTTGTTAGGAACTACTCAGAATATTTACCACTTTTTTGTTAATAATATTGAGTATATTCCATTTGACTTCTTTAATCTCTGTATTTAACAGACAAACCAATTTATCTTTGTTTACAGGGTAGTCTCTGTGACAGAGCTAAATTTGGAAATGAGGTTTGGCAACAAACCAATTTGTCCTAGAACATCTTCAGTAGAGGGGTTAGAAAAAATATATTAGGGAGGTAAGAGGGTGGGGGAATGAAAGGGTTAAATGGAAGGAAGGTTGATTGGGAGGAAATGGGGTAAGGGGTGAGGAGGGGCTTAAGGGGCTTAGGCAAGACCTGCTGGGTAAGGAATCACATTTTGGCATGAACTTGCTGAGGCAAATGTTACGTCCGAGACGACCTGCAGGTATTCCTCTGGAGCAGGTAGGCCTCGAGTTACTGGTGGGGTTTTGGTTATAGGAGACAGGGGGTCTGTATATATGAAGAAAGGAAAGGGAAAAGAAAAAGAAAGGAAAAAAAAAGGGGGGAGAAGTTGTGGATGTACTCCTATATATATGTATATATATACACTTGAATATGGATATATATATATATATATATATATATATATATATATATATGTATACATATATATATATATATATATACACACACACACACACACACACACACATATATATATATATATATATATATATATATATATATATATATATATATATGCATTTATTTATTTATTTTTTTAGGGAGGGGGGGTTCTAATTTTTCGGCTTGGCCTGTTGGAATCTGGTTGCTGCCTTAAGGTTGCTGTTGGAGAGGGCAAAGTTGAGCCATCATGGACCAGGTATGGGAGGTTCGTTGTGAGCAGTCTTTTCTCGGTTGCCATTTGTCTGCTCTCTTAGCAGTTTTCCAGTGTTGCAGGCACCGTGATTTGGGGACCGAGTCATAGTGTGTAGTTTGTTAGTGTTGGTTTGCCACATTTGCTCTGCCCGTTATGGCAGAGGTCGTGGGGTCGAGGCAGAGTGGATGGCTTGTTTTCTGAGCACCAAGAAATCGGTAGGAGACAGGCAAGCAGTAGCGTGACAAAAGCGCAGTAAATTATATAAAATACGCGTGTTTTAACGTTTGACAAGTTTATTAAAACAAGACACGTTTTCGTCTCTCTTAAATGAGAAACTTCTTCAGAGATAATAAAAGTGGTGCACTGGAACTATTTAAAAGTTCTGCCTAGATGCCAATCAGAAAAATAGTCCAATCAGCAATTTTTAGAAATAGCGTAAATATGCTCATAAATTCTATCCCGTAGTCTACGGTCAGTTTGTCCTACATAGAAGGCGTTACAGTGTGTGCACATAGCTAAGTAAACTATGCTTGTAGAATTACAGTCGAGTTTATGTCTGATGTAATATTTCTTGTTGTCTACCTGGAAGTAATTACTTCTTTTAACATATTTACACATTCTACAGAACCCACAAGGGGAAGTCCTACAAGCTCTATTACTTGTTTCTAAAAATAAGAGTGATAATGCACTAGCTAAACATGTTTATGCTAAACTGGATCATTCTTTCCAGTTTTCAGCTATAGACCAGTTAACACGGGACATTAGATGTGGCCCAATTTCCATTCAGTTAGAATGTCGTGAACTAGAATGGCAACTTCTCTTAAATGCATTTTGTGTTCCGGGTCTAAATGACAACTGTAACATTACTTGCTTGTTGAAATTGAAGAGCTGTTTGAGATAAACACTTTTATACATACTTTAACACATTTTAACACAATTTCAGTCTTGTCAAACTATATTCCTTGTATGCTGCTTGCTATTATATGTAGGTGATGACCCAGTGTAATTTTACAACATTTACATTTTTTAATACTTGCATTGGTTAGTATTTTTCGTCAAAGGGAAGAAAAAGACTTTTTTTACTGTATTGCACAGATTGGATTTTAAATTATGATCACTCTTGCTATGTACACTACTCTATACATATGATTTTTTATACAAAATCCTGTATAAGTAATATTGTTTCATCTGATTAAGTTTTCCTGTTCAACTGTGCTTTTAAAAAAATCCTTCTTGCTGCTTGGACTATTTTTCTGATTGTCATCTAGGCAGAACTTTTAAATTGTTCCAGTGTACCATTTTTATTATCTCTGAAGAAGTTTCTCATTTAAGAGAGACGAAAACGTGTCTTGTTTTAATAAACTTGTCAAACATTAAAACACGCGTATTTTATATAATTTACTGCGCTTTTGTCACGCTACTGCTTGCCTGTCTCCTACCAATTTCTTGGCATTTTTTTTCCCTAGTCAGTTCATTTGTTTTCTGAGCAGTCGCCATCTGGAAGTGTTTTTTTTTTGATGTTGGCAGTTGCCCGTGGGTGACATTTTCCTATGCAGGAGGTGAAGGGCATGATGGCTGTGTGCTTGGCTCCAGGTGCAGGGTGCAGATTTTATCCTTGCATCTGTTTGTTTGTCGGAAGCGCTGGAAGTCATGGGGGAGGGGGATTGGCGCACTTTCTTCTTCTCGGGGTGGTTCATGCTGTGATAAGTGGTGTGTTGACTCAATTGCACTTATACCTTTGGGCCCCAGTTTCGCTGAAGAGAGAAAGAGAGAGAGTTGCCTGCTATGATGGCCCAATGGTACGTACATTTCAAAATATTAAACACAGTTAGTTTGAGAGAGAAGTGGACAGCACTTTAGTTCACAATCACAGCATGAATGTTTTGTTGTATACGTTTAAAAAAAAAAAAGAGAGACACTGAATAGGGGGATAGTATATGCTGTATTCTGGTGCACTGTTGGTTGCTGAGGGGTTCGGATTTATGTTGCTATGTGGTTTGTCCATGGTGTGGGCAGTGGTTTTGAGGCTCTTTTGGGTGTAATGATTTGTGATGTTGCTGTTTCATCCTTTATGCCCTTATTTAAAACCCACTAGGCAAGTATAAAGCTTAAGCTTCTCAAAGTTTACAGCCTCCACATATAAGTTGTATAAGGAGTCTATAATTTTATTTATCTTGTATTTATTTTGAATTTTAAATCTTTTCATGTATTAAAGATATAAATATTTTAATTAGTGAATTGGTTAAGTAATATCTTATTAATACGACAACTGCTTACATTGATATAAAAGGAGTGGGAATATCAAGGTGTATACTTTTTAGAGGAAGGCTCAGGAATTACGAGATGAAACAGGGTGAACTTCATAGGGATTGTTCTACAGTGTAAACTTTTGGATTGTTGTGACGTTTAAGTTTTGTGTTTTTCTTCTTTTGGTGTCTCTGACAGTGTTTGTTTTGTTGAATGGATTCGTTGGCACTTCGGTGCTCTTGACACTGTTTTCCTCCTTTACGTTGTATATGTATATATATATATATATATATATATATATATATATATATATATATATATATATATATATATATATATATATATATATATATATATATATATATATATATATATATATATATATATATATACATACATACATATATATGGGTTCACTTTATAATCTCGAAATTCTGAAATACCGAATTTCAGAATATCGAGATCATAAAGCCGAAACACCACAATACGAATGCCCATAATCGCGAAATTCAAAATCCCGACACTTACATACACACACTCACATACACACAACTGCCCCCCACTTATATATTCTAACTCCGAGACTGCACAATCACACACACAAAGGCAACTCACACCCACACATTTCACAGCCCCTTGCACACACACATCACAACCAAAACACACACTAACATACACTACAGCACATAACCTACACACTCATACAAACTTACCTGCACTTACATCCATTCATACATCGCAAAACCAGAAGCTCCGAACTTCAGTATTTTGAATTTCACACGTCTGGTGTTTCGCGATTCTGAGCATTTGGTATTCTAATCTCGGTATTCTGAAATTCGGTATTACAGAATATCGAGATCATGAAGTGAACCCATATATATATATATATATATATATATATATATATATATATATATATATATATAAATAAAAAAAATGGATGCCACTCCTGTGGAGTGATAGTGCACTGGCATTGTAAGTAACATGTCATGTGTTTTCCTCTATGGGTTTCACTACAGGGTGGTTTGTGATGGTGGTGGAGCAATCAATTCCCGTTCTTTGTGACTGGAGTTTCCAATGTGAAACTGTGTCTGTTTGCAGGCTGCATGTGACGCTTGTTTGTTGCAGATTCATAGTGTTATGGTAATGGCCATGGAGGATGGTATGATTGGAGGTGGCCACACTGTTTATCAAAGCAGCAGTTGTGTCTTCTGCACTAGGGTGCATATTCTCAACAGTAGAGATAATCACAGATATTGCTTCATATTTTCAGTCTGTTTATTATAGAATTGTGGTTTTCTGGCAAGTTAGTGGCAAATCATTAAAGAGTGAACTCAGAAATAAAGATGGATATTTGAGTTCCAGGCTTCGTACCATTCAGAAAATTCATGCTAATCCAAACTGAGAAAGTTGATGGAACAGGTTGGTAAGAGAGTAAGGGGAGATCAGTATTAATCAGATGTTTGGTATCATTCAGTTGCCTGAGGGACAAGCCCTTATGTTGAAGTTGATGGAAGGCGCAGTAGAAAAAAAAAAGGAAGCGGAGTTGGCTCGTAAGTTTGATTCGTTCCTCTTAAAGTTATGGGTTTCTGGCAAATCACTGGGGTTATTTGAGGAGTAACATCACTAAATTACATACGTTTGAGTCAGCCTTCCAATTCTTTAGGAAATGTATGTTAAAACAAACCCTGTTACTCTACCAATGTACTAAGTTTAAAGAGCAGTAGTTGGAGTGTCAGTATTTTTGGGGCCTCTGTTCTCCCATTTTGTAGGGTATTGTCCAGCTTTCTTGCACTATGAGGTTAAGAGGTATGGTCCATGTGAATTCCTGTGGATGGAAGTAATGGTAGAAGGAAAGGGTACGGGTTCAGTAAGTGCGCATGCTGCTCAACTGTGCATATTTTGCCCTTATATGTCAGTCTGTTTGAAAAGTGTCTATGACCTGGGTTTTGTTTTCCAGGGGTAAGGTGACGTTGCTGATCAGCTATTAGTTGGTGTTCCACATTTTGTACACTGTTCCACATTATGGAGGCTAGGGTGCCTCATTTTTGGGAGACAGCAGGCTTGAGAGAAGTTTGAGAGCTATGTGGACTGTTGTTGCAATATAAGTTCTCTGGGCTCATGCAGGGCACTATTTGAGGTGGTATGGAAATTGCAAGGTAACCCCTGTGTGCTGTTATTTACATTTCCCCTTCAACTGGGGGTTTTAGCCATAACCTACTTAAGTGGTAGGTCAATTTACATGCTGCGTTTAATGGGGTCATTTAAAGCATAGTTTAAGTTACTGCCATTGTGTTAGGGGGGTTGTGGTGTCCACATCATATTTCAGGGTTAGTTCACCTTGTGTGCTGCAGTTAATGGGTGTCTTCCAAGTATTGGAGCAGTTACTGCTGTTGACATATGACAGTTATTGTCACAGTATGTTCGGTGGTAGGAATAGAAAGATTTGCTCAGGGAATCATGGATGACTCTGGGCAGTGCCCAATGATTTTAAATTTTGATTTATAGGTGCATATTGCTTACAGTTTCCTTCTTTTGTAGATCAGTCTGGTGTGGTGTGGGACATTGGAGTAGAGTACAAGGAGGTTGCAGAACAAAGCACAGTGAAGGTACAGGTGAGGGAAACGTAGAGTGGATATCAGTCAGTGACCGGAAGGAAGTGCTTTTGAAAGATTGCAAAAGTGTGGAATTGAGTGGGCTGCGGTTGGACTAGACAGAAGAGGATTCAGAGTGATGGAGCCTGTTTCAATGGCTGTCCCGGTCACTTGAGTGGTGCACAAGGAGGTCAGAGAAGGCTGAGCACTGGGTAAGCAGTGGTCAGTGCCCTGATGAAATGGCTTCAAAAGGTAATGGATTTTCTTGCATGGATATTGACTGTTGGAGTGGCACACAATGGGGTTGCAGGGGGAGGTATACTGGGGCAAGGTTATGCAGGGTGGGGGGTTTATAGGGTGTTTGGGGTTTATAGGTGGGGTTGAATCATAACACTCATATTAGTATAGAAGGCTATGAGGTTAATGGTTTAGAGCCTTTTAGGTTAGCCAAGATCAATTTCTTATTTCCACATAGTACTCCTATTGTCCTTCGAGGGATGTGGGTAGAACCCTGGGGTGAGTTTACAGTCACCCATCCAATCTGTTTCGCAGAGGGATATGGAGGTGTTTGTTGTGGGTTTTATTATATAAACAAGGCAGTGTTTTGTTTCAGATGTGGCCTTTTCGGGGAGTTATGGGTTACTGAAGTGGCATGGTGGCCAGTTTAAGTGGGTTATTTTAGCAGGGGTTTAAGCTGGTGTAGTTTACCATTGTGTTGCCTTTGGGTTAATTTACTGGGATGGTCTTTAGGGCATTATGGACAGTGTTGGTCTGGGGATTGGCATTCTACACATTTATAGGAGGGCTGGGTTTGGGGACATAAGCTGTGGGGTTGTTCGATTCTGTGGACGATGGGACAGAGGTACAATTGGGGATGTTGAGTATTTGGAGTTTCAATTTAACATCAACTAAGTTTAGAGGGTGTTGGAGTTTAGGGTTCACTTCAGTTGTGTAAGGTGGCTGTGGGAGGAGTTATGTTTGTTTGCAGAAGTGTATCGTGTTGCATTGAGGTTACAGGCTTCTGCAGGAGTTTGGGGCTCTTCTTTATAAGTCAAACATATGGTAGGGTGAGACTGACTTACTTAGGTGGGTTACAGCAGGTGGTGAGAGGCAGTTGATGGAAAGATTTAGTTATTTGAGTAAGGTAAGGCAGTTCACTTGGTCAGGAGGATGTGGCTATGATTACTTCAGTTGTATGAATGATAAGGATGGGTGAATTAATTTGGTTAGTGGTCATTGGTTTGCAGGGTCAGGGTAGGGTGAGAGGGAAGATGGATAGACTTTGACTATTGTCAGTATGGGGTTTTTGTTGAGGGGATTGTTGTTGGGATATGGAGTTCACGGGGTTACAGTTTCTGTACCATGTATGTTTTGGCTGTATTTAGTCCGAAAGTGTTTTGAGGGTCATCAAAGGCTAGGGTGGTCATTATGTGCTATGCTTGTACTGGTTAGCTGGAGGAATAGCAGGAGTACTTTTGAACTTTGATATAAGGCTGCTGTTAGGATGATGGCAGGCAATTGCCCTGGCGTGGTTTTACGTAGCATTGGGTTTAATGTTTTGGTGTTGTCTAGGTCGTTTAATGTGTTGGCGCTCATTATGTGGTTAGTATTTGTTGTTTGAGTGAGAAGTTAGTTGTTATTCAGACGTTATGCAAAGATATTGTTCTTTTAGTATTGGGAAAGGGATAAATGGTTAACTGTTAGTCAAGTGGTAGCGTTTGGTGCTCATGTGGCATGGTTTTTGGGATTGTTGATAGGGATCCATTTGGGTTTAGAGAAGATGAGTACGCTGAATGATGTTTGGTTGAACCACCCTCTCCCTTTAGGTTGAATGTTCGGTAGGAGAGAGGGGGAACAGCCTGGTCAGACTGATGGGTGGAGAAGAGGGACAGGCTTGGCCTCTTCTGTTCCCCTTCTGTTGTTTGGATGTTCATTTCAATAAGTTGGGAAAGGAAAGTGACCAATTGGAAGCAATAAGTGGTAAATATAAGTGAGGGGAGGTAAGGACGCTGCTTATTTGGTTGGAGGGATAAGTCAGTAAATGGTATATGAAGTGAGTTGTTGGACGCTGCTTCATAAGTAAAGGACTTGGTGAAATGTGTAATTCAATAAATGGTACACAAAGTGAGTTGTTGGACGCTGCTTTATAAGTAAAATAAGTGAGAAGAGGTATGGACACTGCTTACTGGGTTAGGATGAGTAAAGTCACACTATCCTAATTAACATTACGGGAATGTTTATGCTGTGATTAAAATCAGCTGTATTATGTTCAGTTGTAATTAATAATATTGGTTATCAAAGTCATGTTATGGAAGTTGAATAAAGGTCATCAAAACGTCATTTGGTGTGATGTGTTTTACTGAAGGGGACCAGGACAAATGAGGTTTGGCAACAAACCAATTTGTTCGGGGACATCTTCAGTAGGGGGGATTAGACAAATATAGTAGTGAGGTAAGAAGGTGGGGGGATGAAAGGGTTAAATGGAAGGAAGGTTGATTGGGAGGAAATTAAGTAAGGGGTGGGGAGGAGCTTAAGGGGCTTAGCAAAGACCGGTTGGGTAAGGAATCACATTTTGGCGTGAACTTGCTGCCCACCCTGGCTCCCTGGCTTTTTGGTGGATTGGGGGTGTGTGGTTATTTTAGCAGTCCAGATAGGGCAGAGAAGAGGGACAGGCTTGCCCTCTTCTGTTCCCCCCTCTGCTGTTTGGATGTTCATTTCAATAAGTTGGGAAAGGAAAGTGAGCAATTGGAAGCAATAAGTGGTAAATATAAGTGAGCGGAGGTAAGGGCGCTGCTTATCTGGTTAAAGGGGTAATTCAGTAAATGGTATATGAAGTGAGTTGTTGGACACTGCTTCATAAGTAAAATAAGTGAGGAGAGGTATGGACGCTGCTTACGGGTCAGGATGAGTAAAGTCATGCTGTCCTAATTAACATTACAGGGATGTTTATGCTGTGATTAAAACCAACTGTACTATGTTCAGTTGTAATTAATAATATTGGTTATCAAAGTTATATTATGGAAGTTTAATAAAGGTTGTCAAAACATCATTCGGTGTGATATGTTTTATTGAAGGGGACCGGGACAAAAAGTAGTTAAGCATTTAAAGCCTTTCTGAGTCTCTTGCAAATTTAAATCTAATTGTAAATATACAGTTCTTGGCACTTTCAAGAACATTGCTAAACTTTTATCCTTTTCATGAATAGATCATGAATCTTAGGAGACATAAACAATTATTTCAGTAAATGTCATATTTAGCATCTTTATTTTTGTTTATTCCTTTTTAGTGGTTTATTTCAGTTTTGCTTCATAAATTTTATCAGCGCTCTATCTTTGGTTAATTATGTAAATGATCGTGGTACCTGTATGGCGCCTGTGATCTGGCAGTCACCTAACTTATATGCCTTTAATATTGTGCTTCATTTTGTTTTGCAGGAAAGTAAATTCATGCAAGTGGGGGAATTATGCTGATATGACTGATACTTAGCTGAGGATTTGTACAGAAGTGCAGTTTCATGTGTGAATGCTTTGCTAAGGGATTGTTTTGCTATCAACGTTCCTTGTAAATCCCCCACTGATTAACACTTCTGTAATATAATTAGCAACACAGTTAATTCAAATAGTGCCATACATTGTAAGTAAGTCCATGAATTCCAATGATCTGAGTTTGGATGTGTTATACTTTTGGCTGCTACTGTTTGGTTGCCTCCAAAATGCCGTAAACATATCTTTTGAAATGCTTAGTGTTTAGTAAACGTAGGCTCTCTGTGTGTTTCTATACATTTTGATGTTGCTCCTTGTTTCTAAAAGAAACTACTGTGGAAGATTCATCTACAGGTTATTTGGATCCTTTGGAAGGTGAACTTTTACAGAGAATTATATATTTTATTTTTATTTTTGTTTGAAATCTACCTTGTTAATCAAAATAAGGCTTAATGGAAACAAATAGTATATCCCTCTGAGCACCTCAGGAAAAAGGTTTATTAACAAAATGACAGCATTTTGCTGCTGAAATTCTTTGCTAATGTGTCCGTCCATTGTACTATTCTCGTCTGTGTATGTGCTCCTGTAGCCTAGTGCTGAGGTACATTCTGGTCTCTGCACTGCAGTAAATGACTGCTGCCTCTGACTTCATCTTCATCACTTTGTTTTCTTTGCTTGCAGCTGTTCTGGGTCCGGCCACAGTTTGTAAATCATATTGTGCCACTTCGGTGTATAATTATCTTGTAACATGATGTGCCCACATCACGTGCATTTTTTGCCTTCTTTGTATGTACCTGAGTAGTGCACCTGAATCCAGTTTTATCTTACTCCTTAGCCCAAATTTCACTGATCTGTATTATATATCCCCCTACATCCCTCACCCATCCGGACTCATTATGTACATCTGCGGTGGGAATGAGATCTCCATGAAACTTCAGACTTTACTGCTTGCTTGTATGCATTCATTAGCACTAAGCCTTATAGACAACTCTTTATATATATATACATATATATATATATATTTGGCCATTTATTTTACATCTCTCAGATACCACCATAGCAGTGTCCTGATGTGGTCTTTCCAGGGACTTTTTATCTCGTTTGTAGTATAAAGGGCTTCTTGTGTGCAAGACATCAGCTCTGGCACCTAAGTATACTAATTACTTGCCTGATGGCAGGTAAGCAATTTTTTGTTTTTACTTAACTTTTTATAATAAAAGTACCTGCTACTACTACTGTCTACTGTCCAGCATCTATCCACTCAGGTAGAGATTTTCTACCTTCTCTCTCACTGTGTATATAAAACTAGAGGTCCATCTTATGTTTATATCAATCAAGAAAAGGCAAGAAAAAAATGAAGACACTAAAAACATGCTGATCCAGCACAATTTGCCACTAATGCAGCAGAAATTGTAAAAAGAAAAGTTAAATGTCAAGAATGAAACTAATATCTAGTCCAAAAACTGGAAAGTGCAGAAAGCAAAGTATACTCCACTGTATTTTAGCGTAATAAAACCTTTAATCCACGCTTTCGTTAAAAAACTCATATAAGGAAATAACATCCTGTTTTTGAATTTTGATGGATTAAGTGTTTAATTGAAGTACTGTGCCTCTTGATGGGGATGGATATTCATAGTGGTTTTAAACTGTGGGGGGTTGCATGTTCATTATATTCTGATGTTTTTTAATGAAAGCATGGATTAAAGGATTCATTATGCTAAAACAGAGTGGAATATACTTTGCTTTCTGCACTTTCCAGTTTTTGGACTTGGTATTTGCAGCAGAAATTGTGTTACAGAGTGACACTGCAAGCTCAGTGACCCGATTTGCTCTAAATTGCTCATTATTGTATTCCTATAATCTCTGTAGTCTTTGATGAATTTCAAGTGAAACACACATGGTTGTTGTTGTATCTTTTGGCTTTTCCCAGTTAGAGGTCGCCACAGCGGAACTCCGGTCCGCTAATGATTGGCAGTTGATTTTTACTTACCGAGTTGCCAGCCCTGATGCACAACCTTCAACGAAGGTATGCCCATTCACGCATGTCTCCACACAGAAGACGCTTTAGCTGAGAATCGAACAGGACAACATCTTCTTGTGAGGCGACAACTCTACCACAGCACCACCACCATGGTCTGTACTGAAAATGTGGCATGTGACAGGCTGAAATAAATGTGGTGCTTTACAAAGCAGTGCAGGCAATTTTTTTTCTGAATATATCAAGTCAGCAATTAAGCAGCAGGCAAACACATCCAGTTTTATAATTAAGCCCTCTGTCAAGCAACTAGCATGCCTCTGATTTCCAGGCAAGAGGTATGACTTAATAAGTTAGTTGGCCATCTCTCTAGCTTGCTGGAAGAGCTTAATTGAAAAGTTCTTTATTCTTCTTAAATCACCTAGAATAGACACAACTCTTGTTCTCCAGCCGCTTCATGAATGCAGCTTCTTTTTTCTATGTCTGGTCATTCCTAAAGATACCACAATGTCTGACAAGAAATTAATATGGAGCAGAATTATTGGTCAGTAAATAGTAGAGAAGGAAAAGAGACACCTGTCCACAGAGAATGTGCACCATTTTCCCATGTATCCTCGCCATTTAAAGTTCTACAACTTGGATACTGTCCTTTCACTACGTATACAGAACTAACATTTTCCAGTCCTCACAGATATTTTTTACAGCTAGTTGTCTCCTGCCTGTCACTTAAAAAGCAGTGCAAAACCTTTCTCCTTCCAAGGAATGCACCTAACCTTCCTTTATATAACCTTATATATTTTATCAGAATGTTCTCTTATCTCCAGCCCTAGCTGTCTAGGGAAGATAAATGAATTGATGTTGAAGTGTAAACTAAACAAAGGTTCCAATATAGTATTCTGTTTGATAAGATATGGCTGTAGTAGTGCCTGCATAAACTACACCTCCTCACAACTTATTAAGGGAAAGTGATAAGGACATTTATTAAGTAGGGCCATATTAAGGAGTATGATAACAAACAGCTACTTAACTCAGACATGATATTATTATCTTGGAAAAAGTTATGGGTAGTGTATCTTTATCCCTCTCCACCTCTCTCGTTATATATACATATAGTACATATGTGTTTGTGTGTGTTCATATGTGTGTGTGTGTGTGCGTGTGTGCATGCATGTGTGTGTGTGTGTGTGTGTGTGTGTGTGTGTGTGTGTGTGTGTGTGTGCGTGTGTGTGTGTGTGTGTGTGTGTGTGTGTGTGTGTGTGTGTACTCATTTGTGTGAGTGTTTATCAGCAAAAACACCACATGGGCCAAATATAACACTTTAATATTGACCAAAACATAAAAGCAAGTGCTTTTGTCCTTTCACTGGACTTCACACTGATCAGGAGGACTAGATTAAGGATATTGGGGCCCCTAATAGGGTGGTTAACTATTTGTAAAGAGTTAGCATTAATAATGTAAAGGAAGTATTGAACATGCTGACCACTGGCAGTATATGCAACCCGGTTTATTAATGGTGAGTGGAGACTCCCATAGAAAGTTAGTACTGGCATTAATGAGAAGTTTAGTTAATGTGATGTGACCAGATAGGTATTGTACTTAGAATGTGGCATAGAGCATGATCTATAATTAGATATGAAACTGTAATTAGTCTTGTTTATCATGATTTGGACATCCTGGAGTTCAAATGTGGTATAGACAGGAATCTGCCTTGAGCTGATAATATCCTTGTGTGTGTTTGTGTGTGTGTGTGTGTGTGTGTGTGTGTGTGTGTGTGTGTGTGTGTGTGTGTGTGTGTGTATGTGTGTGTGTTTGCATATATGCTAAATAGTTTCATAAGTAAAAGCTGAGCATTTTATATATATTGAGGGATATTCAGAAGCAATTAGAGTACAGCATTGCACAAAACTGTGCAGTGAGAACTGAGCAAGGGGAGGGGCTAATTCATAGACACAAATATTGCAACCATGCTAGCCAAAAAAAAAAAAGCTTGGTACCCATGCTATGCAAATGACTACATAACAACATGCATATGCGAGTTAACTTGCTAATTAGAACCATGCCATTTGCAAGTGATGAAAGAAAAATGGCATTATTCAGACATGTATGAATGTAGCATGCAAGGCTGCAGTGATCTACTAATCTGAATGTCAAGGATTTTGCAGTGTACCAGATATTCACTTGCATTATGATGCTAGGATTAGTTGGGGGATGGCAAAATGGTTAAGTTGTTTACCTTACAGACACAGCATGCAGGGTCTGATTCTCAAATGGGATATTTGAAAAGGCTTAAGATGGCTAACAAGGGCAGTTAGCTTTGTACTAACCTATGACCCTATGAATCTAAGAGTGGTGTCAGCATTAACAGATTAACATTGATTAGAGAACACCTTTGAAGCCATTGAGCACTAAGTTGCACCTTATCACCTTTGGCATCACAGATTACTGTGCCAGAGGTTGACATACTATCACCTCCATGATCAAGAGTTTGTCAACCACTACAATATGGATGGAGACACAGTACAGGAGGTAGTAGATGTGCTACCCTCATATGGAACCCAGGGGGATGTATGGAATGCTTATCCCTGTGGACACAATGGTTTGAGATGCATTAACTATCTTTGCTGTTGAAACTTTTCAGTTTCTGATAGGGGACACCTTAAGAGTTTCAAGGTACTGGCACATTACTTCTCTACTAGTTCTTGGATGAGATGCTGCAGCATGTGAAGGAGCATATATGGTTTCCACAGACATCAGAGGAGAGATCGACCACTATGCAGGCATTTTATGACATAGCCCATTTTTCTGAGGTCCGTTAGGCCACTGACTGCACATACACACATTGCCACCAAGGACTCACTGGCTCCATGTGGCATCTGATATATCAACCTGAAGAGCTTCCATTCCATCAACTACCAAGGTGTGTGCAACACATAGTCTATTAAACACAGTGTGTTTATGTGCCATGCAGGCAGATTGCATAATTCCCATATCCAGTGCACATGTGACTTCTTCTAGCATTTCACATGAGATTACTTTCCACATGGTTATCTAGTTAGTAGGGGCACACATTGCCAGTTACAGAATTGTGTGTGTGCTGTTCCCATGGACATAAGTAGTAGGCTACTCATAATAGTGTTTACTATTCTTTGGAACAGTAGATACCATCTGCATAAGCTTGTGGTGTGACTAGGCACATTGCACCTGGAATCTTGCCTGGCCATGGTGGGTATCAATGGCTGCCCAATGGGTCTCAGAGGGAGTGTTTGCTCCTGGTCTACATATGCTATATCACTCTGCATGTAGTGCAGTTCATTCTGAAAGACATGCACTGGTTGCATAAACATATGCAAGGGAAACAACACACTTACGGTTTCACCCATGGTGTGCATATTGACAGTCTGCTGGATCTCGGACCTGCATATCTAATGGCTGATGCCAAGTGTGGCACACACTCAGGAGTCACGGTGGTTATTAGCATATAAGTGCTTCTCATCTTGGTGGGTGAATGCACCTTGGAGGCATTTCATGGATACTTTCTGTGGTGGGGACATCTGTGTAGTTTAGGCAGGGCTAACGTGAGCAGAACATCCATACCTAAATGTGATGTCAGGAGTAAAGGGTGCACGTCCACTATTGTCTCATATGTCAGGCTGTCTGCATCTTCTCCATTGATAGCACTGTTGACAGAGCCACTGAGCCATTAGAGTGTGCAGTTTGCTTGTTGCCATCATTATCAGCCACAGCTGAACTCCTGGCATCATGTATATGGCATCTTGCTGTGCTAGACTTTCTACAATTGGAACCTGTGAAAGCATGAATATAATATAATTGTAGTAGTGCTGTAGCATATGTGTCACTCCCTTTAACACACTACACACATTCAGGTACATGCCAAATTTGCAGAATATTCAGGCATACAAATATGTTAGGGTGCAGGTTGGAACAGTTGCAGCTCCAATAAGACTTGATTAGAGATATGTATAGGTTTTATGCCAAATATCACCTTTGCATATGTGAAGCAGACTATAACACTACTTGAACATGTTAGGACTAAGCTGGTGCATCCCTTACATACACCTGGGCAGTCATTATCTGTCACTGCTAGGTGTGAGGAATATTTCACCTGCAGTGGACAGAGTTACCATAAATTTTTCCAACTATATGAGATTCTTCAGTGTTGGTGATCCTTTTCCTGTGGTGGACATTTCCTTAGCAACATCCTGAGCCTCGGTGTTACATTCAGTATTATGTCACATAATCTGCAATCTGCCAGTACTATTGTCCTACTGTGGCCACCAACAGCATTAATGTCCTGCACCACACCCTGTATATCTGGTTCAGAAAATCCTTGTCTGCTTTACTCTTGTCAATAGTATGCATGCCAAGCACCTCTTTTTCCTGTATGGTGAACTTTCCTAAATTTGAAATTCTCTCAGTAACATGAAAAGATATGTACGCCTGCAGGTTACACATATTGATTAGTGTAGGTGTGTGTGTGCATGAATATATTTAGGAGACCCCACTGACTCAGTAGCATTCAAATGCCACCATGTGGTGGCCAAACATTTGTCTGCTACTGTAATTTTACCATTACCATCCTGTGCCATAACAGCAGCTGCAATGGGCATGCTACCACTGCCAATCTTTGTGCGACACTGTGCCAAAAGCATGCACTGTGATCTACGAACAGGAGACCTCACTTTGACTGTAGCATGATTTGCATCAGTGTACATATGCTACAGTGTATCCTCCCACCATGCAGGAACAGGACCTTCTCCTGTCTTAGTGCATTGTCCTCTGTTAGGAATTGCCACCAACACATCAGGATGGTAACCCAGAGTAGAAGATAGGTAAATTGTCACTTTGAGAAGTCCCCCAGATTGGCATCCCCCAAACTAAACTTGAGTAAAAAAGTTCCTGTGTAAGCTCTTCTGAGGTTGACAAGTTAATCCACGATTCCTTTATATGGCTATATTGTACCAATAAACCAAAAGGCTGCTACTGTTGCCAATAACTAGTCCCCAAAAATTGCATAAACAGTATTTATTAAAAAACAAAAAAAGTAACATAAAGGATAAGCGCTTTCATCACAATGACTTCATCAGAACAAGAAACTGTAGTAAAAATTCTCATTTTATACAGTTAATATTGTCATATGACCCAAGCAATTAAGTTTTAAAAAAAACAGTCATAAACATTTCATATAGGAAACTTTAAGAATTTAAAAAGCTGTGGAAATGAAGCCCTATTTAATACAGAAATACAAATTAGTGTTCTAACTACTTTAAAATTTATAATTTATACAGTTAAATAATATAAGCCTAAGAAAAACTTGGTGATTTTAGGGCAGTTGAATAACAAAAACTAAACTAGAAGTTAAATAACAAAAAGAAAAGGAAAACTACACTAAAAGGTTTGGTGTCATAATTTACAAGCCCTAAACCTTAATTCTGGTTTGATGCTGATAGCATCATTTAACCCTGGATATTCAGCAGCATTTAACCTTAGTTGCCATTTAGTTTCAGCCCTCAATAGTTTATTTTTCCAATCCCCTCCTCTGAAATCCACTTGTACAACTTCCAATATGCCAAACTTGAAACTATGAAGTGGATTCTCTTGAATATGTTTAAATAGGGCATTTTTTTCGTCCTTCCTGTTGATACAATAGCAATGTTCATATATCCTACGGTTTAATTTTCTTTCTGTCTTGCCGATGTAGTAACAAGAACAGGAATTACAACTAGCAAGATAAACAACACCTGAAGTGATGCATGAACCAGATGCAAAGTTAACATCAATGTCATAAGGGCCTAAACTCAACTTAGAATTTTCATTAATATAACCACAATAATTACAACAACCACATTTGTGGGTACCTTTTTTCCTATTATTTACATTAGGTTTGTTTTCCAAAATATTCTTCAAATTACTACCAACCCTATAGGTGAATATGGGTTTTCAGCCTATTACTTTGAAAAGGTCACTATTTCCCTTCAACATTGCCCAATTATTTTGGATGATCTTTTTTACCTCATTGGATGTTTCACCATATGTAATAACCATGGCTTGGGAAAAATCATTTTGATCACCTTGATTGACGTTTATTGGTTCTACCCCAGCCCCTAGTAATGGTTTGTATCTACCATTCCAATCATTCATCACTTGGTCCCTAATATTCTCTACAAAATCTGATGGATATCGTCGATGCAAAAAACATATCCATAACTGTTTTGGTTTCTACCTCTGCCAGGGTCCTATTTGAACACATCCTTACAACCCTAACCATTTGCCCCTTGACTATGTTCCTCTTGATATGTGGGGGTGGTTACTTGAGAATTCAAGGTAATCGTTAGAGAAAGTGGGTTTCCTATAAACCTTAGATTGAAATAAGTAATTTGTAGCATGCTTAAATATTTTTACATCAAGAAAATTAATTTCTTCACTATTACCATTTCCAGTGAATTTAAAATAGTCGTATATGGTGTTCATATAATGGAGAAATTGTTCAAAGAATGTGTCCCTCTTCCACAAAATAAATAAATCATCTAAAAACCTTAAGTACAAGTGCCATTCATTTTTGTAGATAGAAGGGAAAATGAACTGGTTCTCCCACCCATATAAAACTAAATTAGCAAAAATGGGAGCACAGCTATTGCCCATAGCAACTCCTCGAACCTGTT
The DNA here is from genome assembly GCF_019279795.1 of Protopterus annectens. Taxonomy (NCBI): domain Eukaryota; kingdom Metazoa; phylum Chordata; order Ceratodontiformes; family Protopteridae; genus Protopterus; species Protopterus annectens. The sequence goes on along the minus strand of NC_056725.1, from coordinate 1,454,411,920 downwards.
TGTAAAATTCCCCCTCGAAAGTAAAAAAATTGTTTTTCAGCACTAGTTCCATTAATTCTGTTATAAAGTTGATCAAACTACCACACAGGTTATTTCTACTTACTAGGACTTCGTTGAAAAATTGTAATCCTACCTCATGGGGAATAGAGGTGAAAAGATCCACTACGTCAATGGTAGAAAAGTAAGTATCCTCATTAAAAAATTCATTCTTGATTCTCCTTAAGAAATCCCAAGAATCCACAAGTACATACTCTAATGGGGTTAAGGCATGCTTAACCATTCGATCAATAAAGACCCCAAGGGAATAAGTGATACTGTTGTGCCCTGAGATGATGAGCCTGTAGGGTGGATCTTTTAAGTTTTTGTGAGTTTTGGGGATACCAAAACAAATAGGTATAACAGGCTGCTCCTCATGCAAAAAGTTAAAAACCTCTTCGTTTATTACACCTTGCATTAAGGAGTCCTCCAAAAAAAAATGTATCTTTCTATAGCTTATGTGGATTTCATTCCTAGAGACAATCTCATATTTTGTATTGTCATTCAAAATATTGGTTATTTTGTTTTTGTAATCAACAATGTTTACAATAGCCATACCCCCACCCTTATTACCAATATTATGGAAAACTAAAGAAGTCATTTAAACAGTTGTACAGCTGTGATGGTGTAAATGAATGAATACAGCCATTGATGCCTTGTTGTAATACTGAATGTATCCTGGCAATGCAATGCCACTGCTTTACTTCCTCCTGATTGCCACTGCCTATTTCCCCTCAATACTTTCAGCAATGTGTATAGTGTGTTATGTAAATGCGTACTGCTGTAATATCATAATGTAGTTAGGTAGGGGTTTGAATCCTGCACTTGCCAACTATGTGTGTCTCCCTGGGGAGGAGCAACCTTTTAGTAATGTGTATAGTGTGTTGTGTAAATGCATACCACTGTAATATGTAATTAGGTAGGGGTTTGAGTCCTGCACCTGCCAACTGTGTGTGTCTCCCTGGGGAGGAGCAACCTTTTGGTTGGGAGGGTGGCTTAATGGTTAAGGTGTTTGCCTTATAAACACAAGGTGCAGGGTTTGAGTCTCACAAGGGATAATTGGCTAGGCTTAAAATGGCTCGCAAGGGCAGTTAGCCTAGTACTAATCTATGAACCTATGAACCTATGTGTCTGAGTAACTTGCCACATCATTGTGCTGTGTTCCTGTAAGGGTATGTCTCCTGCACCAAGACAGTACGCTTACCTGCCCTTGTGCTTTGTCCCCTGTCAGGGTAGGTCTCAGCTCTCCCAAATAGTAGAACAGTAATCCTTCATGCATTTGGGCTGCTACCCATTAAACTACACCTTTCAGTACCTGTTCATGTTACTTTAAACCACACGGGAGTGCACGTTGTGGTCCAGTGGACAAATTACCAGTTGTCTTATTTGCTGTTAGCATACCTGTATGGTATTACAAACTGTATTCCATTGTGTGCCTGTTTCTAAGTTGCACAGTATAATGCAACCCCCTGCAATATGGTAACCTCTTTTTTTCTGTCACACTAAAATGGGCCTCTCACTACAATGATTATACAAATAAGGTGACTTATTCTACATTGTTGAAACAATGTGCTGCATTCTCAACCACAGTCAGTATTACCATGCTATTTTGTGCCTGTTTCCAGGCTAGGAGGTCATGTGCATAGCATGCTCATGCACAGACACTGAATCTCAAAAGTGCTGCCTGCTGATTACAGTGATTTGCTACACTGTGCACCCATGGCGCTGATGATATGCATTATATGGTATGATAATGTGCTGTTGTGTGTATTGGCCAACAATTTTCCTTCTCATTCTGGCCAGCAAAGTGGACATGGCATCTCCAGGCATTAGCTTCAGCTGCCCTCCTGCCTGCTACAGCCAGAGGACCAATATTATTCTCTTATTGTATTATAGGCAGTATAAGAAGCACCTGCTGGGGATTTCTGACACCAGCCTCCCTGGGAAGTGAATAATTCCAGTGCTATCACCCATGCTGGTGTGTAATGTAAGCACTGGTACAGTAGCTAGTAAAAGTGCCAGCTCAACCTTCACCAGTAGTGGGAGACAGAGATTAGGGGAAGAAAGAGAAAGGGAAGGAGGGTTGTGAGTGAGTGAGTGAGTGAGTGAGTGAGTGAGTGAGTGAGTGAGTGAAAAAGAGACGGATAGCATTTTATTGTAAGCATTTCTATTTAGTTTTGTACTGCAGTGTTCTGATTTTAGTCATTTGTTGTGCTTGTCTTCTTTTGGCAGAGATGTGTTTCACTGATTACTGCCTATTTTTTACCACCAGACAAGGCTGCATTAATCAGGAGGCCTACCTAAGGAGGGGATTGACAGGCACTCCAGGTGACAGGGTAAGTAAAGTAGGGCAATAGCTCTTATTTAAAAGAGGACTAAAATAGTCATACACGTGTACTAATATGCTGTATTTTTTATCTCCTTTTGATCACTTTCTCTTTACAGTGTCAGCTGATGAGTAGGGTGTGGTATGGTGGTGATCACCTAGGCTTATACCAACAAATCTTTCTTTTGTTTGGTCATCAGCAGTCACCAGGCCTGCCTCTCTGTAGGGAGAAGATGAGCTGGAGGACTCCTCTATGGACTTCACATCCACCTGTCAGAAGATTGGTGAAGGTTCTTCTCCTAGGAGTGGACTCAAAGGGTCCGCTGAGTCAGCAAGCAGCACAGTGGCTGGTCATGGCTGATGTGATCTTGTGGCTATACACCTTCATTGGGAACCTGATGTTTCTGCTTGTGTGGCTGATAGAGTATGGCTCTTGAGCCCTGTCAATTGGGCAGTTGGAGGTGGAATCTATCGTGGATGTCAGCCACAGAGGTGACTGACGTCTGATAGGCTCTCCTCTAGGCAGGTTGGATGAGCCCTCTGTATTCTGCTTCATCCCCCGTAATGGTGATCTCCTTAATAGTGTGTCCTTTACCATATCCTGATTGTAGTCTACTCCTCAGCATCATTTGTAGTCCTCCCTTGTCTCTGCTTCTCTCCACTGTGGCACTCCCTTTGGTGTCCATACCTCCCTTGTCTTTGACTTACTGTTGTGTGTGTGTGTGTACATGTACTTGCTCATGTTGCATTTTTGATTTCCAGTCTCCCTCTTTCCTCCCCATTTCAATGATGAATTGAGTCGGCAATTTGCTGTGCTGGCCCTCTGCGGCCTGCTCACTGTGTTTGTGTTGTAGCTCACAGTGCTTGTGTTGCAGGTCTGTTATTGAGCAGGTGAACACACAGAGCCTTAGATATAACCTTTTATCCTACATCTTATTTCATTCACGTGACAGTACGTAGCATGGCTGCTTCAGCAGAGTGAGAGAGAGAGAGACTTTTTGCCACGATTGTAGCTGTGATATTTCAATATACAGCACTTTCCATGGCATGCGATTTCATTTAGGCCTTGATACATAAATAATCAGCATTCATTGGGCTCCATCATCCTAAAACTGCTGTGATATTTACTGCAGAACTGCAGTGTTATATATCTTTCTGAATACTACTGGCATAATCTCCTTGGTTACTGAAAATAAATTTGCATAGTTTGTAAATTGGGTTTTTATGCAGTACTCAATATAATTCGTTTTTATAACACATTTTCTTGTTGCATAAGCACTGGTGGATAGTGAGGCATTTTTTTGTTTGCCTAAGTATGCTACCCCAATCAATACTGGTTTACCAGTCATTCTTCACACCAAACATGTACCACCTAAAATAATGCATTTGTGCAAAAAAAATTGAGCTTACATAATCCATTTTCTCCTAACAGACCCATTATACTGTCTTTTGCTATCCAGGAGCTATTTTAATTGTTCCATCATAATTTTTGTACAATGTTCAAATCATTGGCTCCCACATTTGCCAGCAGGATGTTTCTTCACCCCAATGAACCCAATACAGTTTGTTTTCCTTTTTTCAAAGATTTCTGCATTGAGATGACAAAATTGAAGCATAGTAGTATGTTTTGTACTCATCACCACTTCACATCTGAACATAGTCTAAGTTGTAAGACATTGCCTTGAATAAAGACTCACCAAAATCGTGAAACATATTATCCTGCTATTCAGACTATAAATAAAGGCACATCACAGCTAGGTGCATATGGAACTTGCACATTTGTACAAGTGCACAGAAACTGTTTTATACCAGCTCATTTCCAGTAGAGTGTAAATTCTGCAAGAAATAATATGCTTCAGTATTGATGACATGCAGTATGGGAACCTAATACAACCAGCAAGAGGAAAACAAATGAAGGCATACATGTATCTGTTGGTAAAATGATGCACATGGACAATAAGCATTGTGCCTTCAACATAATGATGCAAATGACTCAGAAAAGTCTGTTTATGGGTGTTATTGTCATACATCTAATAGAAGCCAGTTCAGTATTAAGCTAATATGATGTTTCATGTAAGGAGTAGCTGACACAGAAAGCACTGAAACTGCTGCTACTCTTATTCGTTTAACAGAATTTTCTAAGGGTCTGTACTAGTCCAGAAATGTCATCTGCTGGTGCAGATCCAAAATTTACTGTGTAACTGAGTCACTGCTACCCATGGAAATCCTTACTGCACCAGATAAAGGACATGCTAAAGGGCTATGCCCTTGCAAATTATATAGTACAATGCAGAGTTATACAAATGCTTGCATATCTGCTGCACATAGGGCTGCTGGGAAAAGAATATGGAAATCACTTGATCTTGTAACTTATATCGCTTTTACTACACGTCTTACGACTCCACAAAGTAGTAACAAGAGCATCTAATACAGCGTTAGTTCTGTTGCAGATTCCACTGAACCCAAATTAGTAGACACTATATATATATATCTCAGAATTATTGTCTAATGGCTTCTCCTTTTGTTAAAACATATGTGTACACACAACACGTAAGGAGATATTGGTTTTCCTTGTTAGATGTGCTAAATGGAAACCTACTAACAAGTGATGTAATGCATTCTGTTGTTGCACTTCATCAGAATAGGTTAAGGATTTTCTAATAAATTGGATTTTGCTGCAATGACTGTCAGCTGATCATCTATATCACATGGTTTCTTTCAGGGAATGATGATCACACTATGGATTTGCACGCATTCCCTTTTTTTTCTGTTGCACATACTACACCTGTATCCTCGCCCCTATACCAAGAATTTCTTAGATGACTGGCTTGCATGTCACTCCTTCTATCTCAAAACAAAACTTCTAATTGAGAACATAATAGCTGAAGATAATCAGCTACTTACATTTAATACAACTTGTGGTCCTTTAATATGGGAACTCCCACATTCCCATGGCATAAGTTACTCATGTTTATTTTGCAGAATGCATACATACCAAAGAGTAAACAAAGATTCTGAATTTTATTAAAGACTCAGCAGCTTTCTGCTGTGCTGAGCATTTCATTGAGAATAACTTTGTTCTCCAGAAATGACCTACCGCAACAGTTATGGACATACCAGTTCATCTAGGATACTAAAGGTTCCTCCAGAGCTATTAAACAAAATGGCTAAGATCACTGCCAAATCGTGCATAGCAGTACCCATTTCCATCTGAGTTTTGCTTAGTATACCATGAGTCTAGTTGTAGAAAAATGGTATGACTTCAACCTGATTGGGATTTGTGTGGTGTGTGTGTGTGTGTGTGTGTGTGTGTGTGTGTGTGTGTGTGTGTGTGTGTGTGTGTGTGTGTGTGTGTGTGTGTGTGTGTGTGTCTCAATACATAGTTGTTTTCAGAACACACATTTTCCAATTCAGGGTCACAGGAAAGTCAGCTTACCTTGGCAAGTAATTGCATTGAAGGCTTGGTATCAGCTGATTGGGATATACTTACACGATTCTTCAACTCTCAAATGTTCAAGTAAGCAATCCTTGACAGAACTGTCTAGATCCTTGATAATTTCATTATTGCTTTGTTTTGTTGAAATTCTACCAAATATTTTTATGCTTTTCCTGATGTTCAAGTAAGGGTCATATTGGATCATACTGTGGTCAAAACTAACCTAGGACAAAGACATTTCTACTTTATATCTGAAATGATCATACCTTAACAAGAACAGAAAAGCATCCAGGATATATTTTGAGACACAGAATGTGGGATCTTCATCATAAATTCATGATATAATTGGTTTTGGTGTCCAGCTTATACCACAATGGCCTTAAAGAATCCTAACTCCCATTATTCCATGCTGACACTTCCTGTTACACACATAATCCCATGTGTGGCATGGAGCTCAACAGTAATGCAGTGCATTTAAGAAAAAAGCAATTTTATTAAGAGTGTTTCCAATGTAAAGAAAGTGTTTAACAAAGTTTTCTTATTCACTTTCAGTGCTGTTAAGCTCTAGTCTCTCACTAGAGCATACACTGCAACCACCACAGACAGCAGCAAGAAGCTAAAACAATGTTTGCATACTTTTTTTCTGTTTTGCAGTGTGAAGTATGGTACAGCTTTTAAAGCTGTTAAAGGATCAACAATACACTTCACTTCTGTCAACTGTCCACAGACAGTGCTATGTTACAGCATTTCCATTCCTACAATTTTTTTGCCTTTTTCTGTTTTATAGAATCTTGTTGGAGATAAAGCTCTTTTTAGTATAAAGACATATTTTGCAGCAATAAGGGTGTTACAACTTTCAAAGCTTAGATATTGTAGATATTCTACACTTTTTCTTCTTTCACTCTGTGACTGATAGCTGATAGTGCAGGTAAAGCTCCATGAACTACAACAAATAATGATTGGATCACTCTGATCATAACCAGAGTATCTTAGGTTCTCAAAGTGAATTACAGGAATCACCTCTTGAACTTCACTTTAACTTTCAAAGTAAATTTCTTGATATCCTTTTCTTGAGCATATAATAACTTAGTTATGATACAAACAATATCATAATCCTCTGTGTCATTCTCAAATTCCTAATAAGTTCCTTAACTTTACTGTGAATGGTGATTTAGTACAGAGTTTTGGAAACTGTTTGGTTATGAATCTGTAATTGTTTTCTGTTGTGTTAATTGTATATAGTAGGTTGTTTCTTACAATGAGTGTGTTAATGTGCTCCAGGTATAAGTATTTATTTTTCACTAGAATCTGTTTGGACATGGTTTATACGCAAAGTGCAAGCCCCATCTAAGAGGTCTGCAGGACATGAAGATAGAAATGTTTTGGTAGTCTGTCAGATTAGTTCATGTCTTCATGTGTCTCTGTTGACTTTGACATAAATGTCTGAATCTTTTCTAGTTGTGTCAAATGTTTTCTATTTAGGCTGCAGAATGCAGTTTTATATTTGATTATAAGCATAAACAGTGAGGCATTGTGTATATAAGAGTACAATGACATCATGGTAGTTAATTAATTATATATACCTTTTTAATATGAGGTATACTACAGAATGAGCCTGTCTGACTGGATGCAATACATTGATTTAAGCTTAGTATATTGTACACAATGATTGCTAGAACTTGCATTCTATCATTTTTATTTAGCTTCTCTCCATTAATTTTGTAATAAAGTTATATACCTTCTTTCCAAAGTTTGACAGCAATATACTTAGTGACATTAATAATATGACTGCTGCTTTTGCACAGAGTATTGACTTCATTCAGGCTGTCCTGAAGTGCTGTTTCACACTTAACAGAAGTAATTGTATTCCCCAGATTGCAGTTGTACTTATATTTTTAGAACTATGGTTCTCTACCTGTAATTACATTAGAATAAAAGAGCTCAAATATAACTGGTTCCATGAATGGATGGACTCCACTGGACATATTAGTATGCAAAGAGAGATATAATTTTGTATTCTTCACTTTTCTTTCAATCAGATATCAAATTGGACATTATTATCTATAATTCCCGTATGGGAATGTTATTCAAATGTCTTTGTAAGGTCATGGCATGCGGCTCGGTATCTAGCTCCATTTGTAACTTCTGCAAAATATCCAACAAGATTATGGAGGAGAGATCTTCCACTAGCTGAGTCACATTATAGTTAAAACTCTGGTGGACATTTAACAGTGTCTTTTAGTATAGGTTAATTTATTACTCACTCTGTAAGACTGCAGAAATGACCAGTAGGCCTGGTAAATCTTTAAATGTTATAGCTTGAAATAGTAGCTACCTTTTGTTGAGAAATAGTATGGCCTGAACTCAAACTTCCAGAATAGGCCTTGTTGTAATGAATTTATAAGCAGGAATAAGTAAGAGTAAGTATGGCACAGTGACATAGCAATTAGTGTTGTTGCCTTGCAGTAAGAGGGTTTCTGGTTTGATTCTCGGCTGGGGTGCCTTCTGTGCAGAATCTGCATATCTTCCCTGTGCTCATGTGTTTTTTTTCTGGGATTTCATCCCACATTCCAAAGGCATTTGGCATTCTGAATTGGCTGTAGGTGTAAGTGTGTATATGTGTGACATGGAAGAATGACTGTGGCAAGCTGCCAGGTAGTGTGAATATTGGCTCTAGATGATTGTCACTGTTAAAATGACATTCTGACCCCATGTCTAAAAATGAGGAAAAGAGGTTGTGGATGGATAGAATAAGTAAGGGCTTTGGTGGATTACTTCTTATAAGGAAATGCTGTTCAGTCTCACAGAAGTAGTTATTTTATTATTTTTTTACTGCTGTGACTATAGCTTCCTCCATAGTGTTAATTGGGAGGAGTGGTCATCCTAAATGGGCAAGGGTGTAGATGTCACACTTTTATGTTTTCCAGAGTTTGGCATAGAATTTCTCCACCATGCTATGTACAGCATATGTTACCACACAATGTATCATCAGTCTACAATATTTTCTATTTTCCATTCATTTTGTTGACACATTTAGGGAATGCTTCATTGCTGCTCTTGGTTTTAGATGCTACTCTAGTATCATTGTCTGACATAACCAATTTGATTAGTTTGTTAAGATCCCAGTGTACTTTTTTATGTGAGGTTTACTTAATAAGGATTGTTCTTAGTAGTATAATAGTGTTTTCTATTATATAATGTATTAATTGTGTAGTTCTAGCATAGTGATTTATTCTTTAGACTACCGCTATATTTACTTCTTGTTATGCAATATATTAGGCATTAATGAGATATTTATTTATTTATTTATGTATGTATTTATTTATTTGCTTTTGTTTTCTGAGAAAGTCCATCTGGGAACTGAAATGGCCTTTTTCAGAGAAAAGCTCCAAAACAAGGATAGAAATACATTTTTGACAATTCAAAAGAAAAACAGTTAATAAACATTATTTGCAAAGAATTTCAAAAAAATTGGTCTGCAAACGTTATTCACAGAGCATGTCATATTAAAGAAAATGCACATTTTCAAGATAGTGTGAGTAAAATCAAGAATACTATATTAATACAATTGTATAGTAACCCTAATGGACAGAGTTAGGATTGCCTCCTTCATACTGTAAGTATGGTACAATTGCATAGTTTCTTAGTTGTTAGGTGATGTTTTAGGGCTAATTTGAATTGTTGCTGGTTATTTAAAAGCCTGATGTGGTTTGAAAGTTTGATCCATGCCTTGTAGATGGTGACAGAGAATAGTGAATCGCCATAATAATTATTTGATTTATTAGCAACAAGTTCTGAGGATCTAAGGGTTTCATTTGGTACATACCATTCGATAAGAGTTATCAGCGAGGATGTTTTAAATGTATGGTGAAGTATTTTGAGTGCTGTGAGTAGCTGGGAAAGGAAGATGTGTTGAGGAAGTTCAATTCAGTTGAGGGTGTTGAGTGCCATGCAGTGATGGCAGCGGTTTGGGAGGCTGCAGGTAAACTTGCCAGTTTTGTTGTAGGTGCTTTCTGATTTGTGTTTGGTGGAACAGTTAAGATTTGTGAAAAAAGTTGAGTCATACAGGAAGGTAGGAAAGACAAGGGAGATGGCTTATGTTTTTTTACTGTGATCAGTTAGGCTGTTTGCTCTGTAAAGAGAGCCTTGTTTGTCTTTTTGACTGTATTGTTAATGTGCAGATAACATTTAAACTTGTTAGCAATGGTAACTCCTAGTAACTTCGTGTTAGTGATGTTTTTAATTTTTGTGTTGTTTGAGGAGATAATATTAAGGTCAGTGTGGTTTTGATTTATGTTTTTTGGAAGGAATAGGATTAGTTTGATTTTGATGTGGTTTAAGAGCAATTGAGATTTATTTAGCCAGTTTTCTATAGAAATGAAAGCTTTCTGTGTGACGGTTTCTAAGGTAGAAAGATTTGGGGCTGAGCAAATTAAAACTGAGACATCAGCATATTGTATTATGGCAGTGAGTTTTGATTCCTTGTGCATGTCATTAATGAAGATATTGAAAAGTTTTGGCCCAAATATATAGCCTTGGGGGGACTCCTGTAGTGATTGGAATGAAGTTGGAGTAGGAATCATTCCATTTTACAGAGTGGGTGCAATAGTTTAGGTAGTTGTTGAACAAGCTAGTTGAAGGAGTTGTGAGGCCTATAAGATTTAATCTTTGGAGGAATAGTTAATGTGAGATTGTATCAAAGGCTTTTGACAAGTCCAGGAAAAGGGTGGAGACAACATTATCTGAGTTTTTACTTTGATTAATAGAATCTAGGAAATGTAACTGGGCAGTTTTTGTGTTGTGATGGGGTTGAAACTCATGTTGGGTAGGAGAAAGTAACTGGTTATCAAGTAGAACATCTAGGAGTTGCTGATATATGCATTTTTCAAGTACTTTGGAGAGGGGAGGGGAAGAATGGTTGCGATAGTCCCAGTCCATATTAGCAAGAAAATCTATTTTGAGCATAATCATCTTTAGCATAATTTAGAAATTAGGAGGTATTTCATTCTTATGTTAAATATAATGGTGTAGTAGTCAGACGTAATTGCGTGGGAAGAACGATTAGATGCAATGTTTGCTACTATATTATCAGGTATGTTAGCTCCTCTCAGTGTATCACGGAAGAGTTGTAAGTTATGCTGAATAATAAAATGAAGCAGTATTTGAGCAGGTTTAGTAAAGTCATTTCAGTTATTTTTGTAGAGCTTTTGCATTAGTATGGCTGTTTTCACCATCTGCATTTGGATGATTGTGACAGCCTTTAAAATGTTGTCACCTTCTATTTTTAATTGTAGAAGACTCTTAAATTGGTGGTTAAGATTAACACATAATTGTTTAAGTATACAGCTGTCAATTAATGGCAGGCAGTTTGCCCTGAGAATAGTCCTGTGCTGCTGAAACAAGAGGGAAGCTGTTAAAACACTTGACTTGTATCTTAGTAAATGTGTTTAACCAGAATTTATTGTTAAAGAAAACTGTCTATATTTATATATACATTTTTGTACTTTGTTTCTATGACAGGTTAATACAAAAATTCTTAGACAAAAATTAGTAGCAGGAAAAGTAATTGTCATTTCAGATTTAGAAACTGGCAGGTAGAAACATAGTTCCTGGCTAATTTGTAGTTTAGACCCACAAGTGGCTAGCTGTTAGTATTTTCTCTTACTTATTAATATGCATAAACTGTTAATTATCTTAGCCAATTTGTGAGAGTTGCTGAAAATCCAAGTGTCTGTGTGAGTTCTCTGATTTGTTAACCATGCCTGTAGAGACCCTATTGTGCAGGACCTCCTGTATCTATATAAGTTCAATATCTCCACTAGCGCTAAAACCACAGACCTGAACCTTCTTCATCAGGTAAATAATACATGATGGAGGAACAAATTTACAAGACAGCACAATACCTCCTCAAATCTGGAATAAACTTCACCTGCATGTTAAGTAATGCGGCTTGCTGTCTTCCTTTAAACGCAACCTAGGTGACTGAATGGGATTTCACAAATTTACTCTGGGATTGACTAGTATGGTCCTCCTTCGGAAAAGAGCTGCAGCTTGAGAGAGGATCTTGGCAAGACATAAATGGTCATAAGTTTCAGAATCCTTGAATATCTATGAATGTATGGCTCTATGATTCTGTGAGTTGTAGCTGTTGTACAGTTTTGGTTTAATCTATTCATGAACAATATTAGTATATCATGTTGTATGACAGCTGTGGTTTTCGCATTATCATTTTTATCAGGTGGTTGGAGCCTCTCAGCTGCTTGGTCCATTCTGTATTTCCATTTGGACAGTCTGGAAATATGTTTTGGCTGCTATACTCAGGGTGATGAAAATACACTACCTAAAACAACTGTCCAATTGGGCAACAGAAAATTGCAAAATATGCTGTGTGGGAATATAAATTAACTGCAGAGTATTCTTGAGACTTTCATGTCATAACAGATTCACAATAAGACTGAATTAATATGGGTTCATCCATAAGGAAAGAAAGATATGTTAACCTAGCTGTGCTTTCAGTTTTGAGTTTGTGAGAGTGATATAATATTGAGACTGTGGATGGCCATTCAAGTCATTACAACTAGACTGTCCGGCAGTTCCACTGAAATCTGAGAAGTTCTGAAATGAGACCACAGTAGCAGTGCCTTGTTTTTCCCTTATGTATTCTTCTTATTTTTCCTGAATCATCAGTGGACCTTACTTTGTAAATGTCTGCAGTGCAAAAGGTAGCACACTCACCTTTGGTGCTAAAGACTGTGGGTTCTATCCCCACATCAGATAAATTGCTGACACTGCTGTGCGGCATAAAGGAGAGGGGATGCTACACTCCTGAGTGTGTTGCCCTTCAGATGTGATACTAAACTGAGGTCTATCTGCCTGAATTGATGGTATCTTAGGTGGATGTAAAAGATCCCATGCATCTATTGAAAAGATTAGGGGACCCTAGCCAAATTTCCCCAGAAGAGAAGCTACTAGCCAAGAGGGACTAACCTGGTCACCGCAGGATAAATAAGTGTTTGAAAATGCCACTGCCTTTTTCAAGACTGTGATTCGAAATAGCCGATAATGTACTGATGCCTACAGCAGTCTATATGATGAATGAATCCCCTTCCATCATTAGCCTGCCAAGCTGTCTTCTTATAAGCCCATCATTTTTTTACTTTCTGTGTATTAGTAATCTGCCTTATGATTTCATAATTGCAGTAATAATGAGTTTATGGACCATTTCCTTTGAAAATGTTGACACTTGCATGTCTCTGTTCACTGTGATTTTTTTTTTGTATTAAGATTTCTAATAGGAAGCATGGGACAGCGAATCATGGGTAAGATTTCTAATAGGAAGCATGGGACAGCAAATCATGGGTAAGATTTCTAATAGGAAGCATGGGACAGCAAATCATGGGGAAGATTTCTAATAGGAAGCATGGGACAGCGAATCATGGGTAAGATTTCTAATAGGAAGCATGGGACAGTGAATCATGGGTAAGATTTCTAATAGGAAGCATGGGACAGTGAATCATGGGTAAGATTTCTAATAGGAAGCATGGGACAGTGAATCATGGGTAAGATTTCTAATAGGAAGCATGGGACAGTGAATCATGGGGCTCAGCTTGAGGGTATGGATTATCAATAACTTTTCACAGACTTTCCAGTTCTATTTTGATTAATTATCTGTAGTTGAAACTTTAAGGAATTCAATTACAAAAACAACTTACATGTTGTCACGTGGATAGGCACGTGTGTCTTACATACACAAAAGTGTTCTGTTTTGGAGGACGGCATGTGGCCATTTGTAGCAGTAATGGACACATGCTTTTAGGGTCTGCCAAAACAGCTACTTTAGTACAGGCTAACCTCTCAGTTTGTTAGATGCTCATAGTGAATGGAAATTACCCAGGAACTTTCACAAAATACAGCATCTGGTAAAAGTGCATATTATCACATACAATGCTCTTGTAGGTACTGATTTTGTTTGTTTGTTTTCAGAAATGAGAATTAAGTGCAGACTATCGGATACTGTTATTTTTAGCATGCTAAATAGTCCCACCATGTCTTTTGCCTGGCCTTACTTCAGAAATTTTATGAATCATTGCAAAGTCAAGATGCAAAAGTAACTGCATACATTTAACACAATAAACAATGCCTAGAGCTGACAATTCACTGATACATTTTCATGAAAATAAAAGAAAAAAAACAGAATGTTTTGTAGATGGCAAATATTTCTGTATCTACCAATTTGCAATCTAATATTATAGGACACAGGCACTTTATTTTGGTTTCTTATCTCACTGCAACATACTTTTCACAAATCATATACAACAGCTAGAGACAGTTTATGCAAATACAAGGTAGTACATAGATTTAAAACATTCCACAGCATTCTTGTAATAAGTATGTCAGAGTAAGGTAATGAGTTAGTCAATAGGAGTTTCTCTGAGGCATGGAGCTGGAAAAAGGGAGACAAAAACTAAAACTGGAACTGTAGGCAAAGGATATCATGATGGGATTGTAGGAAGAGGTTGGCATAGGGAGTTTGCCCAGTGATGGAAATGAAGCTGGATCAGACAGCAATAAAAGATAATTAAGAAGATTAAGAAAGGCAGTTCTGGGCTGGAGTCACTGCAGGATATCTTGAGGCATTACTACTGGAATGAGGTGGTAAAGGAGTTTACTATGGTTATTAGGGTCATATCACTAAGATGCACATTGTGGTGAAGTATCTATCAAGAGAATGTTTGTGTTTAAGCAGTGCACTACCAGAAGGTATTTTATTCTCGACTTGTTATTCGTTAAATCATTGCTTCAGTAGCCCTAACTATGTGTGCTGTATCCTGCCAAAGATCACATTTCTGGCCTATCTATCAAGCTTTGGGCTCTTTCTCATGCACTTTACATCCTCTCTTAGCATTATAGTACAGGTTTGTATAAGAAAGACATATAGGCACAAATAAACTCAGAACTTTCTTGCCATATAGTACACTTAAGCAGAGTCCTCATCAGTTCAGTGTTGTGAGTTTCCCAATTGACTTCAGCTATAAAATTGGGCAGATAAGTATTCCCATTGGAGAATCTTCCTTTTTTCCTGAAGAAAAGTTTATTCATATTTGCTGACAGCTGTAAGGATTGGTAAATGTTTGTGTGGTAGATAGAGTCCCTACAAGGATGCCAGTTTCTCTTAGGGTATCAACATGATACTAGGTCCAGTCACATTTGCCTTTTGTTTACTCCCCAAACCTAAATAAAGGAGTAATAAAAAATGCTTTTTACTTCTAGAGAAAAAGCAACTTAAATAGTTGATACCTGAGACCACAACAACTGAATCTCTTTCAGAAACTCTCCCCAAGAGGAAAAAGGAAAAAGTGTTGAAGGAGACAGCCAAGAAATACTGGACTTTATCCTTTGTTCTGCAGTCTAGGTTTGGCATCTCTGCTGAGGTGCTTCCACAGCCCTAAGATTGCCAGTCCATTTTTCATGGCCCCACTATCGCATCCCCTCAGGAAGCTGCTGTGGCCTGGTATTTAAACGTCTCTGTTCAAACCATATGTCAGGCTTCAGCACAGAAGGAGGAAACTAGGATCATAACCTCTGAGAGTGATGGAGGTTTTCACCAGGTATTGATGTTGAATAATGTCACTGGATCTTTGGTGGAGGTCAGGCCTTTGGATGCTCTTCCTATGACCATAAGTCTAGAGATTTCTAAAAAGAGGACTCAAATGACAAAACATTTGCCAAATCCTTCTACCCCATCAACCCAGAAAACTTCTAAAGAGGACTGGTATAATTTTGCCCTAGGCCAGTTTAAGGTAATCCAGTCTTTTTAGCCTTCACTTTCAGTTTCTACAACAGTTATAAGAACGAGACTCTCTCTTACTCAGATGAATAGTGCTCTTTCTAAATTAGATATTGAGGCCTTGGACTATGATTGTCATTTATCCATCCCTACTCTTTGGCAGTCTGAATTAGAAGATACCATCTCCTCAGAATTCCTCCATGAATTTCTTTTTGTGATACAATTTAAAAAAAATGAAGGAATGTTTTAAATGGAAGGGTAAGGAAATGTCAGAATCTCTGAGGAGATATTATGAAGGACTGGGTATGGATTCACCTAAATCAGCAGTAATTCCCTTGTATTTAGGAGGTGTGGATGATGCTTGTGCCTCTGCTTCTCTTTCCTCTGATTGCCAACCCCTTATCCCCAAAGAAACCTAAAAGATTTTACAGAGTGCTTAACATGCATGCTTTCCATTACAAAAGCCCTGCTGGAGATCCTGCTATTATTTCTGTTGATGGGTACAGAAGTTTTAAGGCCGTTTTTGCTTCTAACTGTGTCCCAAATGACAAAGACATTTGTTTGATAGAGCTGGAAAGAAGGTCTATACTGGGATTAGTTGTTAAGTTACCCTCTTAACACCCAAATCCCCCAACAGGAATTCTCCCTGATAAACTCTTGGTGCACTAAAATGGGCTTAAACTAAATGCTAAAAAGTATAGTATTGTCACCTTTGTCAGACAGCTTCAAGTATCATCATAGTATATAGACAACACACCATTCAAAAATGAAAATGTCAGTTACTTAAGAACCTGGTTTAATAGCTTCCTCTCTTTTGACCATTGTGTGACAATGGATGTCAGAAAATAATTTTATTTACCATAACTAATTACAAAATGAAACACTTCAAGGTCTAAAGAGGGAATTACTACCATATAATGAGATCTATCAGACCAATTATTTAGTATAATGTCTGCCATCAGTATATATCTTACTAAACATATCAAACAATTAGAAAGATTGCAAATATTCCTAGCAAAAAAGATTACAGGAATAAAGTCCTTGAGTTATCATGAGATGCTAGAAGCTCTATCAATGTATTCAGTGTCTTATAGAATTTTTTGGGGGGCTGGGACCAACCTCAGTCTCTTGTACTGCTCTATAAAAGACCTGGTTGTCTTGGAACACCTATATTTCTACAATTCCAAGGGCTTCATCAGTACTAGAAATAAGGACTTAATCTTCACCAACAGATATTTAAAACATTGCTCAACCCCTTACAAACCTCTAGAATAACTCGCCTTGCATGTTAAGCAGTGTGACTCACTATCTTCCTTTCAACATAACGTAGATGACTGGATGGGAATTCATAGATTAAATCCTGAATTATCTGGTGTTGTCCTCCTGGAGAAAGGGAGGCATTTCCTCTAGAGAGAGTACTGGTGAGGCCTAAATGGTCACAAGAATAAATGATCTTGGAATATCTATGAAATCTATAAAATCCACTGCAATCGATGGAATCCTCTTCTCTGATTTTAGAGCTAGTAATTCCCAGGCTGATATGTCAAAGTATCTTTTATCTGTTTTTGCAAGCATGCAGCAGACTTTAGCTTCAGTTTCAAAATATAATACTAAGTCTTCCCTATTGAAAATGTTAACTGTGTCACTAAGCATACCATTAGGTGTTATTGTGCTGCAGCAGATGCTGCATCCAGGGTTGCTGCAGCTGGCAGTGTAAAACACAGAAATGCACACAAAAGATTACATAATTGTCTTGATGATGTTGAAGCACAGTTGTTTAATGCCCCACTTGACAGAGACCTTTTCTTTAGCAATTCTTCAGCAGAAGTTAATAAAGAAACTGGAAGAAAAGGGTAAGGTGATGCAAGGAGTCAACTGATTATTTCTGTCTTTTATTTCTAGATAGCAAAGAAATGATCTATTTTCTTCTGGTCCTGTTTTTTTTTTTTTTTTTTTTGAATGTCCTTATAAGACTCCCATTAAAAATAGCTAGAGAATGCAGTACAAAATGACAGGGAGATTCAAAAATGAAGGAAGACAGAGCTGAAGGATGGTCATTTCAAAAGAAAGCCCAGTAACTACCCTACATTACCTCCCCTTCCTCACTTCAACCATCCTTCCTGAATTATAGGCAATCTTTCCTCTTGCCTTCATTTTTGGCAGACAGATAGCTTCAGATGGCTGGGTTCTAAAAATAATCAAGAATGGTTATAGACTTTATTGGACATCCCTTCAAACTGAGTCAGTGATCATTCATCCATTATAAAATCAAATCCATCTTTTTCCTTACTTTCTGCTAGATTTGCTGTCCCATAGTGTAATAGAAACTATGTCACCATTCCAAATGGGCAAAGATTTTTATTCTGGAATGTATCTGTTTCCCTGAAAGGAAGGTACTTGGAAACCAGTTTTGGACCTTTCAAAGTTAAATACATTTCTTTTACTTCCAAAATTCGACTTGCTCACTTTACAAACTATTTTTCAGTTTTTGTTTCTCAAGGCATTTCTAGTAAACTTGGATTTAAAGATGCATACTTGCACATTCTAATCCACAGCATGCACAGGTCTTTCCTATGTTGCTTTGCCTGTGGACTGCACTTTCAGTTTAGTCTTTCCACTGCTCTAAGAGTTTTCTCAAAGTGCTTGATCCCAGTCATAGCATGTTGCAGACTTCAGGGCATCCATATTTTTTCTATACTTGGATAATTGCCTCATCTCACCTCTTTCAGTCCAAGACACATTTGCTATTTTTCAGTTTACAGTAAATGTTTTCATCAGTCTGGAGTTCAACTTAACTCTATAAAAAGTCTTGTTTAAATCCCCCTCATAAATTTGTGTTTCTAGGGAGCCTACTAGACAAGCCCACATCCATCATCTTACAGATAAAGTGTCATCTTGTTGAGCTCACTTTCTGAATCTGGTCCATCAGACCATGTCCACTGCAAGAGAATTTCTCAAAGCACTGGGTTTCCTGGCCTCTTCCTTCACAAGGGCTGCATTAGCCAGATTACTCATGAAGCAAATCCAGTGGTGTCTCAAATCAGGCTGGATACATCATCTTCAGTCCTTGTCTTACCATATTCCAGTGCTCAGTTTTATAAAGAAGGAGCTCCTATGGTGGACCCATCAGTTCTTGCTAAATCCAGCCTTGTCATTTTCTCATCCTCTTCTTGCTCACTGAGTCACTACAGAAGCTTCAGACTTCGAATGAGAAACAATGTCACAAGATGGTAAGGTTCAGGGCACGCAGGACCCTCATGTCCAGAGCAACTGTATATAAATCTCAAGCAGATGATGGGTCATATTAAAGCTATTAAAGCCATAAGTCATCTGTGGATCCTTGGACCCATGTTAGTGATAAAGACAATATCACAGTGATGTGGTATATAAATAATCAAAGGGGAACAAAGTCATACCCCTTCTGCAGACTAGCCACGGTTCCCTGGGAACTGGCAATATGGAAGATCCTCTTTCTGAAAGTCACATAACTTCTGTTACAGCAAAATACAATAGCAGACATTTTGAGCAGATCCAGAATATATGTGTTTAAGTGGATTCTATACCAAATGGTCTCCTAGGACATTTTCCATCTGTGCAGAACTCCAGAAGTAGATCTGTTTACCTCCTTTTTCAACAGATAACTTAACCAGGACTCTATCCAGAGGCCTTATGAAAAGGCCTCAAACCTGAATGCATTTTGTTTTCCATGAATGTGAATGTGAATGTATCCTCCTTTTCTCTGACATCTAACGTTATTCTAAAGAGTACGCCAGACATGTTAAACATGCTTCTGGTAACACCATTTTGGTTCAGACAACATTGGTTCTCCCTATGCATCTGGCCAAGATCAGTTACCAAATGCCTTCTCACAGAGCGAATCTTCACACATAGGACAAAGGATTTTTAAGTCACCCCAGCATGCAAAATTTCTACTTAACAGAATTAAGAATTTTGATTGTGAAAAGATGCAGCTTTTAGAGACATTTCTTTATTTCAAGGTAAAAAATGTTGAAAAAGGTTTTTCAAATTATACCACTTGGAAAAAAGGTACCACTTTGGAATCTTAATTTTGTTTTGGAGACATTAACTCTCCCTCAGATTCAAGAATCCTCCGTGTAAGACTAAATAAGTCTTACTCAGAGGCTGCAGTTGAACGGTATGATGTCAGCGTGCCATGAATATTCATGAGGGCATGCTGACTCAACAGCAAGTCTAACATGGACCATGCAGGAAAGCAGGGGGCGTGTCCGACTGCCAAGAAGTCTAAAGGTCCATGCCCCTGCAAGTGTCCGAAATGCCAAATGTCAACACACAAGAGTGAGTCTGCTCAAATGTCCATGTACACAACACCACACTCCCTGACATTGTAAACCCCCAGCACAGTTATAAAAAGTAAAACATTTAATTTTTTTTTTCTAATTCCCGATATAGCTGCCTGTATTTGCGCGTGTGTGCGCGGGTGTGCCCATTGCATAGCTGCAGTTAGCAATCCTGACATGGAAGAGCATAAGAAGAAATGTTTATGCAAATTAAGCCAAATAGCAATAGCGTAATGGTAGAGCGTTCGCACAAAGAGGAGGTATTCACGGTTCGAGTCCCACCACTCCCCTTCCTATTTATGTTCTAAAGTAGTATATGAAATAATTCATGACATATATGATTAAACTTTTACTAAAAACCATTATAATGGCCTATGTATCAGTGAACAAAATATATATTTATAAAGGATCCTGACATATAATTGCCCGCAGTTAAGCAGCGCTTTACCCAGCGCAATATAGTTGCCCGCAGTTAAGCAGCGCTTTACCCAGCACAATATAGTTGCCCGCAGTTAAGCAGCGCTTTACCCAGAGCAATTGGTTTGCACGGAGATGCGTCCATGCCAACCAGCGCACCGTAGGGCAATGTGGAGCAACGTTGAGCAAAGTTGCTTAAACACAGCCACACCCCCTAGCCTGTCTGGACAGTAGTAAAATAAAATGAATGACAAGGTTCGAACCCAGGACTCTGTGCACCATAATCAAAGTACTGAACCACTAAGCTATGACAGCTTAAGACAAACAGCCACTGTTAACATACATATACTTATAAATGGAAGAATAACCATTACTAAGCAGGTCTGCAGTCAGCTGAGAATTTTCAAAAACGGCCAATCACAAAAAAAGTGTGGGAAATGCGGCATATTTAAGCCCCATAGGTGGGAATACTCGCCATAACTGATTGTAGCTCCCATCTGCAGTTAGAATGGCTGGTGCTGGAGAGGGTACACACTTCCGAGTGCAACGTTGGGGCATCGAGGAGTCAAAATACATGGTTTGACTCCTTGTCCACCATCATGAGTCAAGACTCCTGCAGGGCCAGTTCCAAGGGACGGAGTACAAGGCAGAGGCTTGGAACCGGTTAGCTCATGACCTCACCAGTGTCACAGGCATTCCTCGGACTGGTGAGCAGGTCCGTCACCACCATGCAGACCTGAAGAGATGGAAGCAGGACCTACTGAACCAATGGATACAGGAGGCCCGTGGGATGCAAGATGCCCCACAACTGAGTAGGTAACCATGGAATGCAGTATGTAAGAAATGATAATTGATTCTGTATAATGGATAGGTATGTCTCAATATCCCTTCATTTACTTCACAGCTGCCGGTGTTTGTGCTGTGAATCAGCAAGCCTATGCAGATAGGCTGCTAAGGCTGCACCACCAGGCAGGTTAGTGATTATTCTGCATGTATTGTTATATAAAATAGGTGAGAGAACCTGAAAGAAAGTGTTGTAGTCCAATAATACAGCCATAAAATGTCCTGAATAAGTCCTCTGCATGTACTGTTATATAAAATAAGTCAGAGAGCCAGAAAAAGAGTGTAGTAACCCAGTAAGAAAGGTAAAATATGTCCAGAATAATATCTATGCAGGTACTGTCATATAAAATAAGTGAGTGAGCCTGAAAAATAGTGTTCTAACCTATTAATAAAGGTATAATATGTCTTGAATATGTCTTCCATATGCACTGTAATATTAAATAAAGGAGAGAGCCTGTGTAAAAGTGTGTAATGTAATTAATAAAGGTATAAAACCTGGAGTGTGTCTGTGTCACTTACTTTGAAATGTTGCTGTACCCTTGCATTATACAAATAGTACTGTTTTAATAAGTGCTGGCAACCCACAGTTGGGCAGTCCCATCTAAAGTGGGTGATGGAAGTGCTAGTAGCTGTGAAGCATATATACAGTCCTCAACAGTCAGTTACTGGCTGGCATGCATAAGTAAATCTGGCACATGAGTAGCTTGTTAATTTGTTCCCCAGAAATGTGAGTGTGCTACAAGAAATGCAGGGTTCTGTACAAATTGAACTGAAAATGTCATGTGAACACATCCAGATATGTAGATAAAGAAATATAAATAAAATCAAGAAATATATAGCAGTAATATCTGCATCTTGGACAGTTAGTATGTCAGATATAGGTCAGGTATGTAATGAATTAGCCAAATCCATTACACAACCTAATGCATGTTGGCAAGTGTAATAATACATGTATGTAGGGGATATACACCTGCAGTCACTAGGAATGCAGTGTAGACTAAAAGTACTTATAAGATGTTAATTGAGGTTTCTTTCTACACCCTACTGTATGTGCATAAACCATGCAAGTCCACACCTCAATGGGTATGTGTAATCTCAAACATTTGTTGGGACATATGTCCTATTGTTCTATAAATATCTGCATTCACTTTGATGCATGTGCCCTGTTCAAACACCACAATCATGGTGGCCTGTTGCTACCAATCATCCCTGCATGCTGTTGGAATGTCCACTGTCATTCAATATATGCATGTGTTATGCTTGCTGTTCAACTGTTGGAACCTTGGTGTGTTGGGTTAATGGGAATATTACTGCATGCTGTTACAACTAATTTAGAATGCTGTTGTTTATGTTGTAATTAAACACTCCTAATCACAGAACGTATGGGAAGGCCAGTCCCAGCAGGCCCACCTGTCCCTCCTTAGCTGGCGAGTGCACCTGGCACCAGCAGGTCCGGTACCCAGCCCGGGCTCCCCTCCTCCACTGGTCCTGTGCCACCTTCGGGTGGAAGCATTTCAGGGGATGGGGCTCATCCCCCCCTGTGCAAGCATGGGTTGAGAAGGGCCACCTGTCACCCTTCGAAGAGTCCGGGTTGTGGTGCGTAGGGAGATCCAGCGTTCAGTCGCTGATCCCCTATGCCAGCTCAAGGCGAGAGTGGCACGTCTCACGGGTGAGCCTGGCTGTCCTTCGCAGCCCCCAGCACAGCCACCCTCGGGGCTGTGAAGGTGCAGTGGTGACTGCCCATGGGTGGGGATCTCAGTTCCACTGTTACCATCTGTGGGCTCATGGGCTTGCGATTTCCAAAATCTGTCCCCGTCAATTGTGTTCACCCACCCCATGTGTCATACACCCCCCCCTGTATGCGTCTTGTTTGTCTTGTCTGTTTACCTCACCAACCTACCTCCCCAAACATACCTACTTCCTCTACCTCACTTTCCACTCTCACCTGGAAAAAAAAAAAAGGGCAAACTGTACCCACAAAAAAATTATGCCCCATACATAGCTGCCCATTTCGCACACATGTCCGCTGGACATGTAAACTGATAATTATAATTGGCAGTACAACAAACTTTGTTGTCCTCGACCCTCTCCCAGGGGTGGAAGATTTCAAATTTCACTCCAAATTTATTGCATATGCACAGCTGTTGCTGGTAAAGAAATGGGCAGCTATGGACCTTTCCTACACCCGTCCTGCACATCCCGAGCTTGTTTTCCTACTGTCTTTCCTGCTTTGTGCCCCCTTTTTCACCACTTTCCTATCTCCCCATTTTCTTTTCTTTCAAAGAAATTAGCACGAGGGTTAGCGGGAGTAAGCACTTTTAAGCAGTAGTTAGCGGGTTTAAGTGAGTATGTGCATGTGTGCGCTTAGCTAAGCATCGCTAAGCATCACGCAAACCCACGCAAACCTGCTTACAACTGCTTAAAAGTGCCTTAGTCACTCTATGTCAGGGCCCTTGTTCTGCTCAGCAGCAAAATAAAACACCTCTGTCAGTCTTGAACCCTATACCTTGGACACACTAGACTGCATGAAGTACCACTAAGCCACAGCAGATATACAATAACTTGGTGCTGAAATAAATATATCATGCATCACAATGAGGGAATGTAAAGGGAAAATAGGAATGGCATAACACAAATCCTGTTCTGTGGGTCTTTACCAGCAGTTGTTGTGGAATTGCATGACATGGCTGTGAAAGGAGAACCAGCCATTCTAGCAGGGAATAATGTTACAGTAGCACCTTACAAACCCCACACACTATCAGACCAGGATAAACACTGGCATAGTTGAATAGGGCAGAGGCCAGACTTCCCAACTGTGACTGCTTTACAGGGATGTCCCTGATTCGTAAACAAATGTTAGCTGTGCTCCTCTGAATCACTCTGAAAAGTACTAACATTAGGCAGAAAAGTGGGGAATCACACTTAATGAATAATATCAATAAGTGAGAGTAGACACTGCTTGCACGTCAGAAAAGGTGTAGCAATACATATGCTCCGATTCCCAAGAAAGTCTCAACTGAAATATGTCTGTAATATATTACAGGTGTATCTCACTTATATGTACCTTTCCCTGAGGCTGTTCAAATATATACCTGAGTATCTGAGACCTGGCAGAGGCAGAAACACACAGGCATATCAGCATTTCTGCTGTTACACACTCTGCAAATAGCTTTGGAAGGAGTTCCACAAGCATGCCCTTATGTAGGAGTACAACACAGAAATATCACAGAATGTAGCCATGTACTGCTAGCAACCAACTGTGTCAATGTCATTGTTCCAGTGCTGAAAAGACTGGTGTGGTGCACAGACAAAGAATAATAGGCTAACCTCTGGCTACCATCTGGATATGTCCACAGGTGGGAGCTACGCAGACAGACTACTTGCCTTGATAGACAACAGGTACACAGCAACCCTATATGTTCAGCAAGATAAACATCACATGATATAAATAATGTTCTTTGCAGTTCTGCACCCCAACCCAAAAGTAAGACATACCTGTGTATTCAGACAAAATCAAGGGTGTAGGTAGGCATACTCAGTACTGAAATATGTCCAGTTGTCTTGAGCAGCCTGTGCTAATGTCAACACAAGCAAACCACAAACTGTTCAGAAGTGAGTAACTTTATAATTACAGTATAGCAGTTCACAAACAGTGCATGTGCCAGAGGAATACATTGCAATAACTACTTTTGTATGGCAGTTAATTGTCTAATTCAAAAAGAAAGTACATACTCCTATGTATCCTGTGTTAGCATTTGGAGGGGTGAGTAAAAGTCTAAACTGAGAAGTGTGCACTGGAAGCAGCAACATTCAGGTTTGAGTACAACATGCATATCACTGGCTACAACCCTAGCTTCAGATATGAGACATATACCAACCTTCTGACTGACACAACGGTGTCCAGAGCAAACAAGCATGGGCCCCACCTTGGAAAGCTGAAAGGGCTACACCTACCTAACCTAGCATTTTATAGCAGTGGGCTGCAATCACAGTGAGTACTGCAATTACCACACAGCAGGCTGCATGCAATTACTAAATGGTGGGCACCAAATGGTGCAGAGGCTGTCACATGCACATGTGCAGATACCTAGAAAAGCAGGCTGTACCTGCTGTCCACACATGCAATAATATCATTGCAGGAACAGAGAGATAGAGAGCGAGAGAGAGAGACAGAGACAGAGACACAGACAGAGACACAGACAAAAGAGACAGAAACAGAAACAGACAGAGAACCCCCCCCCGAAAAAAAAAACAACCAAAAAAACAAAAGAAAAAAACAGTAACAACAGACGGAGCAGAGAAATACAAAGGTAAGGTATGTAACTCATATGTATTTGCCGGCATGTAGTAGATGTTCTTGAAGAGTACTCTACACACTGTGAATCATCCATATGTGGCAGCAGTATGTATCTATATGTATCTGCACATGTGCATAGGGCAAGGGACATACTGCAACTGTTAGTGAAGGGTGGACATATATATATATGTTGTTGAAGGTTGTTATGTGCATATATCTATGTAGGTTGTAGTGTGTGGTATAGAAAACAGCATGCAGTGCTGGTATATGTCATGTGGTGGTTAAACACTGTGGGACTGATATGTCAGATCTTCTGTGTTACAGCCAGTGAGGCCTGCTAAAGCCACATGGGCTGAGGATACCAAAATGCATTCTGTACAACACTGTGCAATATTATTACATAACTGTATATCTCACAACTGTCGCATAATTGATATCCCCACCATGAAAGGTGGACTGTACATGTGCCTATATGTACATCTATATGTACAGCAATGGATGTTTAGATGTATGTGTATATATATATATATATATATATATATATATATATATATATATATAGAGAGAGAGAGAGACACACACATGAGGTCATATGTACCGCAACAGGTGCGTGGTGACCAAGGCATGGACTGAAGACCAGTGTCGATACCTTTCCAAAACATTGTACCCATTAACTACCACATAGGTGGAAATCTACCTAACACTGAAGGTGTGATAAGGAAACATGGGACACAGGTGGACAGTAGCCTCCCCTTTGATAATCACAGTGCCACACTAGTCTTGTAATCTGTCCATGTGGTAAGTGTCATCACAACAGGTGTGTCATCTAGGGAAATATAGGTCAGTGTTCCCTTCTACTCATCACAATGCCCCATGTGGTACGTACCTCACATGACAACTACAGCAAGTGGAAAGGCCACAGACATACCTCACAAAGATTAATACTAGCCTCAAACAGATGCGCTATGCAGACTGACTCACAAAACCACAGCTAGACTGTGTTGCATACCACCCACACAGAGGTGACCCCTGCCGGCCATACATAGGTATGTCACACCCATCTCTGTTTGACAACCACCATGTCAACATATCACAATCCCTCCGGGCTACACGCTCTAGGGCCCTAAACCTTGTCAGCTCACTAAACAGCATATGCTGGAGGGATAGGTTCCTATCTCAGAGATATGCAATAATCTGGAATAAACCACCTAGCAATAGCAAACAAGGCTCCTCATTAGCAGTTGTCATAAATACCCCTGATGATTGTTTGGGAGATAGATAATACACCCCGGGAATCACCTCTGTGGTTCTGGTTGACAGGGGCAAGTGAAATCAAATTACATGTGTGTCAAAGGCCAGGGTAGCATACGGCTAGGCTGCTCTAGGCCCTAGGGCCAATAGCATATTACCTACCTATGACACGATGCACACACACATGTACTCAATGCAATACCTGCTGTGTGAGGTTGAATGAGTGTAATGCTGAATGTGTGCAAGGTCTGTAAAGGTGTGATAGCTTAGTGTGAATTTGTATCTGACATGGTAGTTTGTGTCCTAGCTGTGAGGCCAGCAAAATATGTGTATGTTATTGCTAGGCAGACATAGTAGTATGGCATAAGTTGTGACATAGTTCCTTGTTGATGACTGCGGTGTCCTATTGTAGGCTAAAGCAATACATGTATGCTTAGTGAGTGGTACTGCTGGTGAATCCAACTTTCATATGCACTGTAGTACTACCTGAAGCTATAGGCCTAAACAGCACAGTATGGTGTATGTTCACATTGCTTGGAAACACTGTCTTGTGTGTTTCCTGTAGTCCGCACAGATTACATACCACAGGCATAAGGTTTTGTAAGTAGTGGCACACAGTACTGTATGGTACACAGGTAAAGCTCATCTGGGTTGGCATACATTGGTGTGCTGTATGTTTGTCTGATGTGTGCATAATTATGCCTGTACCATGCCCACAATCATATGTGTGTTACATGGTATACGTGTGTATCTAGCAACATATATACTCAGTTACAGCAGTATGCCACCTATATTAGCAACTGTGCACATATGCAGGGGTATGGCATCAACGACTAGGGTGGTTTACTGGTATTACTGTAACTGTACTTTACATTCATTACAATGGATGACATCTTTCTTCGTGCATTAGCGTGATATATACCCCTGTGGCGAGGTTGTGCATTGTGTCACAGTGTGCCGGGTACTGTTGTATAGTGGTTTGATATATAGAGTGTGCCAGGCACTGTCAGGCAATTGTGGCCTGAGCACCAATATGTGGTATTGAACGTGTGTCTCCTCTGACAGACAAACGGATGCTATATATGGAAGTTAAGTGATATCTGTAGTTAAGGGTGTAAAGTGTGCCACAGGACTCGCTCACACATATTGTTCATTTCTCTTTCAAGCTGATGGCCCACCAACGTAATCCCTGTTACACAGCAGTGGAGGAACAAAAAATCCACCACATCCTGGTGCAGCACTACTCCCTGCTGTTTTCCAGAAGCAGCCAGCACCAGCATGAGCGGAATGCACTGTGGCAAGATCTTGTTCGTCGGGTAAATGACATAGGCATGCATAACCGAACATATGAGCAGGTACGCCATCACTGCAGTGATTTAATTAGACATGTCTGGCGGCATGTGTCTGATATCCATAGACAACAGCTTGCCACAGGTGGTGGGGTGGCCATTCATCCCCCCTCACCAGAGTGGAGGAGCTGCTCCTAAGCGTGGTGGCTCCTGGCCAACAACAGCAACTGCCATAGATATGTGTCGTCATGGAGGCCGGAGCCACCCAGCATGTTGACATGGAGTGTGCAGGTAACATGCCCTATCTGTAGACTACAGTTACCTGTATTGTTAGATTATGCATATGTGAGATGTGTACTGTGTGTTTAGCAGTTGTGCTGCCTAGTGTTGTGCAATACTGATATTTGGAATATTATCTGTACACCTGTTACTATCGACTGTTGTCCTACTGTAGTTTAGCAAACCCACAGTAGCAATGCCAAAGTTGTGGCCACTGACGAACTGTCTCATATTCTTGTAGGTCCCTCTGGTGTGACAGCAGGGTAGACGATCCATGCTGATGAGTGTGCTATAACTTCAATATTGGTAATGAAATGTGCATGTCATAGGTGAGGTGTAGGCCATGTTCACATAACACACCTACGCATAATGCACATCTCAGTAATGTCAGTAGCTGCCTCAATCACATGCAATACACAGAACATCAGACACACTTATGGCAACACCGTACTGTACATTGGATAGGTATAGCTGATACAGCTGTACACAACATAACACGTTTGTCATACGCAGTGCACCTCAACATGCTACACATGGCGTAAACACACACCTTCTGTAAAGTCATGCTTCAGTATCCTTTATGTCATCCACACAGCACACATGATATACCTGAGGGGTAGAGGCCTATCATGGGGCTGTGCAACACTCTTCAACACATAACACAGTCATGTTAGGCAATGCTACCTATTGGGCACCTCACATACCCTTGTACAAAGTGGCTGTGTAATTGTGAACGTAGCTACGGCACTGCAGTTCAGGTACAGCATGCTAGGCGGTGGTCTGTCACACATTAGTAGCCTTGAATGACCACATGATGCATGATGATGATATCTCATGGTACTACACCCCATCCAGTTACAGTGACCACAGTACTACACATAGCAGTCATTGCTTTGCACCTCAATGTTGTGTGTGTGCAAACATATGCAACTATATACAATATGCATAGCAGTTGCCATCTGTACAAAGTGACACATATATGTCCTGGAATGCTATTGGGTGTATAGGTCACATGACACACATTGGGCATGTGTGGTGTTTAATGTTGCAGTCATGTAGCATGCCATGTCATGGCTGGCACCGACATATCTGCAATATGTCCCACACTCACCATAACCACTGTACAATGGCCATGTCGAGCATTGGCATTCCATCACGTATACATGCACCACTCATCCCGTGTGTGTACATAGCATGCATGTGCTACACCTGTGTCCACTATTATCCGCTACAGACACAGACACTGTAATCAGACATGGAAATCTAACACAGATAACACATGCAGCCATGGTATGCATACCTGTGAGTGATGGTGCACAGGACATTGCAGAGCTGATAATACTTGCACAGCAATGTTGTGTCCTTGTACACATTGTGTTCCAGGGTGTAGCCAATCACTGAACAACTACACACATGCATCAAAGCCATGTATACTGTTATTAACTAGGGCTGTCTACACTCGCACTGCATGGTCTTGAGCAACACATATTCTCCATGCTGACACGTGCGAGGTGACTATTTGCCTTGTGATACTGTCACCCACCTTCAACCACTATTGAGTATGTGTTGGATTGCTGGTGTGTGTGTGTATCTGCTGTAGTGAGGAGTGTACTTGTGTGCATGTGTTCATGTGTGCATGTGTGCATGTGTTCATGTGTGCATGTGTGCATCTGTGCATGTGTGCATCTGTGCATGTGTTCATGTGTGCATGTGTGATAACATCATGTACAGATTGTAAAGTGTGTTTCCTGTCTTCCTCTCACAGGTGCTGAGGTTGGGTTGGCTGAATGCAGCAGGGAACCTGAAGTCACTGCCACAAATAGTAGAGATGATGATACATGTATTGTGGCACAGGCAGGTTTGGCAGGGTCTGTCGTTGGTCCGCCAATCGACAGTACACAGCTTTCTACCCCATCTATGTGCACACTCATACTGCCAATACATCCCTCATCACCAATGGCCTTAGCCGAGGGACAGCATACAGTTGGCATTGACCAGGATAGTGTGGTATCCATGGCACATGCATCCCCTCACAGCAGCCATACCCAGATTCCTGGAATGGTACCACATAGGTGGATGTACAGGGGTTCTTTTGGGAGCCCCGCTGGTTGTAATGCCCCTGGCAGATGTGCCCCCACAGGTCTTACAACCTCAAGTATGTTCCAGGCTGTAATGCAGGCACAGGCACATATGGAACGGTACACCAGACAGTGACTAAGGGAGCAGAGGGCCCATTACACCGCTATCAATGACAGTATCCGTGACCTTGCTGGTGCCATCGGTAATTACACCAAGGTCATTGATAGATGTTGGGGGGAGACATTAGATGCCCTCCACAATGTGTTTTCCATGAGCCAGGACCATGCGGGATGGTTGAAACGTCGACACGGACGTATGCCAGCAACATCAATGGCTGGCAGTCGTCGCAGACGATCCACAGATCACAGCCACTCCCATAGTGGCAGTACCAGCCCCAGCAATGCTGGGGCTGGCCTGTCGATTGACCATCCTAGTAGACCACGTGCACATGGCTCTGGCCAGTCCCAGCAGGGACATGGGTCCAGTCGACATACCTCTGCCTCTGATGATAGTACCCAGTCAGGCTTGGTACCCGATACTGTCCATAACACCCCTGTCAGGCACAGGTACTGTGTCCGTGCCCAGAGACAATGATCTGTACAGCCTGGCAGGTACTGTCTTTGGCTATCCCACAACATCCCGTATATGGAAGCCACATGGTGGAGCTGTGTGCATGCAGACACACACACATAAACCAAACACCTAGGGCTCACACATACACACACACATTACATCAACATTGGCCCATGCTGTACTGTTGTCCCTCACACACACACACACACACACACACACACACACACACACACACACACACACACACACATACATGTCGATTGGATGGGTAAATGTCGGGCTCTGGCAAACCAACAACACACCCTGTGCATATGATGAAACCTGTGCCACCTCCTGTCATCTGTAACATTGATGCAGGAACAGGCTAATGCACAGGGTGATATTATAGAAGTGTAGCAATGTTAGCATGTTGTCAACAGAAAAGTGTATTGATATCCTTGTAGGTATATCTGAGCTGGCATGATGCATCAAAGCTATGATTGTCAATGTAGTATTGTTTACACCAGTGTTAAGTCTGAGTATGTATTGTCCGCCCATGTGCCACTTGGCTGAAGTGTATAGTGTTGCCAGCATGTGTTAGTGAGTGGACAGTACGTGTGTGATGTGTGCAGTACAGATTAGTAGGTGTACATCTGTGAACATGGTGGGGGTGCACTGTCTGCAAGTATGTGCATAGTGGACACATGGGACATGTGACATACCCTGTATTACACAGTGTTAACATCTCATAGTATCTCTCTGTGGCCAGTATGCATTCTACTACAGATATGTTCTAACATGGGTACACATGTGTGTATGACATGGTTTGACACTATGCTGTGGGTGATACTGTTACTATCTGTCAATGTTTTGCATTCTGGTAGTATAGACAACCTTAACAGCCTGACTATAACCAATCATTAGATGTTGTCCTGACAACTGAAACACAGATGTAGGGAACTCAGTAACAGTTGGATCCTTCCGGTACTATCCTATAACAGTAACCAGTGGTATTGACCGCCACCTGTTCCTGGGACCACACCTGTTTGGCATATAGCCCTCTTAGGTACACGCAAACACACTAGGGATATGTCCATCCACATCTGGAAATGCATGCATTGGCCTACAATGAATTCTCTGGATGGGACACATATCCTACACAAGGGTATCATACAGACAGATACCTGTTGTCCAACACATGCTGCATAGCTCTAAGCCAACTATAGCATAGTCATCCACATTTACTATACATACTATCCCGACAGTACCACATAGGTGGTAGCCCCCAACATGTATGTCGGGTACCAATGTGTACATACAGCCAAGTGTTATGTCATCTGTCCTTTGGTATCCACATATCCAAAGGTATTGTAGAGTCCCTCGGTGTATCACATAAGAAATTAGGGGCCTGTATGCATATCCACAAGGCTGTTGTACACCTATAATGACTGTCCATTATTGCCAGACTTTGTTGTGTATGAACATGTCTGACATATACCCCAGGCATGTACCCTCACTCCAATAGTCTATAGTAACTGTCATGGGTGTGTGTGACACAAATGACCTTGGCCACAGATCACTACAGTGGCCAGCCTTGTCACATGCATACATATGTGACCTACGATCTGAGAAGCAGCGGCACAATCTCTAGTGCACACTGCAGAGTGCATTCTTTTCAATCTTACCTTTAAGCATCCCTGTTACTAGCACTTTCTCTAATACCTAAAAAGATCATCTCTACTTGACTCCAAGTAGACTTTTCTCTATCTGTTAAACCTAGCACTTGCTCCTACAGTACTTATTACCTTGATACGGCACTCTTATAGATAGCACCCCAAAAAGGCAAACCCCATTTCGGTCACCCACGTCCCCCGGAATCTTTTTTAAAGTTTTTTTGTCTAGTCCTTCTAGCATGTCGAGAGATCAGTTGCTAGTGTCCTCTCCTGCTCAGCTGGTGAACCTGGGAATATTGAGGCAATGTTACAATTGCCTCATGTGCACAGACAACCCTCTCCTCCTCCCAGAAAACACAAATACATGCGAGAGATGCAACTATACGGCCAAACTGGAGGCTGAGCTCTCAACATAGGACTGGCAAGACCAGTCAGGAGGAGAAGGTTACCACACACACTATAGACCCAGTCTCACATAGTACCATCACAACCTCAAATCATACACATAAACACACAAAGACATACTCAAGGCTCTGATCAAAATCTACCAAAACAGCAGAGGCCACCAAAGCAGACACCCAAACAACCACCACCTCAGAACACAACACCTGCAACACATAGACCTCACAGTCAGAGTGTCAAACAGTCACAGCCCTTAAGGCCAAACACAATGCCAGACACACTAGTCATTGGTGACTCCATAGTCAGACACACCGACATCCCGCTCACCAGACTGAGTAAGGAGAAGGTCACAGTAAGCTGCCTGTCGGGCGCTAGAATCCGCCACATAACGCAAGCACTCAGGTCTCTCAACAGCAGGTACAAATACGACTCAGTCATTGTCCATGCTGGTGTAACGACCTGAGGCGTACCTCCTTGGACTACATGAAAAGAGACATTGAGGAGCTCTCTGATTATGTAGCCCAGGCAGGTATGACCCTGACCTTGAGCAGTATCCTACCTTCACCAAGAATGATGCCACAATACAGAGATAAGATGATCAGCTTTAACAATTGGCTTAAACTCTGGTGTCATTCAAAGGGGATCAATGTCTGTCTGCCTGGGATGACATGCTGGACAAGCCACAGTGCTTCCAAGGGACAGCTTGCACCTGTCACCCTGGGATTCGGATATTGGCAAAGGCTCTTGCCACCCCATAGTGCCTTTTTAGGCAAGGCTCAAATTCTAAACCTACCACCCTAGAACACAAAAAGGAAAAAAACTAAGGGTAATGCTGCTCAATCCCAGAAGTCTAAATCTCAAAATGCACGACTCGAGGCCCTTCTCAGTATGGAGAACATCGATGTCTGTGCAGTGACAGAAACCTGGTTCAAGGCTCCTGAGAGCACCCCAGCACTATCAGGTTTTACCTCTTATCATGCGTTCGCCCCAAAATCCGGACAATACCAAGAAAGGAGGGGGGGGTATCCATATTCATCAAGGACACCCACACCTCAAGACTGGTGGCAACGCACGATGCATCGGAGACCATCCAGGTGCAATTAACCATAGGCAAGACTGCTCTGCAAATTGTAGCATGTTACAGGCCACCCTCACAAACTCAGGAACCTCACATGGCCTTCCTGAAAACACTAGAGGGATAAATGTATCACCAAACACCATCATACTAGGTGACTTCAATTACCCTAATATAGACTGGGAACACTACTCAAGCCCAAACACCCTAGCCCAAAAGTTCCTGGAATTCATAAACTCAAATGCCATGGAACAACTAGTCACCATCCCACAAGAGGAGAAAACATACTTGATCTCATCATCACGAACATGGGAGCACAATGTTCAACACCGGAAGTATGCCCCTCACTGGTGAGATCAGATCACAAACTAATCTCGCTGGAGGTCCTCATCCCACCCCCACCTGAAATAAAACAGACCACAGTAAAGAACTTCTCGAAGCCGACTTCACACTTCTAAAGACTAGTGTGGTCTCCTTTAAGGCCCCGAGCGGTGGAAAACAGTACTCAAGCGCTGAATCACTTACAAATGCCTTCTACCAGCACCTGCAGGACTGCATGGATAAGGCAATCCCAAGCAAAACAAAGACTCTTTGTACCAAAGGCAAGCGTCCAGTCTGGTGGACCCCAGCCATAAACAAACTCTACAACAAAAGGAGGAAGCTACTACAAGATAGAGCAAAATCCTTAAAAGGTAAGACACCCTTGATCACTATAAGTAAAAACTAAGAGCTCTCATAAAATCATCCAAAGCAAATTTTGAGAGAAAAATAGCTAAAGACTCAAAAGACAATCATAAGGCCTTCTTTAGCTATGTTAGAAACCTGGTAGGAAACTCCCAGATATGCTCAGAACTAGTTCAAAATGATGTGAAGATTACTGATCCTACAGACATTGCCAACATACTGGCTGACAGGTTCAGTGCAAACTTCTCCCCTCCCCAAAGGAGAGATATCTATACCAAGCGATTGCAGCCCCCAAACATCTCCAACGCCCAAGTGAGAACTGCTCTCTCCAAAGCAAAAACACAGCATCCATGGGACCTGATGGTGTCCCCGGCTGTGTGCTCCACCGAACTCAACGAGGAATTAAACCCACAGCTAGGACAGCTGTTTAATCATAGTCTTACCTCTGGATACGCACTCCAGGAGTGGCACTGCAACTGTGGTCCCACTTCACAAAGGCGGTGCCTCCACCGACCCTGGAAATTACCGCCCATTAGCTTGACAAGCCTTATCTGCAAAGCCATGGAGAGGATCATAATGGACCTCATAAATAAAGACATAGGAATTTGCAGACTTTGGATCCATCCCATTTGGCTTTGTCAAAGGCAGATCATGCCTTCTAAACTTGGTTGACTTTTTCAAACAGTCACCAAAGCCATTGATGAGGAAAGGCAGTCCATACAGCCTACCTCGATCTGGCGAAGGCCTTCGATACAATACCCCACTCGGGTATCATTGAAAAACTCATCAGCTTAAATGTTAACCCATACATCACAAGATGGGTTGCAAACTGGCTGAGTGACAGAACCCACAGGGTCAGAGTTGCTGGCGCCATGTCAGACTCAAAGCCTGTCACAAGTGGTGTACCACAGGGCTCAGTCCTGGGCCCACTCTTGTTTGGCATCTACTTTTCCAAGTACAAGCAAACACAGGAGGGTTATGGCTGACAAAGTTTGCAGATGACTGCAAACTGCGCCATAGTAGAAAACACATCTGACACAGATATCCTTCAGAAGGGTCTCACAGAAACGGATAACTGGTGCCAGAGCCATGGCCTAAAGTTAAATGCCAAAAATGCATAGTCATACCCTTCGAAAAACAAGGTTACCCCTAGCTACCAAATAGGTGGCAATCCACTGAGCACAGAAGAAGTTATCAGGGACCTGGGGACCCAGGTTGATAGTAGTCTGTCATTCGACACCCATGTAGCTAAAGTAGTTAGGAAGACCTTCTACATTGTCCACCTTATCATGAAGGGATTCTCATCTAGATCAAGGGAGGTCATAGTCTCCTATACTCATCACTCATCAGACCAATGATTGAGTACAATGCCCCATTCGAATGTATCTGACCCGACACTTGCAGCAGCTGGAGAGGCCACAAAGTTCCTCACCAAAAGGATAAAGGGTCTCAAACATCTGTCCTATGCTGCCCGACTGAAAGAACTCCAGCTCTATTCAGTCGCCACCGCTTGCTCAGAGGTGACCTTTGCCTAACATACAAGGCCATGTCAAACCCAGATTTGATGAATATGCTTCACCTCAAAAATCTAGATCCGTCAGAGCCACAAGGGCGGAGACTTAAACCTCGACACGGCTATTAATAGGACGTGCTGGAGGGATAGATTCATCACCCAAAGACTCCCTATGCTGTGGAATAAAATCCCGGTATATGTGAGGCAGAGCACCTCTCTGGCCTTGTTCAAGAGAAATCTTGACCAATGGATGGGAGATCGCAGATATACCCCAGGGATTACCTCAGTGTCACTGCTCGACAGAGGCACAGCAAAATAATGGGTATAGTTCCCCATACTAAAGGGGTGGCGTAAGCCACAAAACTATGGGCTAGGCTTGTAAATGCCCTCGGGCAGATAGCCTAGTATGAACCTATGAACCTATGAACCTAAATGTATTCATGTATATCCAGGCTTCACACCTATGTACTAATTGAGGTCACATGTACATATATTTATTTGCCACACAGATACCTGATGTGTGCAATGCACATACTGTTTTAATCCTGATATGTCATACCATAGTAA
The DNA here is from genome assembly GCF_019279795.1 of Protopterus annectens. Lineage (NCBI taxonomy): Eukaryota > Metazoa > Chordata > Ceratodontiformes > Protopteridae > Protopterus > Protopterus annectens. The sequence goes on along the minus strand of NC_056725.1, from coordinate 1,454,375,095 downwards.
AAGCAAAACCCAAACTGCATTGACCAAGAGTATCACACACACACACACACACACACACACACACACACACACACACACACACACACACACACACACACACACACACAGCAATTGCAGGATTCAAACCCTACCTAACTATGTTATAACACTACAGACATATGCATTAACATGACACACTATATCCTTTACTGGGGTTTTCATTTCCACTGCTATATTTGTAGGATGCTGACATCATTAGACTTGCCAAAGAGGAATACACCTCTTTTAAGGTGTTTCTCTGGTCTCCAAAAAGGGAAGTCCTCTCAAAGGAAATCACACAGACACACCCCCACACACATTCAGCAATTGCAAGATTCAAACCCCTACCTAACTATGTTATGATACTAGAAAGATACACATTAACATGACGTGCTATATGCTTTATTGGGAGCTTTCATTTCCACTGCTGTATTTGTGGGGTGCTGACATCATCAGACTTTCAAAAGAGGAATGTACCTCTTTTAATGTGTTTTCCCAGTCTCCAAAAAGGCCACTCCTCTCAAAGGAAATTACACACATACACACCCCCCACACACACAGAGTCAGCAATTGCAGGATTCAAACCCCTATCTAACTATGTTATGATACTAGAGAGATACGCATTAACACAACGCGCTATATGCTTTACTGGGTGTTTTTTTCCTCCTGTTATATTTGTAGGATGCTGACATCATCAGACTGGACATGGTAATGTGTGTACACTTTGTTTTATGCAATCCCAGGAATGAACCATGTGGGTCAGCAGGTGTTAGCTTGAACAGGACCCCACAATTCTTAGCTTGTGTGATCTATCTGTGGACAAATTGCTATTCCTTCATATGAAAATACATATTTATGCACAGATTGTTGATTTTGTGGATACGGCATGTGTCTGGGATGTTGATAAAGGGCTATTCAAAGTCTATGTGGGATGTGTGTAGCTCCGTTCAGTGATGTATGTCCTGGGTGGCTGCCTTGCAAACAGTCTAGCAGGTTTGGGAACCATGATCTGCCCATGAACATACCACAGTTGGTAGGGTTGTGTGTTTGTCGGCTTCCAATAGCTCTGTTTATGACTTCAATCATGATGGACTCCATGGCCTTGCAGATCAGACTTCATAGGCTTATTGGACTATACTTCCCATGGTCTGTTGTGCACCAACACTTGTGGGGAGTGCCATATGTTGCTGTAACACATTCAACGGTTTCAGATCCTGTACAGACTATTCAGGTGCAGGGTCTGTTTGTTCTGTAGTTCACTCATGACACATATAGGGAAATAATGTAATCCAATTGATGCCATGCTTTCAGCTTTGGGGGGAGCTGTTTACCCATTCTACATGTGATATCTCCTGGTATGATGATAGGGCCTTTTGTCAGTGGGAGGTGGGTATGTAGATATGGGCCTGTATGACAGGATGTCAGCATTGTCAGTCAGGTACAGTTGGCCCTGACTCAGGACATATATGAGTGCACATTGCTATTTATGACATAGCTGAAGGAGGTGTCATGGTTCAGTCTGAACTCCTTCGCAGATAATATTTCCAAAACACCGACAAACCTGAGCACTAAACCCCTGTTATACACTTTTACACACTTAACACCCTACTGATCCTTTGTGATCAGTCAACAGAGTATGTCATCATAATATCCTGGTATGTCCAAAGGTCGGTTTTGTGTGTACTCTCCAGTCCAGCTGGTGAATATTGGAATTTTGATGCAATGTTACAACTGCCTTATGTACACAGACAACCCTCTCCTCCTCCCAACAAACTCAGATATATGTGAGAGATGCAACTATATAGACATACAGTAGGCTGAGCTCTCTCGACCCATGACTGGCACAGTCTATCAGGTGGTGAAGGTAACCACACACACCACAAATCCAGTCTCACATAGACCTATAGCGACAGCAATCAAACTACATTACCACACAAAAAACATACTCAGAGGCTCTAAATAAACTCTGACTAAGCAGCAGAGACCTCCAAAGCAGACACACAAACACCTGCTACCCCACAACAATACACACATATCACATAGTTCACAAAGTCAGTGTGCCACACAGCCACTGCCCTTAGGGCTAAACAACACACCTAATATACTTGTAATAGGTGACACTTACTGTCAGACACACTGACGTCCCACTCACCAGGTTGAAGAAGGAGATGGTCACTTTGAGCTGTCTGTCGGGTGCCAGGATCTGCCACATAACACTTGCATTCAGGTCACTCCAAAGCAAGTACAGAAATGGCTCCATCATTGTCCATGCTGGTGCGAATAACCTCAGACGTTCCTCCCTGGACTACATGACAAGAGACATAGAGGAGCTCTCTGATCATGTAGCCAAGGCCAGTATGCCCCTGACCTTGTGTAGCATCTTACCCTCACCAAGAATGATGTCACAGTATACAGACAAACTGATCACTTTTAACAGGTGTCATTCAAAGGGGATCCAGTGTCTGTCAGCCTGAGATGACATGCTCGACACGCCACGTAGCTTCGCTATGGACAGCTTGCACCTGTCACTCCTGGACTTTCGAATACTGGCTAAGGCTCTTGCCACCCCCATAGTGCCTTTTTTAAGCGAGGCTCAAAAGACAAACCCACCTCCATAGACGTTACAAGGTAAAAGAAACTAAGGGTAATGCTCCTCAACACCAGATGTCTTACCCTCAAAATGCACGCACTCAGGACTCTCCTCAGTATGGAGAATGTTGATATCTGTGCAGTAACAGACACCTAGTTCAGGCTCCCGAAAGCACACCAGCACTACCAGGTTATACTTCATACCATGCTTTTTGGCCACAAGACTCGGACCGGCAAACAAAAATAGGGGGAGTATCCATATACATCACAGATACACACACCTCCAGGTTAGTAGCACTGCACGAAGCATCGGAGACCATACACATGCAACTAACAGTGAGCAAAACTGCCTTTCAGTTTGTAGCCTGCTACAGACCATCCTTCCAAACTCAGGAACCCCACTTGGCTTTCCTGGGAACACTGGAGAATATGAAGGTCTCCCCAAACACCATTATATTGGGTGATTTCAAATACCAAAACATTGACTGGGAATACTACTCAAGCCCCAACACCCTCGCCCAACAGTTGCTAGTATTTCTAAACTCAAATGCTATGGCACAACTGGTCACCACACCCACAAGAGGGGAAAACATATTGGACCTGATCATCACCAACATGGGGACTCTATGTTCCACACCAGAGGTATACCCCTCATTGGTAAGGTCAGACCATACATTTATCTCACTGGACATCCATATCCCATCCCCACCCCTATCCTAGGTAATCTCGGTGAAGAACTTCTCAAAAGCAAATGTCACACTTCTCCAAACCAAGGTGGTATCCTTCAAAGACCCTGGGACAGTGGTAAATACGGCTCAGACCGCTGAATCCTTTACAAACACATTCTATGGACACCTACTGGAATGCATGGATCGTGCTATCCCAAATAACAACAAGACTTACTCCACCAAAGGCAGGGGACCTGTCTGGTGGACCCCAGCCATTAATAAGCTATACAACAAAAGGAGGAGGCTACTACATGATAGAGCACAATCCCAAAAAGGGAAGGCATCTCTGATCAGTACTAGCCAAAAGCTACGATCACTCATGAATTCATCTAAGGCCTACTTCTATCGGAAAATTGCACCAGACACTAAGGACAATCACAAGGCCTTCTTTAGTTATGTCAGGAACCTGGGTGGAAACTCACAGATATGCTGTGAGTTACTGCATACTGACTAAACATACCCTGAACCCACAGACATTGCCAACATCCTGGCAAACAGGTTCAGTGCAAATGTCTCCCCCCATCCCCCCTAAAGAGCAACTGTCCATCCCAACAGAGTGTAGCCTCCCTGACATCACAAATGAACAGGTGAGTGCTGCCCTCTCCAAAGCAGACAACACAGCATCAATGGGACCAGATGGTGTCCCAGCCTGCATCTTACACGAGCTTCATGACGAACGTAACCCTCACATTAAGTCACTGTTCAGTATCAGAGTTACTACAGGATATGTACCCAAGGAATGGCGTACAGCAACAATGGTCCCGCTCCACAGAGGTGGTGCCACAATGGACCCCGGACAATATTGCCCTATAAGCCTAACTAACCTGTTCTGCAAAGTTATGGAGCATATTGTCATGGAACTCATACACATAGACATCGGGAACCTACAGACACTGGATTCTACACATTTCGGCTTTGTTGTGGGCAGATCTTGCCTCTTGAACCTGTTTGACTTCTTTAAACAGTTACCAGGTCCATAGACGTAGGGAAGGTTGTCCACACAGCCTACCTGGACCTTGCAAAACCCTTCAACACAATACCCCACTCGGCCATTATACATAGGCTCACCAGCTTTGATATCGACACATATGTCACAAAATGGATTGCTAACTGGATCAGGAATAGCACCCACATGGTCAGTATTGCAGGTGCCATGTCTGACTATACACCAGTTACACGTGGCATCCCACAAGGCTCAGTCCTGGGACCTCTCTTGTTCAGTATATATTTCTCTGACATACAGGCTAACACAGGAGGAATATGGCTAACCATGTTCGCAGATGACTGCAAACTGGGTGCCATAATCAACTTTCCAGCTGGCACAAGCATCCTCAAACAGGGTCTCACAGAGATGGACGACTGGTGCCAGAGCCATGGCCTATAGCTAAATGCCATTAGATGCATAGTCATCCCCTTTGGGAATAACAACGTGCCCACACATTACCACATAGGTGGTAATCCATTACGTACGGTAGGAGTTGTTAGGGATTTGGGGACACGAGTTGTTAGTACTCTCTCCTTTGACAATCACATTGCCAAAGTGGTTAGACAGACCTTCTATATAGCCCACCTTATCCAATAAGGTTTCACATCTAGATCAAGTGAGGTCATTGTGCCCCTATACTTATCAAGACCATGCTTGGATACAATGCCCCATTTGGGATGTACCTTACCCGACACCTGCAGCAACTGTAATGGCCACAAAAGTACCTCAACAAGTAGATCTAGGGACTCACACAGATGCCCTGCGCAGTTCGGATAAAGTAACTCCAGCTCTACTCAGTCGCTTAACGCCTACTCGGATGCAATCTTTGCCTGTTGTTTAAAGCCATGTCCAACCCAGAATTAATGGACATGCTCCACCTCAGGATATCCGAATCCCTTGGAGCTACACACTCCAGGGACGTAAACCTCAGCACAGATGTTAATAGGACATGCTGGAGGGACAGATTCTTATCCCAGAGGCTCCACTCACTCCAGAATGAAATCCCAGTCCCGCATAGGCAGAGCCCCCCACTGACCACCTACAGGAGACATCTTGATAAGTGGATGGGTGATCGTATGTTTACCCCTGGGATATCTTCTGGGTCCCTGCTAGACAGAGGCACAATAGGCTAAATGTAAATGGGCTATCTTGTTTGACCTACTATTCACAGGCACAGTGTACTAATCTAACAGGGTTGCGAAAGCCAAACATACTCTGGCTAGGGTTATACATGCTCTAGGGCAGATAGCCTAGTATCAACCTCTGAACCTATGATAATGTTCGGGATGCACATTATTGATGATACTGATTGCAGGTTTTTTATCTTCTTTGCTTTCCCACTTTCTATGAACAACCTAAGTATCTGCAGAACATATTTGATTATGACAGGGTTCCACTATATTATATATGTGTCTGTTGTCATATAACTGTGTGCACAGGGCAGATTGCTGAATAGTGAGAGGTTCCTGGGTTAACACATGCAACTGCCGGATATGTGTGGCCCACTGCAGTACTCAGACATTGCCTAAGTGTGTGAGCATGCCCAGTTCAGCCTTTTAGTGTTTTGTTGCCTGACATTTGTTTCATGTATTCAAGTGTGTGAGCATGCCCAGTGTGACCTTTCAGTATGTTGCTGTCTGAGGTCTACTGCATTTGTTGATGTGTGTGAACATGACCAATATTAACATTTATACTATATGTGCGTTGAAAATCAGGTTCTATTCTTACTGCAGGGCTCACCTTTGTGTCATAACTCGACAGGGATTATGCTGTGCATGCAGGGTTTCTATGAGATACTTTGCAAAGACTTATCAGCATTTCTTCATAGAGGCTGACCACTGAAATACTGTCATGGTTTAGTGGTTCAGTACTATGACTATAGTGTACAGTATCCTGGGTTCAAGGCCTGTCACTGCTTTATATTTTCATACTGAGCAGACCAGACTGCTTAAGGGCCAGTAGAGCAAATATGAGCATGTTGGCTTTTGTTCAGCTATGCCCAACTTAGACCAAGCTTGTCCAACATTGCTCAATGTTAACCAACATTGCTGAACGTTGCCCAATATTGCTATACATTGACCAAAGTTGTGCTAGTTGGTGTGTGCAATTTTGTTTACATATACTAAATGGTGGTAAAAGCTGTTTAACACTGCTCTATATTGCTTAACACATGGCAATCATGCCCCAGGTGGTGCTGCAGGGCTGCCTATGTCAGATGCACATACTACACTCCCTATACATGTTTGAAAACAGGTAGTGTCAAGTTAGGCATCCCTTTTACTATATGTGCGAGTCAGAGAGAGGTATAATTTCCAGGGCTCCTATTGAGCCAGTGTATGTGCTATGCGTTGCCTCTTTGCCAAGGCCAAAGCATACTGGTCACGCCTCCTTCTGCCTACTGGGGCAGGCTCAGGTTGTTCCTCCTCCGAGTCACGCTGTGCCTGTGATGGCCTTGGCAATGGTGGGGGGCTGTTTGGCCCGGGCCTATGCTGGTCCTGCTGCAGCTGTTTTTGCAGGATCATATTATGTAGCATAGCACATACCATGACAATTTGGGTACATGTAGTTGGTGAGTACTGCAAGGCTCCACCAGATGTGTCCAGGCGCTGGAACCATGACTTGAGCAGACCAAACACATGCTCGATTACATTTCGTGTTTATGCGTGTGCCTCATTATAGCGTTCCTGTTCAGGTGTGTGTGTGTTTCTGATGGGTGTCATCAGCCACGGCTCCAGTGCATAGCCAGCATCCCCCACTAGGTGACCATGAGGGATGTCCCCATTGGCAAATGTCTGGTACAGCTTTGTCAGATGCCAGATATGGGAATCATGGTAGCTTCCAGGGCAGCCAGCACACACATTCAGTATTATGCCCTGGGCATCACACACAACCTGGCAGTTGATGGAGGGGAAGCCCTTGCAGTTAAAGTAGACCTTACCCCGCTCACTGGCATAGTGCTTTGATCTGTATGTGCGTGCAGTCTATTGCACCCACTACCTCAGGGTATTCCGCTATTTGCTGGAAGAGACACATATTGCTGGCCAATACCTCATGGGAATTGGGGAAATATACATGATCACTGATGTGCTGACATGGCATCCAGGAACTGGTGCAGTACCCTGGATGCTGATGCCTGTGATATCCCCATCATATCACCAGTTGGTCTCTGGAAGGTACCTGTTGCTAATATTCTTAGGCCAACACGTACCTTGGTTTCCACTGGGATGGGTTCCCCTCTGTTTGTTCTGTGTGTGAGGCGTGGCCTGCACAGCTCAAACATTTGCTGCATGAGGTCTCTGTCCACTCTATAGCGCTCCACTATCTCCAGCTCATGTAGCCCCTGGTAGGTTTCCCTGGGCCTGTACATGCTTCTCCGTCTCTTCACTGTGGGTTGTCCAGCAGCATTCACATTGTCACCACCCTCAGCATGTTGCATATGTCGCCTTAAAACAGCAATGGCAGCCCCTAACATTTCTTTGTCTCAGTAAAGCTTTTTCAATTTTCACTTCTATTAGCTTACTGCAGTGTTGCAGTGTCTCTAAGAGAAACATAGTGGAATGTTGTTTGCAGAGTTTTAAGTGCTGTGCTGTGCTGGGCTAGTGTACTGCCTGTGTAATTGCCTGATTCTGATTGTTTTCACCTGCTAGCTTTGCTAGTACTCCCTGGTTAACTTTCTACTATTTGTTGTGCTTCCTTTTCCCTTTATGTTTCCTCAGGGGGGCAGCGCCGCGCACACAAGCGCAAACATGCTCACACCAGCTCACATGTGCGCACACATGCTTACACGGACTAAAACTTGCTTATTCTTGCTAAAACGCACGCACACTGGCGCAAACGCGCTTACACAACTTTAAACAACCATAGACATGCTTATGCCGGCTTAAATCCATGCACACAGGTGTACACGCGTGAACACAGTCTTACTCGGAGATACAGGCATGCACCTGCATGCAAACACCTTGCAAGCACTTCTACAAGAAACTTTAGTGTTATCCATGGCATACACCTTCAATTTCTTGACTTTAGCTAGGGTACCTGTTGACACACCTCTTCCAGTGATGAGTAACTGACAGCAAACACATGTCACTCTGCTCCAATGAGCTTCACTTCTTTCATACATACCCCCCTCGTGATGTCACCTATCTTCTACTCTGATACTCCCCTTATCCTACTCCTACACTCCACTGACTGTGCTCATTTGCTATGTAAACTTGGGATTCACTATCCTTACCCTCATTTGCATAGGATTGCCTACTAATGCTTGGTTACATCTCTTAGACTGAGCTTCTCCCCTTAGCAACCTCTACTCGGAAGCCATGTTGTCTTCAGCCTACCATTCCCTTGCATTGTAAATTTGGAATTACAATAAAATCCACATTTGTGGATTTTAATTATTGGTTTTCTGGTTTGTAGAGTGCAGCGCGTTTGCGAGGTGCTGCTCTATGCTTAAACATTGGTGATCAGGATAAAAAAATACTTTTATTTTTATTTTGCATCGGTGAACATTGCCAATGGCCGTATATTTGGCCATTGGCATGCTTCGTCAACTGGATGCAACCTTTATTTGGTGCTGTCATGGCTCCGTTTTGCTATTTGCAGAACGGTACTCAGTTGTCAACTGAGTACATTTCTGCAAATAACACTACTCTTACTCGGACAGGTTCGGGTTTCCTGGATCGCAAATTTACCTCATTTGCATAGCTTTCACCTGCAATTGAGGTAATTTGCATATCCAAGCCCTGTCCGTGTAAGACTCATTTTAGGAGCTCTGTTGCACGCCCCTACCGGCTGTTCCTGGATCACTCGGCAGACATGTTGGCTGCATGGTGTCTTACTCTACTCTTAGACTCCGTGTAAGCCTTCGTGAATCCGGCCCCATGTCTCTGTTTGAACTTGCAGAGAGTGATTCTTTAAAATGTCTAACATGGAAGATTGTTTTGCTTATTGCCCTGACTTTTTCTGGATGGGTATCTGAATATAGGGTCATTATGGCTATGCATCTTTTCTTGATTTTCCACAAGGAGGGGGTGAGTCTCAGAATCTATTCTTTTATGTCCAGTGTTGTCTCTGTCTTTACTTTGAACCAGAACATTCATCTGTCTGTGTTTTATCCTGAACCCCAACAACAGAAGAAAAAACATTCTTAACTGTCAGCAAAAAACTAAGATTTTACCTGTGCAAGACTAGGGATTTTAGGAAATACAACCAATTTGTCATGCCCTCCGATGGCAAAAAGAAAGGACAGACAGTTTTTAACAAACCAATTCTAGATGGCTGTCTCAAACTATCACATTTTGTTACACTCACCATAAGGAAAAAAAAGCACTTCAGAAATTCAGGCCTAAATCTTCTAGAGCTGTGGCTATTTCTGAGGCTTTCTGGAAAGCGATTGATAGGGCTGTTCTGTCAGCAGCTACTTGGTCTTCTTTGCATATCTTTACGAGGTACTGTAAATCTGATTTAGTGTCCAGAGATAGAACTGGATTTGCAAAAATCATCCTCCAAGGGCTTCTGTACGCTGACCTTCCTCCATCTGTTCCTTCTTCCTAAGCTATGGCAATCATCATATATAGTTATGGCTTCTGCAAGAGTTATCTAATGAAGGACATTATACAGTCCTTTAAGTTAACTTACCATAACAGTAATTGTTTGATTGTATTACTGCTGCAGCATTAAGCCCCTTCCACCTTCCCCTTTTCTTCCTGCTCTTTCCTTGGTTGGGATGGGGTACCCTACTTTACCTATGCCCACTTGACATGATACTATTTCCTGATTTTGACCTAATTGCTATAGAGGCTCAGGATTCAGCAATCGCTTTGGACAAGAAAGCTCTGAACTGTTTCCTACTCGTATATCCCTCTTACATTAGTACATACTTTTGTGCAAAGAAGAAGTTCAAGGCTTTGTAGATTGGCTGGATGTCTGATCCTTAACAGGACATATTCAATATAGTTACTGCTACTGCAACAGTGGTCTATTCAAACATCTACTGTTATGGCAAATTAGCTTACAAAGTTATACTGTTTAAGGCTGTACTAAAGTAGGGTGCAGTACAATGATGCAATGACAGTATAATGAGCACTGAGTTAGAACAGCACGTCGGTAGAATACAGATTGTACTGGAGTAGTACAACAATGGAGTGACTAGTATACGTGAATACCATGGCTGTAGACTGCATTGTACAAGAGCGGAATGATAATGCAATGCGTAGCCTGCTGGGGAAACATGACAGTCAAATTCATTTCCTGACAGACTGAAATGCACAGTTTGACAGAATACCATGAAAGAAGAATGCATGAAAGGTAATAGCAGTGTATGCTGCAAAGCTCAGTCACAGCAGTTCTTCTTACAGTCCACAAAAATTATCTAAACTATTGGTAGAGTCCCTACTGCGGTTACAGTGGTCTCACTTCTTTGCTATTGTCCATTACTTGAAATCAGCTGTTCTGTCATTTTAGTTGTAGTTCTGCTGTGCTCTCATTTTAAAGAGGTTTTTTGCCAGCTTACTGGTCAGGGTTATGTATGAAAATCACCTCTTGTGCTCATTATATTAGCCTAGTGAGATATAAAAATTAACATGCACACACACAAACTCACACAGCAAAGAAACAATCAAAGAAACATAGGAATCACAAATTCACACTGGCTTGTCACTTGTCCCCCTTATGAGCAGGAGCAGTTTATAGATGCCCTAAGGCACAAGCATATACCAAAGCCATGCTACCAACAGACATTGAAAATCAGGAAAATTGGTGCATGAATGCTTAAACTTAGAAAGGCTCCAGGGTCATTACCTTAGTAACTTGCTATGATCGTATGAATCAGAGGATGCTCAGTGCTACTGAGTAGGCTTTTCCATTTATTACAAATTATGTATATTGTTGACTGATGTTTCTTAGTTGTTTAGTAGGATTTGTAATTGCCTATGGCTTCAGATGATGAGCTCATGGGTTGCCTTAGTAAATCTAATGGTATATTTTAAAGTCTTAGTCAAATTATTAAAATTTTCCTTGACTTGGAGATCATCTTTAGATCTGTTGTATGTTCCATTGACTTGTTCCTGTTATTGTGGATTTTATGTACATTGATTGATTGATTGTTTGGTCTATCCATTGTTGATCAGGTTAGTCCCACTAGGTTAGTGACCTCTTTTGAGGGGAGAGCTGAGGTGTATATATACTACTATGGGAAATATGGCCAGGCATTGAGGAACTTCCACTACTCTTTTTAGTAGGTGCCTTTTTTATAAGTGAATTTTGAGTTTTCTTTATAGAATTTGAGATCTGTGCTTCTGACATGTTTGAATGACTGCATATATGTAAACTTCATTATATTTCAGAGGTTGACAGACAACTGGATAGATCAAAATTAAACCAAGACAGTTGCAGATACATCTTAGTAATGCAGCCAGAGAAGGCAAAGCTTTTTTTTTCTTAGATTCTTGACTGTGAGACAATAAATTACATCTGGACAGCTAACTGAGCTTGCTTAAGCATTTGTATGAAAGGAAAACCAAGGTCTGATCATGTAAAAATGCTGATCAACCTTCTGCAATAGATGAAAAGCAAAATTTAAGTGTAAACTATCCGTAGCCTGTGTTACATTTCATAGGTTGACACATATCTGAGAGACATGACCATGATCAGTCAGATTTATGAAGAACTAAAACTGTCTATCATGGATGACACCAAACAATCTGTCTTCTTAGAGTTTCACACCCAGTACCGAGGATGTTATCGCCGATGCCTTTTTTATTACATTTGATAAGTTTGATCCTCTCCCTCCTCTCAAGTAAATATGGGGAGTGTCGATATTCAGTACAACCCTCCGATGTTTGCCACAAATAGTCACTGTCTGACTTTCAGAGATGTATATCTTTCAACTTCTTTGCACAAAAAAATAGACAAAGCCAAAAATAATGGGTGAGGTGGGACAAAGGCTCAAAAATAGGGACAGATTTTAAATATTGCTCATATAAACTCAGAAAGTTGCTAGAATAACAGGTTGTGTATGTTAGCATATATTTTCTAAAGGAAATTGTCTAAAATTCAAATCTATGTCATTATTTAGTGACTTCAATCCTCAGTAAATTGTCAGAAAACCCCAAATTTTATGAGGAACAAACCAGAGATATGAGGCAAAAATCTGGACAATTGAAAAGGATGCAGAGATGTCAGTCAGGTCCTTATGCCTCTGGATTTGCCAGTGAATATCTGTAGGAGACATTGAAAGCTTGAAGAAACCAATGACAGAAACAAAGTCTATTTGTATATGTTCAGCTTGTCCACCTGTACAGACTGGACAGCCCTTCAAACTGTCAGTGGAGAGGCCATTCACTCTGTACCTGTTTGTCCACTTATACCACATTAGTAAACATAGAATAGGTACTTGAGTCAACTGAATGGCCAGGAATGTAGAGCCATGTGGGTTCCCATTATAGTATTAAATGTTAACCATCTGTTTTTATATAAAGAAGAGTTTCCTTCTGTTTGAACTTGTTTCTGATGAAGTTTGCCGGTCAGGCCAACGAAAAGCGCTTAAAACAGTTCTATTAAACAGTTCTATTTTATCATATTTGTGGACTTTCTCACTAGTTTACCGTGCCATTGTTTTTCTTTTTTACTCAGTTTGGCTGCCGTTTAGTGTTTACAGTATTGAATGTTATCAGTCTTTTATAGTTACAGTAGTCAAATTTCATACTATGTTGTCTTTGTAAACATTACAAGATCTTCTCATGTCTACTGTAGGAGAAGTATATAACAAAAGTGTCCACAATGCATGTTTTCCCTTTTGTAAGCCACTAAATCGCTGGTTATCTCTGTTCAGTGCAAAACCATATGTAGTCATACATTTTCACCCAAAACTTTCCATTGTTTCTGTATTTGGATCTCATTTGGGTTTTCCCCTCAGAAATGTACAAGCTATTATTTTAAATTTTGGAGAATGTATTTATTTTGCAAAAAAATTCATTATTCTCTTAAATATGAAGTCAAAATATTTATGTAAGACTGCATAAGCAAAAGGTCAGAAAATATATGGTGTATTCATACATTGTATTAGTGAAATGTTTTATTTATATATATATATATTTTTTTTTTATTAAACAGTGATAATGGTAATAACAATATACAATAAGCTCAGTAATGTCATAGCCTGGAAGCAATGTCACAGCTTGGCAGAAACTGTTTCTGTTTTATATATAACACATCCTGTTATAGAGTACTTCTTATCACACTTGTCAAGAAAACTTCCTTCTTGATTTATATAGTCACAACTGATTTACTACAGCTTTCTTTATTGCATGAGAAAATCCATCATTATCCATGCCAGGCCAAAGTGACAAGCACACTCATTTACTAACCTGAATCTCAGTTAGGCATACTTGCCCTGAGAGCTACCAAATAGAAACAGGTTCCCATTCTCATGTAGTGACATTTAAGTCTGGGCTTTATGTATTGTCTCCTGTTTTTAAGTATGAAGTACCCAGTAGTTTAACTTTTTTATTTATTTATTTATTTTTTATTTTTTAAATAAATAAATAAAATAAATAAATAAAAAAAAAAATTCTCATGTAGTGACATTTAAGTCTGGGCTTTATGTATTGTCTCCTGTTTTTAAGTATGAAGTAGTTTAACAGTAGTGAAAGTTTAAATCTAATTCTTCAACTTTATGCTACAAAAGTATTTTCTAACAGTATTGCTTTCTCAGCATTCTCCATGTTCCTCTCACTCTTGGGGCAGACAGCTTATATGGATGGGCATTGTACGTCCTGCTAAGAGTGTCATAATTTATGGACAGTGACACCCAGTAAGTAACAGACAAGCAAGCCACTTTCAGGAAATCACACATAAAGCCAAATTATATGAGGGCAAAGTCCCAAATCAGGAACACTTTTTAAAGACTGGCACTACACATATACAAAATTAGTAGAATATGAGAATTTGCATATGTATGTATTTCATGATATAAAACTTTTGACTACATAATCTACTTACTGACTTTAATGTTAGGTTTAATGGTATTTATCACACATGTAAGCAAAATGAACATTGATTAACCTAACCAAACAATCCAAAAAAACTTGTAAGTGCAGTAACAACTTATAAAATTGTCACTGTATTTGCTGCCCAAGCCATGGAGAGCCATATTGCAAATCCCAGGGACATAAATGCAGTCACCCATGCAGTCTTTAACACTAGATTTAAAACTGATTCCCTTGTTGCACTGTTACATCTGCAAAGGAAGTATGTCACATTTTGTCACAAAACTCAGATTTTACGAAGAACAGAGGAAAGTTCAGAAATATATCAGGTATAATTAAGAGGTGTGGCCCACATATGATAAAGGGAATCTATCTAATGGATTGCCATTTCTAACTCGGCAGCTAGCTGATATCTACAATGGGTAAACTGTTGAACTTTGTGCGGTAATATGAAGTATTAGCTTGCCCAACCAGGCTTAGGATTGCCATATACCCATAATTTCCAGACAGTCCGGACAACAGAAGGCTAATCCAGTAATTTAAAACTACCTTTACTAACTCTCATACTCTAAAAAATATGGGACTTTTTAAAATCATTGCTTCCAGATGGCAGTTTTTATATAAGCACCACTTCAGTGGCATGTAATTGCATCCGAGTTTATTTAGGAATAAAAGTAAAAAAATGAAAAAATATAATTTTGTTGCAGTAATGAAAGGAAAAACTAAAGCAAGGAAATGTGATGCAGGTTGGAGATGAGTAAAGAGGGAGGCCAGACTCTAGCCTGATTTTTATCAAATGGAGTGTAGATATTTTATGTAAAACAGATTGTGCTGCTTAGCCACTTTTATTGCAGATCAGTTACCAAAATAAGTTGCAAAAGACAGTGTGGTTGATGATAAAGCAGTTATATAAGTTTATTAATTCATCACATCATATTAGTGTTTGTCCTGAGCCACTATTTCAGATAGCAGTACTAACAGTCATTACTTAACCTACATGCTGTTTAAGACTAGTAAACACTGAGCCACAGCTGTAAGTGGTAAAATAACAGCTATGTGCCAGTACTTAGATGTGCATTAATGGGGTCTATCACATTGTCGTAAGCTGACAGTATCGAGTCTGATATTGTTGGCACGACAATATCGAAAGTGAAGAACATCGTGCAAGTAAATGGAAATCTCCGTAAGGGGAGATTTCCATTTACCTCAATGTAGTGTGGTCTCGGAGTTGGTATATTTAAGTAGGGGGGTTGTGGGGGGTGCAGGGGGGCTTGCCCCTCTGCCTATGCCATTTAGTTTTTTTTACAATTTTTTTTACGTTATTCGATGTTTTACTTAATCGATTAATAAAGTTCAGCCTTTATTGATTCGATTAAGTAAACTTTTGATAACATGATATAGACACCATTAATGCATACACAGAGAACTAGAAGCAATGTGTTGTCTGAGCTTGCACAAATTAACATGCACAGGACATGTAGCACCCACTAGACTCTATTCTGCTAAGATTCCATGATCTCTTTGACATGAAATGTGAAATCAGTCCCACATTTCTGCTTCAATTTGAAATGGTTATGATAATGTATTTTACTTCAGGTATTAGTTTCTTCTGTGGTCACCAAAGTGCAGTGCAGATAAATATCTCTGTATAAAACATAGGCAAGTTACTGCAGACACAGGAATTCCCTTCTGACATAAATATTAAGAAGTAACTGTCTGAGGTCTAGTTTACATACTGTGTGTGTGTGTGTGTGTGTGTGTGTGTGTGTGTGTGTGTGTGTGTGTGTGTGTCTGTGTGTGTGTGTGTGTGTGTGTCTGTACGTGTTGTGTTTGTGATGTGCAGTTTCAGTGTGCATCAACCATGTTGATTGATAATGACATCATCCTTTGAGCTATATGGAGATCAAAACTTCTACAACACAAATTACCTGTTCACCTAATATCAGATCCTGAAGTATAGCTGGTTCAACCAGTACCCTGCGATGGTACTATAAACCAGTCTCCCACCACCTCAGCTCTTCAACTGAAGAGCAAAAAGAAGCACTTCACTGTAATAAGCCGATCACAAAAATCAGCTTATTACAGTTAGTTCTATGTCTTATTTCTGTGCCCTGCCCCCAAACTTCCTTCAACTTATTGTGATAAAAAATATTCTTTCTAAACTGTAGCAAATAGTTTGCTACAAATGCAGCTTCCCTGAACTCATATTCAAGTTTCATCACACATGGTAGTCTATATGAGCTACAAGATGCTTGAGTCCCTGGCTTTGAGAAAGTGCTCCTTGAGTACTTTGACTCGAGCTCTTGTTGTAGAACCAGCAAATTCTGATTCAACAAAAACGGTAGAGTATTTTTGATTAACAAAAGTGTCCATGAATCATCACAAAGCCTTGGGTAAAAGAGACACCTAATCTTCGCAGATGAGAAGGTGTGCCTCACTTATAATATCAGAGATGAAACTGAATCTCTTTTTTTATTTACACTTGGATTCCCAAACAGTTTGCTATCAGGAAAGATGTTTCATTGAGTTTCAGCAATACTGTGAGTGCTTACAGTACTGGTGCAACATATTACCCCAAACTCAAACTGTTTCATAGTATAGGAACTGGTCATATACTGAGCTGTATCTGAGAAGCAAGGATTGCAGATGTCTGCCTATACATTCTTTCTAAGGATAAATGTTCCTGTTGTTTTTTTTTTTTTTCATAGATCTTTTTCTTCGCTCTTTGAGAGTATATGATGCTCCCCTTATTTCGTTTTACTTCTTTAAATGTCACTCGTACTTTCCAGGATTGCTGTGACATAGTAAAGACTTCTTAGTTTAGCTTTACTCTGCCCAATTAATTTTTCAAATAAACCTACATTTGTGAAATAGCACCTACTAAACCTATGGGAGATTAGCTAGTAATGCATTTTCAGTTTATTTAGGCTAATTTCGGTTGACTGCTAATAGCTTTGCCTCCCTTTTATTGCTAAACTATGAAAGTAACCAGCCGAAGCAAAGAAAAGAATCCACATGCTAGAGAGAGACTATGAAATAACAGCAAAAAAAAACAACGTATCTCATTCTTCTTCGCCAGAGAAATTATTTAATAACAAATGAATAAAACTAATTCAACAGCTGAAGAAAAAAGTGTTATTTAAACATTTGGTGCCAAAATGGAGAGCACTAGTCAAACTCCTGAAATGACACTATTTCCACAGCAGCAGGGCTTCACTAAAACTCTTTCAATTATTCTAAAGTAAAACTCTTTTGATTGATGAAATTGTCAACAGACTGAACAATATTATTAAGTCTTATTTTAATTCTGAAATGTGTTTACATCTGTGGATTGTATTACAAAAGAAAATTCTCCTGTAATTTAACAACTTCAAGAAGAGGTTGCAGATTTAGAGACATGGAACAGGAGAAAAACTTGATAAAAGGTATATCAGAATCTACTCCTCGTGTTAGAGTAACATTATCTGATGAGAAAACTTTTCAGAGATTGTGTAAAACAAGAAAGAACAAAAGCATAATTCATTACCGGCATCTAGATTCATAAACATAAATGTAGTGTATGAGATATGCTTAGTATGCTGTCCTGTTAATACTGCTGTTCATACACACAGATTGTGATAGTGTTAAAGAGACATGTTTCATTTATGAATGACACACTAATATGCATAGTGTCCAATACAGCCTGGGATTCTTAAAATCTATTACCACTGAATCCATTTGGGCAATGTCACAGTGCCTAGGAGTATAACCACAACATAATAACAAGAGATTTGATAAAGCTGCATCTCATCACCTGCTCATTATGTGGTCATGTCTTTGAACTGCAGTCACATATTAGTACACCAGTACTCTCTCTACCAACCCGTGCAACACAAATGCACAGGGAGCTAGAAACATAGACACACACAAGTAGGGATGCACACATACAAACAGAGACACTTGCAAACACATGCACGCATGCATACACATACACACACACACAGAATGCTGCAATCATGCTCCCTCACAGACACACACACACACACACACACACACACACACACACACACACACACACACACACACACACACACACACACATCCAGACAATGAAATCTTGCTTTTTTATATATAGATATAGATTTATCTACACAGACACACACACTAACACACTCATGCACATACCTGCATGCAGACATACATAGAGAGAGATAGCTTTACAGTACATACCTCCTGCAGTGCTGACAGCCATGTTCCTGCCATAAGAATGAGTGGTTGTTTGCCATCTAATGATCATGTACACTTTTTTTGCTTTAGTCCTCAAATAGGGCAGTAGATCTATTCTTTAAATGAATCTACTACACTGTTCTAATCCCTGTGAACAATTCTGTGGAAACGCTCATAGTTAATTAGCATTAGCCTTACCTCTGCACTGCTGCATTTGCATGTGTCCTTCTCTAAGTCTGATGTAGCTCTGTAGACTGGAACATTCTTACTGCGGTAGCACCAGAGATCTCTCAGTTACTCTGGTAAATTGCACTTATCAATCCTGCTATAAACAGGGCTGCACAGTGCATTATGCATTTTTGAACCCCAGCCACAGCTCTCAACCAATCAGGGACAAATCTCAAAAGCATCATGGACAGATCCAGAAATAATCAGGGACACCTTTAAAATATTGATGCTATTAACTTGAGACATTAATAGGGTAAGAGAATGTGAATTAATATACATTAATGAAGTAAAATAAGTCAATAACTTTAATTACTGGCATTATTTATTGATGATATTAACTTGAGACATTAATAGGGTAAGAGAATGTGAATTAATATACATTAATGAAGTAAAATAAGTCAATAACTTTAATTACTGGCATTATTTATTAAATGTACCCGCGGTGGTGGTGCTGTGGTAGCGTTGTCACCTCACAGTAAGACACTGTCTGGTTCAATTTTCAGCTAGAGCGTCTTCTGCGTGGAGACATGCGTGAATGGTCGTACCTTTGTTGAAGGCTGTGCATCACGCCTGGCAAGCCGGTATGTAAAAATCAACTGCCAATCATTAGTCGACCGGAGTTCCGCTGTGGTGACCCCTAGCCGGGAAAAGCCGAAAGACACAAGCAAACAATTTATTAAATGTAATTCACAGCCTTTTCTCCAAAAGTCATCAGATTTGGCAGAAATTAAGAGGGACAGAGATAAATTTTGAGTCAAAATCATGGACAGTTGAGAATTATGATCCCAGCCACAATATCTGCATTATGTTTAACATGCCATCCTGTCATTACTGTGATTCATACACATGGATCATGGTATTTAAAAGGCGACGTGCTGTGTTCACAAACGGCAGACTGGTGCACAAAGTACACAGTTGTGTGATATCAGCAGTAATGTTTTTAGAAGGACAGTGATCAACAAATCTGCGTCCTGCTCCACAGTCGTGACAGGAGTGATTTTTGCAAGAAACTGAAATTCAGAAAGCTTTATCCCATCCCAATATCTTGGTCATAACATCTGTCAATAGAACAAAACTTTCTAAACTTCTGTTTGTAATACTTCAGGGGTTTAATGTTTTGCTCTTCATTGCATAGAGTGTGAGGCAGGGTGCATTAACAAAAATATGCTAATGTTTGCATCCAATCAAGTAAGCAGTTCCATTAGCTGGTTCACTACTATGTAACAGGCATAAGTGGGAAGTATGGTTGTAGCAGCTGGTTTGTCTGCACCACAAAGGTAGAGAGGGCAGCATACCCAGTGTGTTTTTTCCTACTCCAAAATGTTTTTTTTTTCTTCATTTTTTTATGTTTAAATGTATGCTTATCATTGGTCAGCTCATAAATAATTGCAAAACCATGACACACACAAGCTATAGAAAATTTCATCTTAAAGTCTATGTGATGATCAACACAACTGTATCGATACTTGACCTTTGTCAGGTGCAACTAGGGAGGGCCTGATTCAGAGACATGTGGTTGTACAGTTATGAAAAATAATTTGGTTTTCATTGCATGCAAATGACCACATAATGATATACAAATCTACTTCAAGATGTTAATGAGAGCTGCTGAGTATGCAAGTGATGATAAAAGACATGGTGGCATAATTAAAAATATAAATAAATAAAATGATGAGCTGTGTCAATCAACTTTTCAGTACATCTGCATTTTGTGGTAAACAGCATTATCATTTTCACAGTGATGCCAGGAGAATTATTTATGTTAACCACTCTAAATGTGTTAATAGTTGCTTTGGGCATCATATTTCTACCATATTGGGTGCCACCACACTCAAAGTGGCAGAAGGGTCCATCACTGGCTGATATATCATCACATAACCATATCCAGGTCCAAGATATAGTTGACTACTACTACATGGGCAAAGACATCGTATGGAAGCAGGATGAGTGGTTTCTTCCTCATATGGGTTCAGGGGGGTGAGGGTGTTGAGTGCCTATGCCAGAGGACATATTTGTGTAGCATTAACCATTTGTGTAGCATTATCCATTATTGCTTCAGGGTCTTTCCAGAGTCCATCTAGGGACATGCTATGAGTTTGTCAGCCATCTGCTTTATGAATCCTGCACCACTTCTTAGATGTGATGCTGATTCATATGAATGTGCATGTGTCTTTCTCATGGTCAGCAGAGGAGAGAAGTGCCACCATGTGGGAAAACTGCAACACATCTTATTTCCCTGACATTCTGGGACCATTGACTCTACTCACATTGCCAAAAAGTCTCTATATGGTCTACATGGTATCTGGTTTATCAAATGGAAAGGTTTCCACTCCATCAACTGTCCGGTAATGTGCTAGGTTCAAGATGCTATATACAAGTGTGTTTGTGCACCATCCTGCCAGTTCACATGATTCTGACACCTGATAGATATGTGATCTATATCAGAATTTCATGTGGGGAGACTTTCAACAGGTCATCTAGTTGGTAGGGTCACACATTACCAACTCCAGAGCCCAAAATAGTTCAGTGATATGAAAGTACATGACAGACCTCTCATAACAGTGTTTGCTGTTATGAGTTACAGTTGATGTCACATTTATATTGGAGCTATGGTTGATGACCCAAAGTCACAGGCCCCAGACAGAGGAGGAGTGGCTGTACAAAACCATACTGGTTCAGATGCTAAATATCACTGGATGTTTATTTAGAGTGTTGAAGCTTCATTTCTGCTGCCTATTTACATCTGTTGCTACACAATTGTATACACATGAAATGTGCAGGAAGACAATTTTGGTGCACTGCATGTTACACAGTATGGTACATGGGACTGAGCAGTTTTAGGTACTAGTTGGCATTGATGTGCCAAGTGAAGAAGGAGCGAGGTAAGAAGTTGGAAGAAGATGCAGCTCCCTTGCAAGGTAGAGGTGGGTGTAATATCTTTTGTCACTGGCAAGCAGAAGGCATTAGGTTCACAATTATGAGCCATGAGAGGACAAACACAGAACAAGTGATACATGCATTTATACATCCAGGCTCTACAATACAGTGCATAGACTGGCCATGGTATATATCAGACATTATCCTACCCACCATGAGTCAGGGTTTGTCAGGCTACAGTTGTCATCATCATTTGCAAAGGTGGGAGAACTCATGGAGGTTGAAGGGCCGTTAGTGGTGCTTATGGCAAGTCTGCACATGTTGTTGGGGATGTTACTGATCATGTCCTTAGGTGATGTTGTGGAGATTCAGGTGTAGAGTGCTAGCCAGGTGTAGTGACTCTCCTTGGAGAGGCTGGTGTGGAGGCATATGCATCAGGGAGAGACAGTGTGTGTGTGGGCTAGTGTGTGCATGATAGTGGCCTTGTGCTGTGTAGTGTGGTCATGGCCAGTGGTATGTGTCATCTAGGGGGCATTTATCAGGACGGGCTGCCGTGTGTCTCTAGGACTCTGTGGGGTGACCCACAGTGGAGCGGGACAAGTATTGTGCACATTTGTGGGATCTTCCAAGGCCTTAGGTAGAAGCAGTGTTGAAGAGTGCCATCTATATTCATGTGAGTAGCCAAAGATGGGATGGAGACAGCCGTTCAGTCAAAGAGTGCTGTCAGCATCCATGTAAGTAGCCAGGGTGGATGCAGCGTAGGAGCTGGAAATGTGATGTCAACATCCACATGAGCAGACCTGGTGAGGCGTGGAAGCAACAGTTAAGAGAGCCACCAGTGGAAATTGTCTCTGGCTGTCTGTAGTCTGCAACTGTCCCGTAACTTGCCAATGCCTGACATAGTTCTAAAACAGAGCCGGGGGGTGTCATTAGATGATGTCAATACATATCAAAATATTATCTTTATTAGAAATGAACAGATGGAGCAAGAAGAAATGGAACCAGAAAGTAATATTTTTGAATTTAATAATTCTAGATGTAAAGAGGAGAGAAGACTGAGTGAAAGAGGTTTAAAAACTATGAAGCATTTGATTCATTTCATTATCTGCATACCCTAATTATACATCTTAAAAGAAAATGAAATGGTGTCATAAGTGTTAATAAACTAACTTGTATTATAATGTGGAAACCCTGAAGAAATATATTAGTATGGCTGCAACACCAAGATGGTTATGTATTGATAAATTACCATCTTACGATTTCCTGATGAAGGACATGCCTTATCAAGAAAAGTGGCCCGAAGAGGCACAGCTGTGTACTATAACATAGCTGCAGATATTAACAGAGTCAGTGAAAAACATAAAAATTAGTGAGTGAGATAAAGGGTTAGTATGATGAATGATGAGCATCTCTTTCACATTTAATGTGTGTGGATTTGTAGAAATGTAACAAGAGGCTTTGGAAGAATGTCAACAAAAGTAAAAAAGAATTAACTGAATTTAAAAATGAGAAGTCGAAATAGGGTATAAGGGATTACAAAGTGGGATGTTTTGTTATTTGGCAAAGGACTTGTCAACATAGGCAGCATGCCCAGTTTCAACAGAGTTCCATATCATGAGGAAAGAGTTAATCTGGAAGGGATTCCTCAGATTTTTCTGATGGGACAGTGGCACGTATGGTGCATTTTACTAAATAAAATGAAACATTACAATCAGAACTGCTAGACATTAGAACATATGCAGATGTAATTAATAGGACTAGCACATCACAGCAAACACAAGGGGACTTAGAGGATCTGAAACTATCATATCAGATGCAAACTTTACACAAACAGGTGGAGGACAGGGCCAAAGTGCAAATATAAGAAAATTACAGACTGTTCCTGAGAATATGCCATCAATGAGTTCCAGAGGGAGAAATAATTGAAGACTGGACATTTGGTGGTAACATACTTGATTTAGGTCATCATTATGAAACTGTTTTGAACAATCTAAAATTAGACATTATAAATGAATGTGGCCAGGATTCATGAATGCCTGCACATTGCCGTAAGCTTGTTTACCAGATGAGTGAGCTGTTTGTGATTCAGGAAACAGCCATACACATTGCAGCCAGTTGTAAAACAAGGGTTAGCAGCTGAATAGCTGATGAGCATATACATAGCTGAAGTACATGCTGATGAAGCAAAATCACATGATGGAGCAATTAAGGAACATACAAAATGAGTGTGAACAAATCAAGCTCACTTTAGCTCTGAATTCTAAGACATGCTGGAATACCTCCACAGTGAAACAGAAAAAATGTTAGTATACCTCTCAACATCTTAGCACAAGAAATCTGGACAAAGTCTAAAATAATGGGGAAAACAAAGGCCCAAAAATAGGGACAGATTTTAAATATTGCTCTTGTAAACATAGCAAGTTGCTAGAACAACAGGATTCATGTTAGCATCCATTTTCTAATGGATATAGAGTCTGAAACTCAAATGTATGGCATTATTTAGTGACTTCAATCCTCAGTGAGTTGCTAGAAAACCACTAATTTTATAAGGAACAGATCAAAAATATGATGAAAAAATCTGGACATTCTGCAAGAATCTGGACAGTTGAGAGGTATGAATGTTAGGGGTTGCTGCAGCCATGATAAGTCTGTATGTGCAACAGACTACACTATAAGGTGTTGCTGCTGCTGCCAGACCTCAGTCTAGAAGGTGTAGGATGTTCTGAGCACTTATTTCTATTTTATGAAGTCCATGGCAGGTAAAAAGTAAGAGATCACTATAAGATGGACATGGATACTATAGAACAAATAGCTAAAACATGTATTTGGCCTATGTAAGTCACAATTCCGATGTCTAGGTATATGTGGAGGTGCCCTGCAATATGGACCTAGCACCTCTGCCAAAATATTGACTGGCTTTGCCATCTTTCTTAACATCATATTCAGAAAACTGTTGCAGCAGTGTGCCCCAGCAAAGCAAATGCAGTTCCTATCACCACAGTTAGGGCCAGCAGACAGATAAGAGGTCAGGTGCTGACCCTGCAGCTGGAGTTGATCGTAGCATACGGAGATGTGCACAATATGCCATTGCTCTGGTTAAGAAACAGTGAATAGCACACGCATTCACCACTTAATTAAAAAAGAAAAAGAGCTAAGTGCATACAAACAATAACAGTGATGCATGCAAACTTACCAGCCTTTACTTACTCATGTACTTGCTGGCTACTATGAGCATCAGACAGAAAGCCCAGCATAATACATTGTCAGCACTAGTAACAAAACTGAGTGATGAACCTGTAATGAACAGATAATGCCTACCAGTGTTTATGTACTGTGCTTCAGTAAACTCAAACTATTGATCAACTATACAGAAATGTCATAAGTAGTACATATGACTGATACCTCCAACATATACAGAACAAACCAAATATGAAGATTTTAAATGGAGCAAAATTACTTTTTCTGCAAATCTGTTCCATTTCTAACCTGTGCGTCAAGTCCAGGCAGCCTCATGTCAAAAAAAAAAAAAAAAACAGGAGGGTGCAGTACTGTCACCATCATTTGCATAGGTAGGTGATCAAGTATAGCGATGGAAGCTGATAACCTTATAACTACAAATCAAAGGAGGATTAGTGAAGACACAAATAAAGGAGTTGCAGTCCAAAAGTAGAAAGGAAAAATGTTGTGCTCAAAAACAGGCTTGGCATGCTTGCTACTGTGCATCAGACATAACTAGCCCAAGTCATAAACCACAGCATGGACCAGGGCAATCTCAGCATCATGCCAAGGGGCTGAGTAAGCAGTACTACATAAGTAAAAACTGTTCTTCTACTACTGCTGCTACTCCTACTACTACTATTACTACCACCACCACTACTACTACTGCTACTCCTGCCACTACTACTATCACTACTACTACTATACCACTACTAGTTCTACTACTTCTACTATCACTACTACTACTGCTATTACTACTACTATACTACTACTACTGCCCTGCTACTACCACTACTACTACTGTACTACTACATCTGCTACTACAACTGCCACTACTACTACTGCTACTATTGCCACTACCATTACTAATACTGCACCATTACTACTGCCACTACTACTACTACAACTGTACTACCACTATTACTACTGTACTACTACTTCTGCTAATACTACCACTACTACTGCTACTAGTACCACTACTATTACTACTGCTACTATTATCACTACCACCACCACTACTGCTACTACTACCATTATTACTACTGTAGTGCTACTATCTGTACGACTACTGTACTAATACTGACACTACTACTACTATTACTGCTACCACTACTACTACTGTACTACTACTGCTACTATGGTACTACCACTGCTGCTACTACTACTTCTACCACTAATGTTACTACTACTACTAATGCTACTACTAGTAATAATAATACAAGTATGAACACTGTAGCTAATAATACAGTTAAAGTTAAGCAGACTAAAACAAACTGAAAACCATTACAAATCTTACTGAAAACAGGAATCTCACTAAGAATCATAGGCAACCCCAAGTCACAGAATTGTGCAAACGGCAGGGCACAGACATCATCACTTGCACAATGTGTACATGTGTGTGTGGAGGATTAGAGGAGAACAAGCCTGATACATGAGAAGTGTGTTTGTGCATGTGACATGAGATTCAGAACAATATGCAATATCAGGGCCAGTATCTTCAGATGTGAAGAAGTCAAACTGAAAGAATGTTATGATTGTGTGTGAAAGTCAGTGTGAGGTATACAGTGTGTGGATTTGCAGGAGCACCACCCAAGCTTTTCTGTTAGCATTAGAGGATCCATTACATTGCTGACACCCCCAAACATATAAACTATCTCTAACAGGGGTTGAACTTCTAGCTCCATGACATTGGGAAAGAAATTGGGGTGCTACCTGAATGTGAATTATGTCAGCTGGATAAGCTCTAATCACAACTACTTCTACAGCCATGACCATGTGGCCAACCATATCTGGGTGTACACACATACACCACTGATGAAGCAGGGGAAGTAGTTCCACTAAGGGAATAATATCTGGGCAGGGCCATGATCATGTCAGCTAACATCTAATGATGTACCAGCTGTTCTTACTTGTGGATGCCGACCCTTTTCCAGGAGATATTGTGTAACAGACCCTGCACTGCCCAGTGTGTCATTTATCCAGTCCAAGGAATCATACACACGGTATAAGCAGTCTTGTATATCAGAAAGCATAACATGCATTATTCTGATGATCTCTTATGAGGCCCTGGTGAAATATGCCTGTGCCTACACAACAACCCTGCAGATAATGCTAGGTGGCAGATACTGACACAGCAACTTCAGGGGGAGGGCAGTAAGAACGCCTTCTCTGAGCACCTTTACCGATACTTCCTTGTGGTACATCACCCTCACAAAAGGCCAGGGGGAGGTTCCATCAACTCTGCACTGGGGTAATTAGCCATATCCCCATCAGCCTGTAATCTTTCAGGTGGTTCTGTGTCATGTGTATGAGTAGACATAATGACTATGCCCAGAATGTGGGGAGGGAATTTGGCAGCCACACCCTACATTTCAAATATACCCTCTCTAACACCCAACTGTGCCTGTTCATCACTGCTGCCCTCGTCAGAGGATACCAGTCCTCCAACATCAGTCGGTTGGAGCTCCAAAGTACTGGTGCCAGCCTTACCTGTGATTACATTGAGAAACAAGAAAAACAAAGAAATACAAACAAATTATTACAGGATGCTACCTACATATGAATAAAGCAACAAGAGATGCAAATGCAAATATCCTTTACAGTACTGAATATCTACCTATACAGGTGTATGTGTGTATGCATATATCTGTGTGTGTATATATATATATATATATATATATATATATATATATATATATATATATATATATATATATACTTTCACTTCATATTCTCGAAATGCTGAAATCTCAAATTTCAGCATTTCGAGACCATAAAGCCAAAACTAATAGAACAAGGAAATATCAAAAACCTGAAACCAGAAAACCGAACACACAGCATATACTACACCTGACACAAGCCACAACATCCACAAAAAAAAAAAAACAAACAGAAAACCAAACACGCAAACACCTTCAATATAGAAAAGCAGGGGGACAAGTCCCCATGCACCCCCCACAACCCCCAACTAATATATACTAACTTCAAGATTGCACAAAAAGTAACAGACAGACCACTCACAACCAGACATTCCGCAGTTCCTCGCGCGCACACACACACACACACACACACACACACACACACACA
>NC_056725.1:1454202178-1454342178 GCF_019279795.1 Protopterus annectens | reverse complement strand
TGATAGTGCACATAAGCTTCACAAGTCAGACATGTCTTATTATTCTTAAAATGTTGCAAGACACCCATGAAACAGAAGTAAAAGAGAACTGCAATAAGAGTTATTCATAGGTTGATTACAAAAACACAACTTTGCAAACTTAGACAACAGTCATTGCAAATGAAAGTATTCAAAATATAAATATTTAAGTACTTGTAAAGAACATTATGTACATTGAAATATTTTAAGTGAGTTCTTCAAAACATATCATAAATGCAACAGTTCTAACAGTCAGCAACAGTAGTTTTGTTTGGTGGAACTTGGGGAACAAATCAGTCTTCCCTTACACAATAAAAGTTCCATATCCCCAGGTTCTTCTTATATGGTATAGATTTACCCCCTGGGCATGCTGAATATGTTAATCAGATGAAAGCTCATTAACATTTCAAAATCACTTAGTTTGCTCAAGGTGCTGAGTAGTTAAACATGGTGTTAATACTTACACAATGACATGCACACACCTGAACAGTACAATAAAGAGTATAAAGACCTTTGGCTAGGTAATACCTTGCAGGTGTGACTCAGCCATTCTGCATGCTCACTTATTGTTTATCACTCCTGCTAATGAGTAGTACACTAGCACTGGGTGTGTCAGAGAGAAACGTCTTACTGAGAAGATTTCATGTACTTTTACTGACTTAGGAGAGGACCTTGATAAATACTTTAGATATAATGTAGAAATACAGAAAAAAGTCAGTCTCTTTGCAAAATGTAGTACATTTATGGCATAAAGGGATAACAGTGAAGTAATGCACAAAAATAGAAATCACACAATCTTGTCTTGCAGACATTTGTGTAATCTCCCATGCTTGACTATTATCACTTTTGCAAAGATGACAGTCAAATAATTGTACTGTAACAGGACAAACAATAACTATGTTATGACATGGGTATATAGCTGTCAAAATTTAAATGTCAGACATACAAGGCTAAGTACACACGCTTCATTTTTTTGTATATTACTTTGTAAATGTTCAGATGGCAAAAAAAAAATAAACATATTAACGTTTTATAGCAATGCCACAGGTTTGTGTCTTTCAGCTTTTCCCGGTTAGAGGTCGCTACAGCGGAATTCCAGTCCGCTAATGATTGTTAGTGGATTTTTACGTACCGGGTTACCAGCGCTGACGCACAACCTTCAACGAAGGCACGCCCCCATTCACGTATGCCTCCACACAGAAGATGCTCTAGCTGAGAATCGAATGGGGCAACGTCTTGCTATGAGGCGACAACGCTACTGTAGCACCACCACTGCAGTATAGCAATGCCACAGGTACAGGGCTCAAATCTAGAGAAGATGATGCCTTTGTGTATGTAGGTATCCTTGCATTCAACCCCTTTACTTGTATAAGGCCACATAACTGAGAAATTATCACACTGATTTATGATTATTATGTTTTTTGGGCTTCAGCCTTTGCATGGCAGTAAATAGGAATGACTGTAGAGAACTGGCCACCTTCTACGGCAAAAACTCAGAAAACAATTATACACATGGGAAAGCTTTGCTGTGGCTTTGTAAATATGCTTGCCTTTGGTATGCATCAGTTAGCATTAAAGATATTAGAAAAATCACTGCAATTTATTTATTTTATTTTATTTTACATTTACTTACTGGGCTAGTCCATCTGGGTGGAAGCCTATTTTCAGAGCAAGCCCAGGGAGAATAGCTCTGAATTAAAAATATACCTACACATTAATATTGCAAACACAATTTACAGATTTTACAGTAGTATTTGAAAGTTTTACATCGAGGAATCATTGATATTGACAATAGATAAAAAGCCATTTTACATGAAAGTATTGCATTTTTTTAAACACAGCAGGTGTTGGCAGTCTAGATTTACAATTTGTGCAGGAAATAATAGCTAGAGTCTTACAACAGAGTAGAAACAAATCATATTTTGTACATGCATTGTTTGGCTGATAGATAACATAGATTTTGTGGATATGCTTGTGAATGAACATAATAAACGCTGTTGCCTTAGACTTTGTAGCAGATTTAACTTAGTTAGAGGGGAGATGAGTAGATATGAGGTGGGAGAATAATAGAGAGGTGCAGGGTATATTGGTAAAGCATCTCTGATGGTGACTGTTCCCAGGAGGAGAAAAGAATGCAGGGGAGGCTGGATGCCATTATCTGAGGCTGATACAGGAGCAAATCTATTTGCTACAGAAGTGGTCTTTCAGCATTTTTTTCAATTGCATTGGGTTGGTAATGTTTAGAATATGTTGGGGAATTGTGTTCCAGATATAGTGGGAATAGAGGGTGTTTCCATCTTTGTTGCAGCTTTTGGAAATGTGTAGTAGTGTTTTGTGTGAGGATCAGAGATGTTGAGTGTTAGCATACAGTTGAAGTATTTATTGTAAGGCAGGGGTTCTGTCTGGTTGGTATACTAAGAGGTGGGCAAAAATGAGCTGGGTGAAGGTTAAGTGTTGGGGAGGTCTAACCATTTTAGTTGTAAAGCAGAACAGTGGTGGAACCTGTGAGAGGAGCTAGTAGAAAATTTGGGTATTTTTTTGTTGTAGCAGGACTCGATTTTGGTAAGGTCAGTTTTGCTAAGGTTGGCGTGGATGAGACTAGCATAGAATAGAGAGGACAGGAGATGAGTTCTGGCAATGTCTGGTCTTTTTTTTAGTAAGGAAAGGCTTTATACAGTAAAGAGAGCCAAGTTTAATATGAGTTTTTGTAATGGATTGGAGAAAGGTGTAGGTCAAATTTCAATTTGATATCGATTGTAAGGCCTAATAGTTTAGTTTGTGAGATGGCGGTTATAGTAGTGTTGCTGGAGGAGTGTATTTAAAAAGTGGTTGTAGGATTGGCTGATTTGGTGGGGAGAAAGAGCATCAGCTTGGTCTTGTTTGGGTTCAGTATAAGGTTTGCTTTAGCTAGCCAGGATTCTACTTCAGAGAATGACTGCAGTATGGTAGCCTCTAGCTGTTTGAGAGAGGATGCAGTACATATTAGGGTTGAATCATCTGCATATTGGATGAATGTGGTGAGGGGGTAGATATACATATAAAACAAGCACCAGAGATTAATGTACATCATATGGGATGTTTCAGTTCTCATTACTGCTATGAAGTATAATGCACACATCATCCCTTGCTTCATATTTCTCTCATTGCCCCTACAAATGTGATATGGTTTTCTACTTGAAATATGGCTTCTTTATGGTGTGCTCAGATAATGTTCAGTTCTAGACACTTTTGATGCAGATTGGCAGGTGTTGTAATCCAACAGTATATCAAACTTTAGTTAAGGTTTTCTTTCTAATAACATTTTCCCTTGTGAAGTACTGGATATAGATATGTTAGCTCACCATCAGTATCTTGCCTGTTTCTTTATTTTGTCTACCAGTATCTCATCCCTGCTCATACATTTCCATCTCTAGCTGCAAGAAATCTGGACAAAGCCAAAAATATTGGTGGGGAAAAGGTTCAAAAATAGGGACAGATTGCAGTTATTGCCCCCTTTAATATTAAAATTAACTACAATTATTGATTTAGTAATAACATGCATTAGACAAGTACATATATGTTATTATGTAGTGCCTTGCATGATCTATATTATGGACACTTTACTGTAACATCCATGAAACACATTGTGCTGATTATACAAAAAACATTAAAAAAACACTCACACATATGGTTTGATATGGCTGAGGAAACAGGAATATCTATATGCCCATACTCTTCTATTGCATGATACTTGGCACTGAGCACCAGAAACCACTGCTATTTCCTCTTCTAAGTTAAAAAACTCAAACAAAAGTTGCACATGTAGTAATACTTTGTCATCAGATGTGCAAATGAACTTGTCAGCTGTGTGCTTCAATAAGTGATTTTGACAGAAAGAAAGGAAGACAACAATGTCAATGCCTTTATTAAATCTGTGTGGTTTATTGACTTATTGTATTCAGGATATGAGGTATTCACTTTGATGCTGTCTACCCACTACATAATGTAAATATTTTTTTTGCACTGAGCACATTACTCTTCCAGTTGAGTTCCAATGAAATGTTGTCATTAGACACATGTTTGCTGAGTAGTATTAATAAGTGTAGTATTATATGTTTTGCATAAATAGCTTGCAGTTAGCTTGCACAATTCACACACATAACAGAGCCTTGTCATGCATCCCCAAAAATAAATCAAGAATTTCATATAATGATATTGAGTTGAGCATTCAGGAATGCATAGGTGATACTCTTCTGTTTGACATCTGTAAGTATCCACCATCATGTAACTGCTTAATGTATCTTATTGTGACACACATGAATATCATTTGACACAACCATTTCTATGAATTATGTGATTTTTTAGTTATTCCTACAATATGTACTGATTTGTGATCAGCACATTTTTTTCTGTCATAGCACATTGTCTATTCATCCAACCATATGTCATACAAACTACAGCTAGGTGTGTTGGAGAAAAAAAAGATTTTTGCTGCTGCATCACTAGTTGAAACAATGATTTCTAGATTGTGGACTTAGGTGTTCAAATCTAGTAATAACTAACTAGGGAGACTGTATGTGACTATAGAAACTGGTAGCACATGCTTATCCAACACTGATCTGGTGTAAACTTCCCTGCAGGAGAAACATTTACACCAGAAGAGTGGTCACCCAACAATTTCAGTACCTTTTAGGCAAAACATCTGATTTGCAACATGATGATGTCATTCCTTCAAATGTGTTCTGTCTCACACTTGTAGTATGACTTCTCTTTTGGCATTAGCAGTTCATACAATGTTTTCTAGACTGTGGCCTTAGATTGGCAAGTATTCAAATCCAGCAAGGACTAGTGAGATTATGTGTGACTATAGTGACAGGTAGTACTATCTCATCCAATAGGTCTGGTGTGTGCACTTCCATTCAGGAGAAACCTTTACACTGGGAGAGGATTCCTCCAACAGTTTCATTCCCTTTTGGGCAAAACATCTACTTTGCAACAGAATGAGGATGTCATCTCTTTGAATGTGTTCTGTCTTACCCTTGTAATAAGACTTATCCTCTGGCATGAGCAACAAATGCACAGTTCTCAAGACTGTGGCCTTAGGCAGGAGTTCAAATCCAGCAGTGACTGAATAGTATATGTGTATGTGACTATAGTTCTAGGTAGGAGTGGCTTGTGGCCTTAGGCAGGTGTTCAAATCCAGCAATCACTAAATAGTATATGTGTATGTGACTCTAGTGCTAAGTAGGATTGGCTTGCCCACCAGATGTGGCGTGTCCACATCTACTCAATGGAAATAGTTGCACAGAAAGAGGCTGCCTCAACTCTTTCACTTACTTTTAAGCCAAACATCTGACTTACAGCATAATGATGTCTTCCCTTCAAATATGTTCTATCTCACACTTGTAAAAAGACTTATCCTGTGGTGCAAGCAACTAATACATAGTGTTATGGACTGTGTACATAGATGGGCAGTGGTTCAAATCTGTCAATGTATAACTATGTACACAATGAGAGACAAGACTGCCTTACCCAACAGATGGTGCTATAGTTGGCTCACACTTGTGAGAATATTGACATGGTTTAAGCATTTTCATCTGTCAAAATGCATTTTAGGAGATAAATGAGCACTGAAAAACAATGTGTATGTTAGACCTTGAAGAGTGGCAGAAGCATTGAATACACAGCTCTTTAGACTGTGGATTTAGTTAGGTAATGGTTAAAATACAGCAATGTTCAACTACTGTGTTTTTAACAGATAATCAGAATTGTTTAGCTATGGCTTCATCAACAGATAAGATGTGTTTAAATCAATGTAGAGCTGACAGTTAAATGACTACATCATTCTGACAAATCAAACACATTTTAGGTGAGTAATATGACTCCGGTCACAACATTGAAGTAATCCATTCAAGTGTGTGATTTCTGATGACTCTAATAATGATTTCTACCATGGTAATGTGGAAGACCATTCATGATAGTTAACCCTTAGGGAAAGTAATCATAGCACAGGTGTACCTAATGTCAGTGTTATGCAATGACAACTTCTACAGGTACCATTTCACTTTATTTTAAGCAAGTGGAGTGTAAAGAAGTTATGACTATGCAATCATCATGTTACATGTGTAGTTACTGCTGCCACCAGACATACATGTTTAATGCAGTTTGACAAGGTACACTTCTGAAGGCACTACACTATCATGTTGTAAATCAAAATGTCTAAAGAAAATTGCACTAGGTCTACAATGAGTACTTGTAAAACAAGCAGTAGACCTGGGAAGGCATACAATAAAGCTCGAAGAGAGTCGAATTCTCTTTCTTTAATGTCACAACCAAAGCACAAAAACAAAGCTCTGCAGTAACGTCATGAATTACATTTTCATTTGTAAAACTTCATCAGATGTGGGTGTGAGGAGATTATTGAGGTGTGGGAGCTGCAGCATCACAGACGCCCACCTCTGATGCAGTTTTACAAATGAAAACATAATTCAGGACATTAATGCAGAGCTTTATTTTTGTGCTTTGGTTGTGACATTAAAGGAAGAGAATTCGACTGTCTGTGAGCTTTATTGTATGCCTTCCCAAATCAAAATGTCTCATAACTAAGCATTGTGAAACACATCTGTAATATCTGCATTACAACAGTCAGCATATCTTGCAACAGTAGCATTAGTTAGCAACAACTCAGTTGTCTGCCACTAATAACCTGCAGTTCTTATTAATTTTCCTGAAAGCAGCAAATTTATGAGAAACCACCCAAAAGTGTGACCAAAATCCACCAGCAACCAGTACTATCTTGACAGCCCACCTTATAACCTAGCAACAACTTCCTACCCCTGCCCTAACTATGTCACAGACACCATCTTAACTATCCATTCTTATGTATTTTAAACTAAATAACTCCAAACACAAAGCTCATGATTTGCCAGAACACCCAGCTACCAACTTACTCCATTTAAAAAACAGCAAAGATCTCCCTCTTCTCCATACAACTATGCTTAGCTCCTACAAATTCTACCCCACCCCCACAGTCTACCTTCTTATCTTATGCGCAACACCTTTCCACTGTAGTGCCCTGTCTGCTAACTGCATAACACTAAATACAAAACAAAAAATATCTACCCTTTTATGAGCAAGAAAATGACCCTGCCTCGACAGACCAACATCTGTGTCTTTGCTGATAAGTGCAAGCATTGCACTCATCATTCCAAATATAACCAGCTGCAGTGCCAAAAAAGACTTCACTTCCATTCTCATTCTTATGTACAAAGTCCCTTATCTTTTACCCAAACTGAACAATGGCAGTGCATGCACACGCACATCTATATGTATATGTATATATATATATATATATATATATATATATATATATATATATATATATATGTGTGTGTGTGTGTGTGTGTGTGTGTGTGTGTGTGTATTGTTCAACACACAAGAGAATGTAGTGTGAGGAGCACAAAAAAGGTTTATAAGATCACAAGCCAAGAAAATACCATCTAAAAATCTCTTTATTAACAGCAGGACTTTACAGCTGACCCAGATTTGGCTTATTCAGGCATTGTCAATGCTGAACCTATAGTCACAATTTTATTATTCAGAAGTAAATCACATAACCAACCCTCCACCAATTAATAAAGTAAAATTCTAATTAAAAATTATTATTTTTTTATAAACAACTAATGGGAAATTCCCGATGATTAAATTTAACTTCCTCAATTCAATTCGCCATTTAATTCAAAGGGAAATAACACTCCCAATAGTATTATCCATCTCATTTCTTTATTATTAAGCAAAGTAATTCTTTTTCCAAAGAATATATATCACCTGTCACTTTATACATACCCATAAAGATTAAGGTAGCACTTTTATGTGTCAATTTATGGTTGGACAAAAGACTCTGTTTCCTCCACGTTGATGGAGAATTAGCTGGCATGAAAATTTGTGGAAATTGTTCATATTGTCAATACATTTGAGAAGGAGTAGTTTTTCTTTAGTTAATAGCAAGATTTTTAACATTAGAACCCAAAGAGATTGTTGTTCTAAGTAAGTTGTTTATATGGCCATGTACCATTGTGGCACTTTTTACATTGGCCAAACTTGGTAGTTTTATGTAATGTATAACACTTCATCTCAATGCTATAAGATATTTATATATGGAAATTTGAATGTGAATATATTTGTCCTAAATAGCACAGAGCCTGTAAAGTGGTAGCATATAATAGTATTGTGGATTATTTGCTTTTTATCATAGAAATTGATATGCAGCAGATTTTAGATTTTAAACATTTGTTGAGAAATAGGTATATTAACTATTTGCATAACATGGTAAGATTTTTACAAGGATTAAACATAAAAAGAGTATTTTTGCTCATTAATAGATTCTTTGGCAGATTGTCAGATGCTAAGTGGAAAAGATTATTTGTATGAAAAATATAGACTTCATCGAGGAAGGTAATATAGTAAAACACAACTCTGGACTAGATTTGGGACATGATAATATTTATATAAGTATAAAATCATTAGGCATTAAAGTGGCAAAGGAAATATGAAAACAAAAATAGATTCAGTACGTGTTTTAACCTATAGTTATTGCACTCACATATTTATTGAGATAATAAAAAAGTTTTGTTTAATGATGACCATCTGAAAAGTTTTATAACTGAGTCTGTCATGTTTGCATTTAGGATAGGTCCAAGAATAGCTGACAAAGCAATACACAGTTGTATATAAATATGGAAAGGACTCCAAGTATAAAGGGATGTTTCAGGTTTGGTAAATGTAGAGTATGTAAATATTAAATGAATGGATGATGTGCTTTGTCAGTGGGCTTGTACATGAGTACAACAATATGTAACCAGTAGATCAGAAGGGTAGTTTACATAAATTGATGTAGATGAGGAAAGACATATACTGGGTAAACAAAAAGGATGGTGAAAAAAGAATATTAGAACATATGAGAGAGATAGGAGATACGTGGGAAGCCAGTCTTCTGGCTAAATATTTTATGTCCAAACAGCATACATTGGAAGAATTTTGTTTCTGTACTTTATTACAAAACTCTATATATGGTAGAGCCGATGTAAAAGAAATGATACATACATAAAACTAAGGGAGTTTTCTTTTGCTGTTTTGAAATGTAGAATTTTTCAGGCAGTGGGTTTGAATTTGGAAATTACCTTTTTTTGTAAATAAATAATCTTGCAATTGTTTTTGGAAGCTGTTGCTTTAATAGTTTAATTATTTAATTTGTTAGAACTGAGTATTTAAATGTTGAATGAGCCTAGTGTAACCATTTGTCTCCTAGGAGGGCTGTTCTGGCCAAGATGTGTGGAACTCTTAAGCAATGAAATAAAAGTGAAGTTTCAACTTTTGGATTGAACTATAAGAGAAGTATATTTTTTATGCTGTTTAATTGATTGTCTGAGGGTTATCAGTGGTGGATAGTATGCCAGGAACATGCAAGCAATTGGAGTGACTCATTGAAGTCTATCAAGTGGGCCGCCAATCCCTGAAATTGTTGGATGAAGTCGTGGATGCCATAGACATCTTCAGACAGACCATGCAGCACGCTGAGCACCTCTTACATGGTACAAGTCATAGCCACATTTGCCAGGATCACAGATCTGCACATTCACTGGTTGATACTTTGGGTAGGACCAGCTTCATCTAATACTGCTTCCTGATGTCATTGATGAGTGCTCCTGCACCTCTCCCCAAAGCCATATGTGTGTGTGTGTGTGTGTGTGTGTGTTCTTTAGATGCTACTGGTGTTTCTGATGCTTGTGAACCATGTGTGGGACAGATATGGACATGATGTCCTTCATTAAACACTGGTGATGCAGGTGGGTGTTCTGGCCCTCTGCTCTTCCATCAGCCATAGGTGATAGAATTGTTTCCCATACTGTTAGTATTGCTGACAGTGCCACCATGTCCCCTGACTGTACCATGTGCACATTGCCATTATTATCAGCCACAGGTGATCTGATGACCTCTGGCATGTGAAAACCCATACTGCTGGATCCTGTCTCTCTCTGGAGCCTATGAAAGCTTTCAGCCAAATGTAGCCATGTGAGTACTAATCCTCATCTGGTGAAACCTGTAAAAGTATAGAGATAACCTAATCAAGTGAATACTTGCATGTATGTGACCTCCACCACTAAACATGGGTAACACCTACAGCTGCAGGCCAGGAAGTTTCATAGGCTAGAAGGACATACATATTTGTTGATGCAGGATGCATCCATTGCTGCTCTGATGTCAGTGAGAGACAGAAATGCAGCACACTATGAGCAAGTACACTGTGCACAGCTGCTTGTAAGTACTTACAATGGCATGTCACACAATTTATCTACTACATCCCCCACAGACACACAGCTGTCTTTTCCTGTGCTGCAGGTGTTCAGAGTTGATGCCTTGTTGTTTCCTGATGACAATGAACAGATGGTGAAGCCTGTGTACCAGCTGGTTAAGCTACCAATGTGATACATGGTGGTGTTTGTCAGCACTCACCTGGGGTATCCCTAATGGACACACCACACTCCTAAGCACTCCCACTCCCACATCCAGACAATCTCCTGAAATCAATATCCTGTCAGTCTCCTGCTAGTTCTATTAACAACTGCTCCATCTATGTATGAGATCATGATGTGTTGGAGAGTATCTTCGCTGGCGACCTTGGCAGCAGCTAGCTCTTGTGGCTTTTCCTTGTATGTAACACAGTATCAGTCACTCAGTGGCACACCTGCAGTACTGTGCAATTGTGCCCCCCAGCAGCATTGATCTGCTGCACCATTTTATGCCTCACCTGGTCCCTAAAGGTATTTTCTTGCTTTCTATGTATAACATACTCCTGCCATCTGTCTGTATGGCCACCAGTAGAATATATGTCTCTTGTTCTGTAAATGTCTTTGTG
Organism: Protopterus annectens; assembly: GCF_019279795.1. NCBI lineage: Eukaryota > Metazoa > Chordata > Ceratodontiformes > Protopteridae > Protopterus > Protopterus annectens. Next base: position 1,454,331,266 of record NC_056725.1, on the reverse strand, counting down.
AGCTGTCATTCATTTGACACCATGACATCTGCAGTACGCATGTAAGAATGCATGTGGTTTAATCTGTATATACAGGATTGTCCATGTAGGACTTCACCCACTGCCCTACTCTCCTGTGGTAAGAGCCGCCTTATGCAATGCAAAGACATAACTGCTGCAATACTGTTCCAGGCTGTTTTATATGTGTACATGTTGACCTCATTCACCGGCCCTTGCTGTAGTACCTACAGCATAGTCTTTGTCCATGGGTTGCATGCCCAGCTAGCACTGCCGTATGGGAATGCATCATAGCTTCCATGTGTTCACACAGGATTCCCACCACTGGCATATATGTTAGCTGTCATGCCTATTTTTCCTGGTCTACGCAGTTGTGCAGTTGACACCTCAACCTGCTTAGACAGCAAAGCATGGATGGCTATTCTGTCTTGTCTGGGAAACAATGACTGCTCTGGCTGCTATCATGACCTTTTTGTTTTGTTGTATTTCCCCTGTTCCAATATTGCTTTGTTTCCTGCCTATTCTCTGTGTCCTAACTGGGTTTACAATCTCCATCATAACACAACATGCCATATTCCTGCTATGGTCATTGCAGTGTTATCACATAGTAACCAGTATGGTGTAACAGCTGTTTGTGACACCCATACAGCCTGGAGTTGCCTTGCAATGCAGTGCACATTACTAGTATGCCTGTATGCTGTAAATTTCTATCTTATTCCTTATACTCCATTATCCTATGTTTTCAGTAATGTATGTACTTTTGTAGCTCAATCTCTCACAATATTATTTTAGTGCTTGTAGCATGGTGATTATGCTAATGTGGGAAAATATTATGATATTTTCTGAACTGCAGCAATAATGCACTGCATTATCAGCCCTATTCTGCACTCTAAGGCCTGGTCTGCCTCAAGCACATGAACTGTGATCAATTAAGGTGTGCACAGCTTTGCAGCAGGACCACATTACCACAAGTTTACAGTGTAGAAGCATCCATGGGTGTTGTACTATCCATTTGCCTGTTGATGGCATGATCAGGTATGTTTGTCCATTATTAGGCTATGTGCATCTGTTGGGCATGGTCACACACCTGCTGGTCTGGGCTTCACTATTAACCATTGCACTGCTATAGAAGGGCATCATCATGTTACTGTGCTGACTGTTGATGCATGTCGCAATCTTTCTGAGATGTATAACATTGTGCCTTAGCTTTCATTTTCACCCAAGGGCTTGACCTGGCAAGTAGACATAGCCTCTGCAGGATCTGTGTGTGAAAGGGCTCCTGCATTGTGCAACAGGGAGACTAAAATCTTTCTTCATCTTCACATGGAATGCCTGGATGGATGCTGTATCCTATGTACAAAATTGATGTTTGATACTTCCATGCCAGGGCAGTGAGTCAGGCTATGCACATCAGCATCTGTGATAAGCAATTCTGCCACAAATATAATAATCTGAGGAGGCGCCACCATGACTTCTTTTGCCAGTGGGGAGAAGAACTTAGGGAAAGTCAATCAAAATATCATATAATGGAAATAATATTATGTTACTGTAGGCCTTACTGTATGGTTATAGACTGTTTCTGTTGTCCATGGTTATGCTGTGATCATTAGTGTTTTGTTTATTTATTTATTTTTCAAAGTACAAGGGGCAATCCCAGAAAACTGTTTTGCCTGGCAAAGGTGGCAAGCTAGACTCTTCAAGCATCAGGGTAAGTGCACAGTTTTGCTGCAAGACCTGTATATGTCTGCTTCAACTGCTTATCAGAGCACTGCACAGGTGTGCTGTTATATTTAAAAATGTAACCATTGCATATTTGTTCACTGCTTATAGGTTTTAAGTGCATTTGTATCTGTGCTACTGACTTTACTTGTGTCTGTTACTCCTGACATTGTAGGCAGAATGTCAACTGCACTAAGCCACAGTGTACCAGTGCAGTTAGTTTCTTTTTCTCTTTTGTAAATCATCCGTGCCCATGATACTGTCATCCACTGTGCCAGTTATTCCTGGGATAGCATGGCCATGACAGCTGCCATGCAGTTATGTACCACAGCACTGAGGCTTCCTTTTCAAGCTGGACTGTCCCAGTGGTGGTTATGTGTCTGTTGCCTGTTGCAGTTGTTATTGCTCTGCATGTTCTGTGGGTTTTGTGACAGCCTGTGCCACACATTGCTGCACTTGCCATGTTGTGTATGAAAACTCCAAATGCACTTTGTTTCTACAGGGCCGTACACTTCATTTGTACGCTTTGATTAATTTTACCTTGCTTCCTTGTCCATTGCACATAGACCCACCGACACACACACGCACACACACACACACACACACACACACACACACACACACACACACACACACACACACTGCTTGCCATCCATAACCTGTGCCACTGCCATATCTCGTGGTGATAGTGACACACCCAGACATAGCCCCAGTGTTATCTCCTGGTCTTATCATAGGAGGTGACCAAACATTTTTATCAGCATTGTTCCATTGACAGTATTTTTCTTCTTCCATGGCCTGTCAAACAAGTATACAACACTATAATGACCTTTGCTGTTTTTTTCCTGTTCTCTTTCTCTGTCATCTTTTTTTTTTATTGTTTTCTCTTTCATGTTTTGTTTCTCTCCATTTATGATCATTTATTATGCAATGTCAGCAGTGGACCAGATTGTGGTGTGGCAGTGGCCACTGCACCCTGTACAAGTCATCCCAACAACTTCTGGATCCCCAGTAGTCCCCAGGCTAGTCACTTTTCAGAAGAGACATAGAGAGCTTGCTGGTAGTATATGGTGATGCTTCTTCAGAGGGGAGCATGGTCTGTCTTTTAGTGATCGGCACAGAGGGGTTGTCTTCAGTTAACCCCTAGCAGGTGTGCCAGCTGATTAGGACTCAAGTGGTCAGATGACGATGTTCAGATTGGCAACCTGGATACCATTTTCATATGACTTGCAAAGTCACATAGCTGCAAGGCCCTGATCATTAGGACAGCAGTGACTAAGCCCACATCATATCAGCCACAGAGATGACTGACTTATGGGTAGGTTTCCAGCTGGCTCTGCTTGGCAAGTAGCCCTTATCCTTCCTGGTTCCCAGGCATGGTGATCCCTTTTTTTCAGTGTCAGTCACCTTATCTTATTCATTGTCCAGTCCTCTCTATCACCACCTGTGCACAGTCTGTCTGTCTGAATATCTTCTATGTGGTCCTCTGCTTTGTATCAGCATCTCCTTGCCATTCTACATCTGTGTTATATGCTTGTGTATCTGACCTTTCTGCTATCTCTATACTATTCTTTCTACTCACATTGACCCCTTGCTTTCTTCCCACCTCTATTTTTTTTCTACAAAAATAAAGAGGACATCTGTCCTACAAAAATACTCTCCATCCCCATCCCAAGTCACTTTTGTCTTCCCATTGTCCCTCTGTACATTTCTCTACTTTTGACTGTCATGTTACTCCATATTCCTCCTACTTAGAAAGTAAGGTTGGCACTTTGGTTTGTAGCTTTATATGGCTTCTCATCTGTGCATATGTTGCACATATGTAGCACTTCAATATACGTGTGAATGGGCCTTGTAGCCAGAATGTCACATGAATGCAAACAGACAAAGTTCAAGTGGCATGCCTTAGCATGGTCTGCCTAAGTGAGTGGTGACTGCCATTTTTATGAATGGGTAGCTTTATTAGGCAGCATTATCGGTAGCTGTCATGTACACCTAATACAATCAGGCCACATTCTGCAGTTCTGATTGTATTTACTGCAATGTCATTACATTATCATTCTTTCTGAATACCTCCCATTGTTCATATACTATTTATTTATATGGCCAGAATTTTCATAGTTCTCTAAATATTTCAGCAAACAAACAATACATACGCACCTATTTGCCTATTAGGAAATCCCAGAACTGAATGAACAAAAATGCTGCTAACAGTACACTAGCAGTCTGCATGTAGCTTGAGTGGTTACTGAGGATATTGTAAATTGTTTTAAAAAATTAATACACAATTCAGACTTATAAAATCCATTTTAAAACCATGATTCGAGGAATGCTACCTCTGTGAAGATTATTTTGTTCTGTACAGTTCAGAATTTATTCTTATTTGTAAACATTCACGGTTCTAGAGATATGAACGTGTTTAAATTCAAAGGATATAGCTTGTTTTTTTAAAAGACTCGGGAAGCAGACACCGGAAGTTAGAGTACAGACTTCTAAAGCTCCACTGAGGGAAATGCAGGGTTGGCTGATAATAATCTGCATTTCCTCATTTGCTACTGCAAACTACCGTTACACTTTATCTGTTTCACAAAGTCTTTAAGGCTTCCAAGCTCTGTTTGTCAGAGTAATGCGGTATTCTTTTAAATGATATTTATTCAGTGATATAATACTTTGAACAGAATCATTTGCTATTCTTCAGCATTGCAGAGCTGTTTTAGTTTAAGAGGTTGTAGCTAGTTACAAGTAATCGGTCAACTTTTTTCTTATGATGAAATGCATGCACGCTTTTTAATTTAGATTCCAGTATTTTAGAAAAACGTTTTGAAGTATGTTTAACATGGTTTGTCTAAAAGTCTCCTGGTTTCTTTTCTTCAAATATCTGGTGCCTAAGTAACAAGACACTAAGAAGCAGAATGCGACTCACTCTTTTTCTACTGGAAATCACTGCTGGCATGATTTCTACATGTGTGCCACAGTGATTCTCTGGCTCGGGAAATTTCTCTCTTTATCATTTTTGTGCAGCCATGAAGTCGGTATATATATACATACATATAAATATTTCAAGCATGGGCATTAATGCCCTTCTGACTTGCCAATATACCAAAAAAAGAAGTTATGTACTTACCATAACATTCCATATTTGTAGTCCAGCTCACCCTTCATTCTTTACATATGGGATCGGCTCCGATTTACAAGCTGGAAGACTTCTGGTTGGCTCGTGGCTAGGTAGGCATCCCATGGTTCACCAGTACAATCCCCAGATCTTGTTTACTGCTCACTAGAAGAAATAATAACACATACAAAAAGAAGCCAATACTAAAAGGTCTCCATAAATAATGAAATTAATATTTTTCTGTCTCCAGGTACTTCCAGGATGGGGGCAAGAGGGTGGGTTCATAAGAATGAAGGGTGAGATTGACTACAAACATGGAACATTATGGTAAGTACATAACTTCTTTATGTTCTGTAGTCCTATCTCACCTTCATTCTTTACATATGGGACATATTCTTGGGTGGTTCAAGGAAAAATACTCCTGAGTACTGTAGAACTAAAAGATGCTCTACCCCTGGAGGTTAAATCCAATTTGTAATGAGTAATAAAAGTGTGAGGGGTAGCCCACATAGCAGCTGCACAAATACTATCAAGTGGGACCCTGGCTTGAAAGGCTGCAGAGGTAGACTGAGAACTGGTAGAATGAGCCTTGATTTTAAAGGGTAAAGGTTTACCTTCAGAATTATAAACATAAGCTATACAGCTAGAAATCCAGTTAGAGAGAGTCACTTTGGAAACTGGTAAGCCCAACCTGGATTCGGAAAAGGAAATGAATAATTGATCTGATTTTCTGATGTTTTTAGTCCGGTGCAAATAAAAACGTAATTGTCTATGGACATCAAGCTGGGGAAATCTGTACTCAGCTGCATTGGAGTGATTTGGAAAGAAAACCAGAAGTTCTATGGACTGATTCAAAGTGGCATGGAATCAGACCTTGGGGACAAAGGAGGGATTAGTACGAAGGGACGCCCTGTCTTTGTGAAAAATCAGATAAGGCAGTTTAACAGACAAAGCTTGCAATTCTGACACCCATCTGGCAGACGTGATAGCCACCAAAAACAACATCTTCCACGACAAAAATTTCAAAGAGGATAAATGAGAAGGCTGAAAGGGCGGAGATGTTAATTTAGATAACACAAAATTTAGATCCCATGAGGCCACAGGCTCTTGAACAGGTGGTCTTAACAAAGTGGCACCTTTAAGGAAGGTTTGCACAGTTTATGAGACATCAAGTTAGAATCTGGGAAACCTAGATGAAAATTTGAAATCACTGCCAATTGAACTCTGATACTGGCAGCTGCAGATCCTTGGTGAAAAAGTTCAGAAAAACATTCCAAAACCTCTGGAATAGAGGCAGTGTAGGGGTCAACATCCATTTTCTGTGCCCAAAGAGAGAATCTTTTCCATTTACTGGAATATAGTCTCCTAGTGGAAGGTTTATGAGAAGATGTAAGGATATGAGTCACGGAAGGCGAGAATTCGTGAAGCCTGACTAGGGATGGAACTGGAGCAGCCACGCTGTCAAATTGGGGGTATGTAAGGAGGGGTGAAGTGAACCTGGCATGTGAGTCAACAGGTCTGGAACTGGGTCCAGAATCAAAGGATCATCCAGGAGAAGAGGCCTGAGGAAGGGGAACCAAACCTGACGAAGCCAGAAAGGAACAATGAAAATCAGTTTGCTTCCCAGCCATTTTGCTTTCTGAATCACCTTGGGAATGAGAGGAAAGGGAAGAAAAGTATACAGGAGACCCAGGGGCCAATCGTGAACAAGTGTATCTCTGGGTGACTCCCCCGGAGGGGGAATGAGGGAAAAGAAGCTGCAGCATTTGTCATTGATTGGGCTGGCAAAGAGATCGCAGCAAGGCTGTCCCCACCTGTGGAAAATCTGTTCCACTGCTTCCTGTTTCAGAGACCACTCATGAGGCATCAGGACTGCGTGGTTGAGCTTGTTGGGTATCATGGTGGCCATCCCTGGAATGTGCGTTGCCACCAGAAAATGCTGGGAAGATCTCACCCATTTCCAAACTCGCATGGCCTCTCGATGGAGTGGGTAAGATCAGGTTCCACCCTGTTTGTTGATATACCATACTACTGACATGTTGTCTGATTATATTGCAATAGTCCCCAGAGGAAGAAGGTCGTGAAGTGCTTGCAACAACAGGAGCACTGCCCTCATCTCTAGAACATTGATATGCAGGTGAGCCTCATGATCTTGCCATGTGCCTTGGACACTCCTGCCTAGATAATGTCCCCCACCCTATCTGTGAGGCATCTGTGGTCACAGTGGCAATGGGTTGGCGAAGAACAAATGAAGTGCCCGTGGTCAGTTGATTGGGTAATGCCCACCAAAGGAGGTCCTTCTTCCAAGATTCTGTCAGCAGAATGTGATGGGCTAATGGAAGGTGCTGAAAGGACCATTGGGTCGACAGAAGTCACTGAAGAATTCTCATGTGTAACCTGGCTAGTGGCACTAATAGTATGGTGGAAGCCATGGTCCCAAGGAGCTGCAGAACAAGCTTGGCTTTGACATTCATAAGGGGAGAAGACGCTGAATTTGAAAACCAGGTTATGTGCCCTTTTGGCAGGAAGATGAGCCACCATGTTTACTGCGTCTATCTCTGTGCCTATAAAAATCACAGACTGAGAGGGCAATAAGGCAGATTTTTCCCAGTTTATAGAGATTCCCAGCTGGGCACAAAGCTGAATAGTAGCAGCCCTGCTCTGAAGGAGTAGATGCCTGGTGGGGGCGGTCAGGAGCCAGTCATCCAAATACCAAAACACCTGGAATCCTCAACGTCTCAGGTGAGCTGTCACTACAGCCATATATTTGGTGAACACCCTGGAGGCTGTGATGAGACCAAAGGGCAGAGCACGGAACTGGTAGTGACTGGCTCCCAGCCAGAAATGTAGATGACTCCTTGATGCCCTGTCCATTTTTATGTGGTAGTAAGTGTCTTGGAGATCTATTGAGCACATCCAATTGTTTTTCCCTAACAACAGGAGTATAGACTGCATTGTTACCATCCAGAACTTGTCCTTCTTTACTGATTCATTCAATCTGCTGAGGTCCAGAATGGGCCTCCAGTCCCCTGTACATTTTGGCACTAAAAAGAATCTGGAGTAAGTTCTGGATCCTGTTTGGTCTGCTGGGATGGTTTGGATGACTCTTTTTGACAGCAACTTGTTGACCTCCACAGTTGCGTGATCCCTGTGACTGGGTGGAACATCTGGGATCTTTTTGGGAACAAAGGGTGGAAGAGAAAAGGGTATGACATAACCTCTGGTAATAATTCTTTGTACTCACTTGTCTTAAGTGATACTTAGCCAGGCTTCTAGATACAAAGAAATGTGACCCCCGACTAGCCCCAGAGAAGCACAGTCAGGCCCCACATCAGGAGCACTGGTAAGGCCGGCCCCAAAAGGAATCGCAACCTCCCTGGTTTTGGAGACCGCCCCTGCCTCTAGGGTGATGTCTACCATTTCCTCCTCCTCCTCTGAAGGAGGAGTAACCCTATGCCTCCTGTAAAAACCTCTTGGACTTCTTGAGCCACATCATACTGCCCTTCTGACCCTTAGGGTATGGTCTAGAGGGAACAGTAAAACATACTCCCATGGCAGAGTGTGTTTTTCCTTCTTGCTCGCACCTGGTGAGAGTGTCCTTTACCTTGGATCCAAACAATGAGGAACTGTCGAAGGGTGCATTGGTAAAGGTAGACAAACAGTTCCACAAAGTTACACAAACCCATCCAGGAATGATGCCTCAGGGAAATTCCTGAACCCACTGCTCTACTCGCTCCATCAACCTCATACAAAATAAGCTGCATGGAAGAGTTAATGATAGAGTTCAAGGTGGACAACTGGGCAGAAACCTTGCCAGGGACTCTCTCAGTACATGTACCTTGTAAAGAGTCTCCTAACTATTTAAGGAGATCTCTCTGTAGCCTCATAAAGTGAGTAAGGTAATTCAGCGATCTAGGGGTAAATGCCACTGAAGAAAAGATACACTTCCCGTATCTGTCCATTGTTTGAGATGCCTTATTCGGCGGATGAACAGAAGAAGAAGTCTCAGCTAGCTCCTTCTTAGTGGCTGCCACCACCACCATGGCATCTACAGGCACACCTTTATATAAAATGTCTTTTCCTGGAGGGGGAGAAAAGAACTTGTTCGGTCTCCTGGGTACTGGCTCCATGGCATCAGGAGAATATCACACCTTTTGACAAACTAAATCCATCAGTTCATCAAAGGGTGGAGACACCCAAGAGACAGAAGGTTGAGACCCGAAATCCTTCAGGTACACCGACTCATCATCAGAAGGGGTAACAGTGGGCCAGCCACACCTCTGTTTAAAGGTCTCCAGAATGTCTACGAAGGAGACATCATTAGAGGATGACTTGGGGGACCCTTCTGACTCCTCAAGTTCAGTGTCAGATGTTAAATACTCATCCTGGGAGTCGACATGCTTCCTCTTACAAGTCCTCTTCCATGGGGGCTCCTGAGATGGACATTCTGTGGCTCCTGAGGCTGGGGTCTCTGCTGCCGCTGGATGGAGTAGAAGCTGAGACAGAAGTAGGTGCTACAGGGGGAAGAGTGCCGGTACCTCTGGTAGGAGCTGACGATCGGGACAGCACACTCCTCATCATCTTGAATGCTGACCTCTCTAGCTCCGAGGACCTCCCCGGCTCCGAGGAGACTGAGGATGCTGTTGGCACCAGAGCCATTGGCTCTGAGATAGATGCAGGGTCCGAACTCACCATAGCCGATGAGCCAAGAGGAAGACTCAGAACCAAAGAAGTTTGGTTCCAAGCATCCCTGTCAGGGCCGACTGGAGAGCTTAGGCCCCTGGACACTATGGACAGCACTGAAAGTGTCAGAGCAGAACTCGGCTCTGAAACAGCCACGAGGGGAGCTGGAGCTGAAGGTTCCACTGGTGGTACCAAGCATTCCGGCTCCGAAAGACCAGCATGGCTCAGAGGAGGAATGAACACAGAGGGTTGAACGGGCTCAAGTGGCTCCAGAGCCAACTGGGTTGGAGCCAACAACAATTTAGGCAAAGCAGACAACTTCAAAAGTCTCAGCACTACCCTCTCCACATCTTCTTCTGATAAACTCCTGGAAGACCTGGATGACAAAGTAGGAGATCGAGATCTCGGAGGTACAGGAAACTACAATAACATGGAGGCCGGTAGAGGGTCCATAGACTGGCTCTGAGAAGCAGTCTCAATAGTCTCAGCGGTTGGCTCCGAAATACTTGGAACTGACCCTGCAACAACAATACTGCTCACAGTCGGCTCCGAGGTCTGTGGAGCTGATTAGACAGTTTTTGAAAGTTTAAGAGGTGGCTCCAAGGCACCAGCCAGTGCCGGGGAGAGATCTCTTAGAAGATTTTGACTTTCCCTTGGTAGATTTAGAGGATGATGAGGAAATAGACAAATCTTCCTCAAAGAAAGGTTTAAGTAGACCTTTTAGGATGAGCTTGTTCTTCCTTTCCTGCAACACCTTAGGACTAAATACATGACAAAATAAACAACTCTCCTGTAAATGGATGCACCTAAAACAGTAAATGCAGTTACCGTGACCATCCATTATAGACATTTTTTGAGAGCACTTAATACATTTCTTAAAGCCGGATGGCTTATGATCCTTACTCTCTTTAGACATTCTACAGTATAGGACACACGAACACAGAGAAAGGAAAGAAGGAGGACTAGGTCTTCTAATTTAAATGGGTCTAGCCCTGCAGGAAGAAAAAGAAACCATGAGGACTAGGTCCTCTAAGTTAAATGGGCCTAGCCCGGGCAAGGAAGAGATAGGGTCTTCTAACTGAAACAGATTCAAAAATTAGAGAAAGTAAGAAAATATCACACACTCAACAGGAACAATAATGAGCGAGAATTCACAAATTCAGGGTTATGTCAAGCACAAACAGAACGTAGTTCTGTTAATAATATGAGCAATCCAACGATGCTAACAACAAGCTAATTAATTAGGCTAATTAACAGGCAGAAAACCACCAAAAACTTTATCAACACAAACAGAATAATAGTGTGCAAAAGGCACCTAAGCTAATCCAATCTAGAGAAACCAGTACACAGGATACTGACGAAGTAAGAAAAGGCCAAAGGCCAAAAATTGCACCAAATGGTGCAAGTAAAAGCTAGCAACTCTAATAACAACTGCAATAACAATGATGCTAACTAATTAGTATAAGCAGTAACTGTTTTAATTATATTAAACTATTTTAAACTAAACAGCCAAGAAATTTTAGTAAAAGTGGAAATAAATGCAATCACTTAGCCAGAGCCAAAGAGAATCACAACTGAACTCGTTGACGCGGCAAACAGGATCTGAGGATTGTACTGGTGCACCATGGGATACCTACCTAGCCACAATCCAACCAGAAGTCTTCCAGCTTGTAAATTGGCCGAGTCAGAGCCGAGGATTGGCTCTGATCCCATATGTAAAGAATGAAGGTGAGATAGGACTACAGAACATTACTTGTTCCCATAATGTGTCCAAGCTGTTCTTAAAAATATCTAAACTAGTACTTCCTTTAATGCAAATTGGTAGTATGTTCCATGCATCAGATACTCTGTCAGAGAACCAATTAGTACATTTCTCATTCCTATAGAATCTTTTACATAGTTTGTCTGATGATTCTCTAGTTGTTGTTTTCTTTTGGCTTTTCCTGGTTAGGGGTTGCCACAGTGGAACTCCAGTCCGCTAATGATTGGCAGTCAATTTTTTATGGTGCTGAGGTGCCAGCCCGACGCCCAACCTTCAATGAGGGCACGCCCATTCACGCATATCTTTTGAATGCCACTCGACCATGGGGAGGACATGCAGACTCCACACAGAAGGCACTCCATCTTAGAATCGAATGGGAGAACCTCTTGCTGTGAGGTGACAAAGCTACCACTGCATCACCGTGGCTCATGTCTGATGATTCTCTAGTACTTTTTGATAATCTCAAACATTCCCAGAAGTAGTTGTCTCTAAATGCCCTATATACCTGAGTAAGATTTTCTCTCATATATCTGTAAGAGATACTGTACAAGTTCAGATATTTTAGTCTTTCATAGTAACTTAAATTTTCACATCCATACCAAGGTATATTTTATATTATATTTCCGCTGTACTCTTTCCAGTTTACTCATGCTTGTTTCCTTATAGGGTTTCAATATTGTTTTTCCATACTCAAGTTTGGGTCTAGTGTAACTAACAAACAATGACTTCATCATTTTTAATTTCCTAGACTTTATAAATCATTTCATGCAACGTATAGTTCAGTAACTATCATTAACTAATTGGTCGATATGATTAAAAATACTCATAGCTGGATCTACCCATATACCCAAGTCCTTAAATGAGTCTACAGTTTCAGTCACTGTGTGCTGTATTAAATATTCACCTCTCAGTTTATGTCTCCCATATCTCATATGTATTTATCAGCATATTATTCTCCGGTGCCTAATTGGTCAATTTAGTCAAGTTAATTTGCAGACATGCTTTATCTGTAACACATGTGATCAGTTTACCCAGTTTCAGGTCATCTGCATATAGACGGTACAACACCTCAGATGAAAAAGTTAGGTCTGAAAGATACAATCTAAACGAGTAAGGGCCTAGTACAGTGCCATGTGGGACACCTTGACTGTAACCATGGATTTCTCCTGTCCAGTTGCTATATGATACCTGCCATAGCTATATGATACCTGCCATATCCTATTTGTAAGCCTTGCAGCTATCCATCTTATCAAGAGTACATCAATACCTAGTTGTTCTAATGTATTGATCAGTGTTTTGTTTATGACCCTGTCAAATGCTGAAGTTAAATCTATATAAATTACAGCACAATTTTTCATTCATAGCTGTTATTATATTGTTATAGAACATCATGTTACAGTTGGTAATAGATCTATTTTCAACATATGCATGCCGATATATGGTTTCAAGTCCCAACCTACTCAGTTTTGACAATAACTTATCCAATATTACCTTCTCCATTATTTTTTCACAACATGAAAGTAGACTTAAGGGTCTATATGACTCTGGGTTTGTCCTACTCCCCTTTCCCTTAAAGACAGGTTTAATAAGCGCATGTCTGCAATCTTGGGGAATCTCACCATATTTATATGACCTACTGAATAATAGATATAGTGATACTGTAAGTGCTTGCTGAAGTGTTCTCAGGTCATTGTTATTAATTCCATGTCTTTCCTGTGCTTTGTTTGGATCCAGTTTGCACAGTTCTTTTTCAATATAATCTAATTTGATTCTAGTATCTAAGGTTACCTGGATGTCACTAGGACAACTTATCACCCCTTTTGTGGAGCCAAGCTGTTTTGCATAAGATTTTGTAAATATATCTATAATCTGTTGTGTCCGAGAAACAATTTTAGAATCTGCACACAGTTTATCAATTTGTATGTCTTTACTCCTTCCACATCTTCTGTATCTACAAAAAATGTTTCGTAATATGCTCAGTATCTTTATAAAAATTTTCTTCAATTTTTTTCTTGATCTTGTCTCACACTGCTGTTTGTCCATCTTGTTTATTTCAATTTTCAAAGTTGTAGTTCGACCTCTCTTCCATTTCTTATATTTGTTGTCTCTTACCTTAATCAGATATCCTGCTCTTATGGAAATATATTCCCCTGACGTTGTATGCCTAGATCCTGATGTTAAACATTTTTCTGATTTTTTTCACTCAATTTCTTTTTCAAAACTTTACACACTCCATCTACAGTTTTTTCCACTGAACACCTCACTCCAGTTAGTTTTATATAATGACTGTTTTGCTTCCATATAATCTATGATTAACCTTCTGTGCATTGGTTTAGATTTAAGTTTGGCAGAATTATCTAGCAACAAATTGACCTTTATAACCCCATGATCATGGCACATCAACAGTGGTAAAACTTGACTTGAAGTAACAGTAATTTCTTTAGGAGCACAAACAATGTCTAGTATGTTCCATCCCCTGGTAGTTTTTTTTACAATCTGAAGCAATTGTTGTTCCTGAATATACATTGTGAATAATTTCCTTAGTAATGTTGTTGAATCAATATTATTCCAGTGAGTTTCTTGTAAATTTAAGTCCCCAGCTAATATTATTCTTCCCTCCTGTATTTCATGCAAGAAATGTATGAATTCCTCTAGGTCACCTGCACTTAACTTTGGTGGTCTATACACTCTAACAAATGTTCCCGGGTTGTCAGTACTGTCACAGTTACACAGTCTATACTATTGGTGTGATCACTGACCATGTAATAATCATAGGTCTCATACCTATCTTTAATCCCTATCATAACACCTCTACCTGATTATTTTAAGAATGTCCGTTACAGTAAAAGCATTTATACCCTGACAGCACTGGTTTCCAGTCTTTGTTCTTTAACCATGTTTCACAAACAATAACAACATCAGTCTTGTGGGAACTTGGCAAATTTTCCAATAACAAAAAACTTTATTATTAATGCAACCATCAGATGCATCAAATGTTGGTATATGTGAAGTGTTAAATTTTTCACCTGGCAAAAATCCTGCCTAGTGTTTGTCAAATGTTGCAAAATAGCTGATGCAAAAATTTTCTTCCCTCATCTTGACAAATGCATGCAGTCTTGTCTGAGCACGTGTGCCCAAAACAAGGCGTGGATGATCTACACATTTCCATTTTTTAAAACAGGACATTTTTTCCATGTAGGTATTTACCCAAAAAATCATTTAATTCACAGTGACTTGACTATCCTTTCTATAGATGATTTGTGAAAAATACGTCCTAACTAAAGTACAAGTTATACTATCTCAGAAGGCTATCAGTTCCCTACTAACAGTCAGAGAATCCTAGCTGATGAGATCATTTGTACTGACATGAATAAAAACAGATCTGTACTTTGTTATATTAAGCCATTCCAAAGCTGGTCTCATATCTATTTTTGCTCCTGGTAAGCATAACACTATTTGATGTCCATTATCTTCTCTGCAAATATAAGTATCAGTTCTTCTAATAATTGCATTTCCAATTACAAGAATATCTTTGCTGACTATCTCTAAAGAATCTTCAACTTATAATACAGTAATATCTGCTCTATCAATTGCTATAAAGGATAGGTCTTCATTACCATCAGTCTTATTAATCCCCCTTTTTTCATTGTGTGTTAAATTCTCATCCATCTGGCATTGTAAATCCACAGCTTGAGCCATAGTCAATACCTGTCTTCTTTTTTCTTACAGTAATGTTCTTCAATCCTTCCACGTTCAGTTTTGATTTTTTCTTTTTACTTGTCCCTTGACTCTTTTTTGTACCTTCTCTTTTGGAAAAAAGATCCCCTAGATTTAATAAAATCTGTGTAGGCATAGTGTAGAGTCTACACAGAATGTTACCATGTCCATGTACAAGGTTCCTCCTCTGCAGCGCACCATGTATATTAATCATGGTGCATTGCTGAGGGAGAGCCATAAGACACGGTTATTGAATCAGTGTGGGGAGTGTGGTGCTGTGTCCACAGAAGAGTAATATACTTCCTGCACTATCCAACTGGAGTATAGTAATGTAATTTAATTTTTTTTTAATTTATTTATTTAAAAATCATGTTTGTGCAGTGTGGCACAGAGCACAGTGCATCTGAAAATAGAAACCAGGTGTATTTAATTATTTATTTAAAGGTCAAGTTTAAACATAGATGAGTGTGTTTGCATGGCGCAGCACAGTGCTAAGCAGTGCTTAAAGGTAGCTCAAAGGTACATGTAAATGTATAGCAGAATTCCACATATCCACATAGCCAAATGAGTAGAGTTACAACCTTATATGCAGTAGGTGGAGGATTTGAATACCTGGAAGGGATATTAAGCATTTATTTTCCAAAACAAATTATACTAATTATTTTTAAATCCTGATCTGCTGCACTCAGCTAAGTTCTGCTAAGACGTGCTAAGCCTTGCTAAGCACTGCTTAAACAAGATCCCTTTTAGCACTGCCTGGTAGTGCTTGGCCCTGCTCAGCTATGCTTAGCTAGTTTGCGTACTTCTAAGCACTGCTAAGCATTACCAATTTAAGCACAGCTCAGTTGAGCTGTACTAGTTTGCACAATGCTAAGCGATGGGCTGCATTTTTAAATATTGCCCAATGGCATGTAAGGGTGTGAAAACAAGCTATATTAAGCTCACTAGGTGGGAATACAGCAGATTCTGTTGGAGTTTTAACTGTGCAGTAACTATGGCTGGCATTGGAGAGAGTGCGTGTTTCCGGCTGCAGAGGTGGGGCATTCAGGAGTCCAGATTCATGGTTGGATTCCTGGTGAAAAAACATGATGACCAGCTACAGCAGGGTGAGTTCCAGGGCTCATAGTGCAAGGCAGAGGTCTGGAACTGACTGGTAGTCAGCTCACCAGTGAGACAGGTATCCCCCACACAGGTGAGCAGGAACTTCACCATTATGATGACCTGAATCATCTGCAGGGGGATCTCTTTGCCACCTGGGTCCAAGATGCTGAGGCAGGGAATGCCCTACAAGTTTGTAAGTACTGTTATCATTGTTTCACCAATACATAATCTGAATGTCTGATAGACAGGTATGCATAATGGTGTGCTTCTCTCCCTACAGCTGCAGAGGAGAGAGCATGAAATGTTGAGGCACATGCTGGGCACTTGTCCAGATTGCACCATGAGTCTGGTGAGTATAGATATATTTTGCATTCTATAGTCATATAAACAAGAAAGAATAAAGCATTAACTGCCATTAGGTATATACAGTAAAGATTGCATTTCAGTGAATGTGGATGTAGACCTGCACTACAATAAATGACTACTGCCAACTGTAAAGCAATAAGCAGAGTTGAGTAAAGCACTAGCCTTGATAGAGTAAATGAAGTAAAGTTTCTACTGCAATAACTGTAGAATTACAGCTGCATTACAACACCTGCATTACAGCAACTGCTGTACAATAAAAACGTGAAACTATATCAGTAACTTCAGGAAAGTGCCTCTAATAAAGCTGTGTTGTGCAATATCTGTAAAGTTAGGGCTGTTTTGCATGAAATCAATTATGACAACTGTTCTGCGATAAAAACACAAAACAATATCAGTGTCTGCCTCAAGGTATATCTAATAAAGAGTGTTGTGCAATAAGTGTAGATTCAGAGCTGTTTTACAAAAATGAATTATGACACCTGTTCTGCAATAACACATGAAGCAATAGCAATAACACCCAAGATATTTTGTGTATATCAGGATTGTCTTGTTTTAACCATTGCATTTCAGCTATATGCATTCAGGCTCTGAGGTATGGTGCTGCAGACACGTATACCAGTGTAATAGCTGTAGACTGCAAATATATTGTCTGCAAATGTATATAGGTGAGGTAGCCAACCCATTAATTTGATGTGGTTTGTAGACTTCACAGATATTTCCACCCACTAACAGTATATTGTGTACACCTACATTCTATGTAGTAATGTATAGGTTACCTAGTATCTCTGTCATGCTTGAATTTCATACCACTATTACCAGGTCATATACTGGTTACAGGTGAGCTCTAGGGAAATATCAGTCAGTAAGTAAGCAGCAGTGACTCAGTATTCCAGTTTATTAAATGCTCTTTCAGAAGTGCATTTTGCCACACACAGGCCAAGGTTTGAATCCAGTGCTTTGTAGCATTATATATTACAGTATCAGTCACGGAATGATTACAGATTTTCTATCCACAGGAATTACAGGAAAAAGGGTGCGTTAGCCCATATTCTGGGTAAATAATTGTGTGCTTAGACATCACAGGCTGTTAAAATCATTACCAGGTATGTGAATATACAGCATAAAATAAAGGACATAAATATAATACTAATAAAATAAAAGAAAAGAAATAAAATGTGTAATCATTTGTATGGCTGTATGCCTGGAGTGTCTGTTAAAAGTTGCTGCAGTCAATTAATATATTTGATGCATAGGGCCTCTGCTGTCACTGGTGTTGGGTTCTATCCCTATGCCTGTCAAGCAAGGCAAGATAGTAGTATATTGTTTGTACTGTACACATACATGTCTCTCGAGTGTCACACTGTCACAGAATGTAATTATTAGTGCGTAATCCCTCTGTCACACATTTACCATTGACATCAGTATCTAGCCAGGAATGTATCACTACATCAACCTACAGTACACCTTGGTAGTTATGCAGGTCCACCTGATGTGCAAGTATTCTGTATAGTTTACTGCCCGGAGTTGTTATGGCTTGGCCCTTACTGCCCTGTGTGGATAGCTTGAGAGATATGTATGTGCTACAGTAGCTATAGTCCACTTGTAAACATAAAGAAAGGGCAGACCTGTAGAGTAGATAGCAGTACTGTTCTCCATGAAATAGACTATAATATTATTAATGGACTGTTTATTTCTCTCTCTCCCCACCTCTTATCTTCATTGATTTATTATTGTTATCCATTGGTTATGGTTTACTATTAACATCTGTTGTTACATTAAACTTTATTTTGGGGCATGTGTTTTATTATTGTTATGTATTATAATGGTTGCATATTAACATATCTAGTTGAATTACCTATGTTGTTGGCCTTATGCCGTAACTGTTACTGACATGCCGTTAATATACTGACTGTTATGTTATTTATTGTTGTCTTCCATATAATATGCATTGAAATGTGATTGGGTTATTTCAAGTTTTCTGGCATGCTGTTAGTACTAACAAATTCTTTTGTTCATGACTTTGCTATACCTCTATCACCACAGCATAGCAGGGTAGGCCAGTTCCTGGTGATCCACCTACCCTGCCTCATCTGGCTGTGGCATCGGGTACCAGTGCATCTGGGACCCAGGCCAGTGGTGCCCCCTTGATTGGCCCTGTGCCACCTTTAGGTGGAACTGCCTCAGAGGACGGAGCCCATCTCCCCCAGGGAGCAGTGACAGAGGTGTGGTAGTCACCCACAATCAGCTAACATCCATGATGCGCAGGATAGTTCATAGGAGCTATGAATGATGCCTGCGCCAGATTGAGGGCAAACTCAACAACCTGGTGGGGCCTGCTGGGCCTGGCACCCAGTCTCCAACACAGCCAACTTTGGGGCAATGAAGGAACAATGTTGACTGCCCATGGGTGGGGATGTCAGTCACACTGCTGCCATGTGGAGGTGCATGCTTCTCAGATTCCACAACACTCTCCACATCCAAGGTGCGTACCCCCCTCATGTGTCACACACCACCCCTGTCTGCTGTTTTCTCTGTCTTGTCTGTCTGCAATTGCATCCTCTCCTACCCAACTTACCTCCCCACATGTATCTACATCCCTTCCTCAACATTCCACTCTCTCTTTATAAAACAAAATGGGCACCTGTCCCACAAAAAGAATATTGTCCCATACATAGCTCTTTATTTCACACACATGTCCACTGGACACAACTAACATGGTCCAATTGGCTTGACAACACAATTATGTTGTTGTCATCCCTCTGTCTGGGGTTTGAGAATCCAAATTCATCCAAAAAGTCTGTCAAATTGCACAGCTGTTGCTGTACAAGAAATGGAAAGCTATGGTTCTTTCCTACACATCTCTACCTGCCTTTCAGTATGTGTTTCCCCTGCTTGGCCCCATTTTACCACTGTCCTATCACCCTCTTTTACTTTTCTTTATAATTTTTTAGTGCAGGTTTGCGTGGAGCTAAGTGAAGCACTGCGTATCTCAAACCCACTGAAAAATGCTTTTATGAGTTTCTCACAGTGTTAGGCACAAACCCGGGCCGCTGTCAACTACAGCTTATTGCAGTAAACCACTAGGCCACAGAGATCTGGATTAAAACAGGTGTTTCCAGCAATACATACTGATTACCACTGACAGTCTGAAAGCAACCCAATGTGAAAAATGGAAGTGTACCTGGGACTCTGATGCAAAAAGACAGCGGTAGACAGCCAAATAACTAATAATAGCAGTACGTGAGGCCTGGGATAGCAGGTAAATGTTCCCTTTTACCTGCAACACCTTTAAACACACCTGACAATGCATCCATGGCACAGTGCACATGTTCATCTGGGATCCTGCTGCAGAACAACTGCCTTTGGCAGCCATGCACATATTGATGGATGCAGACAACTAGGTCACAGATTTTATGCATGCACATATGTCTGCCAACTACACCTGCTCCAGCATTGACTCAGTAGTTCAGTCTGTTAAATGCCTTGCATACAGAACATTTTGCCAAACACAGTCCTGGGTTCGAATCCAGTGTGTTGCACATCAATTACATTGTTGTGAAGAGAGCAAGTTATGACTGAGTCTTGCACTTTTAGTTCCCATTGGTTACTGCTACTGAATTATCTGCTACCCAGTTTTAAAAGTCAAAGGCCTGTAGGTAGGGACACACTGCACATATTCGTATAGCCTAACTATATGTCGCCTGCTGCTCTGTTATTGGCACTGTTGCATAACAGATATACCTTAAGCCCATGCCTTGATTGGACTGTAAAGGTTACACATACCCTGGCTCTGCTATATGGACAGGGCTGCCACTGCTGCCACAGTTACACGTACAGCTTGCTGACCTCCAAAGTGTTCACACTCCCCCCGATGTGTCCTAAGCTGCAACAGCAGCTGCAGTCTGGAGCATATACAGCTGTATGTTAAGCTTGCTGCTACAGAACTGCCATACCTCACAACCCCCTATAACAAAGGATCCGGACACAACCAGACAAAAACGGGGGTGCAAAGGTCCAGAGATAGGTACCTGTTTCACAGATTTCCCCTACAAAGAAAGTTGATAGAATAGCAGCTACTGCATTTCCATGCATATTCTGATGGTTATGAAGTGTGACACTTCAATGTCTCTCTCCCCTTTTGACCTCAGCCCACAATGTTTGCCAGTGACCTGCCATATGTCCACACTGTCATGGGACACTGACCAAACATATGGGTTGGGGCAAAATGGTAGACATACTTCATACATCTATACAGTGGACAGAATTTGTACTTACCCTCTCCGATGCTGTAGTCTCCACACCTCAGTAATGTCATCTCAAAAACTAAGAAAGGGGCCATGGCCTACATGAAGGTTTTATATATTGTACTGTGGTGCCATGTCATTGGCTAATGATAGTGCAATTCAGCTGTTTTGGATGCAATTAGCAAGTCTGAGCCACAGATTGTTGCCCAGGCAATTACCTGTTAATGAGAATTACCTACAAAAGGCAAGCAACTGATTATAGGGGAACAGATTCGTATGTGGTTTTACTCACACAGACAGGATATGTGCAAAGTATTTGCAGAGGAGCCCTTCACTAAAAGGAATACATCACTCTACCAGGTATGTATTACATTTCCCCCATAAAAAGGAATGCAGATGGGAGGATGGAAGTATGGGGAATAGGGATTAAAACAGTAAGCTTGTATTAGATCTATGATAATGACATATCAGTGATACTCTGCTCTCCAACACCTACAGGTATGCCTCTCAATTGTCCCTGCCTTGAATCACATCTCTGCTCTGTCCCTGTCCATCCCTCCTATAATGGTCAGCTGTTATAGTAAAGACAGTGGATTACACGTAAGACATAGTGGCACTAAGTAAGGGTGTACACTCCTGTAACATCAAACTATGGACTGTAATTCACCTGCTCTCAGTCTGTCAATGTCGCAGATTGTAAAAGTGTCGCTGAATGTCCCTGATGTATTCTGGCTAAGTCCCTGTTTCCTGGACATTTATCTCTGTCTGGTTGAGAGCTATGCCTAACATATCTGTCAACCTCCTACAGTAAGAAATCAGGACAAAGCCAAATTTAATGAGGGGACAAAGGCCCAAACTCTGTGACAGATTATACGTATTGGCCATACAAAGTAAGAATGTGATTAGAGTAACAGATATTACTGTAGCATAAGTGTTGTCTGAGGGGTCTGACACATCACAGTTAGATTCTGTGTCAGTTTTCTGACAGCAACCATCAATCAGTGAGTAACCATTTGTCAGACATGCAGAAGATTGTGCAAGAAGGACCACAACTATGAGGCAAACATGGCGACATCCTGCAAATATCTACATAATTGAGAGGTATGATGCCTACAGGGAACCTATACGACAGCAGGTTCGCATTGTTATCTGTCATTGTGTCACACTGGTGTGGCTGGACTGTCTTAATATAGTTGTTGGAGTACCACAATGATATTTGTCCAACAGTGGCCATGTCACATATTAGTAGGGATTTGATCATAGGGTTCACACCACTGTACAATGCAGTGATGGCTGTAGAGACATAGAAAAGAATCTGGGCCAGCACATAGGGACATTACCCAGTATTGCTACTATCTTGGTGATAGCCACACATGTAGTGTGTCGCCAAACTGTGGGGTATGACGTATGAGGGAGCAGTGGATAGTGGCGGCCATTATGGGTGTGTAGGGTGTGTACATAGTGGACATCGACGTTTCTTGTCATGTAATGTGTTCCCCTCTTGTTGTCTTGCTGGAACAATATACCAGTGGAGACATCCTACATTTTCATCTGCAGAAAATTACACTATACTGGATGCCCTCAAACTCAACCATCACATCTGGCTGTCATGGGGTTGCCACAATCATGAACAGTGGGGAGCATTGTGGGCCAACCTTGTGAGGGCTATTAATGATATTGGTCAACAAGACAGGACCTACGAGCAGGCTCGACACCAGGCCACAGATTTGGTCAATGCTGCACGCCAAAGGGCAGCTGCTGTTGCCAGAGATCATGCTGCCACCAGTAGAGGGCCTGCAACAGAACAACCACTCTCAGCCACAGAGGAATTCCTGGTGAACCTATGATCAACCCACAGCTCCCAGCCAACCATTATGCCATACATTCTGGAGATGGGTGCCACAGTGTCCTTATCAGAGGAGTGTCCAGGTAAGCTGACTGTGTTTACCAGTATAATACATTAGCAGTCACTGTGGCTGGCTTTACAGCCCAGTACATGGGTGTCAGATCTATCTGCATTGGAGGGGGGTTGGCTTTTACCAACAGTTGTGCACACATACTCAGAATGTCAGCAACATAGCCAGTATCACATTAGCTACTGTACATGTGGATATGCACATATTACCTTGTAACACTGCAACATTTGGTGTTGCTGATAATGCTTCTCCCTCACATTTTCACAGTTAAATCAGGTATGGCTGGAGTTCGTGGTCCTGTACCTGGTAAGTATGATACTGTTGTTTTGCCAGATCAGATATACCCTATGAATGTTAAGGGCTGCCATTTTGCCTTTTGCACAAGTGTTGTGTTTAGCTAGAGTAGAATAATTGTATGTTACATTTCAGAGCGTTTAACTGCAATGCACAGCCTAGGGAATGACAGGTGTGTATTTGTACAAACATTAACATGTTTGCACATATAGTTATGAGTAACTACCAACCTGCTGTACATGAGGCAATTACTCCAAGATGCCCATTCAAACACAATAGGGAGAATTTACATACCTGAGACAGTGTTATTTCAAGTGCCATATCATTGTCAAGATAGGTGTACTGCATTTAATGTTTAGTTCTGCCACATACACTGTCATATTGCATACCTCACAGGTGTATTGAACTGGTGATGTTACCTGGATGTAGGTGACGTGCATGTTATACAGAGCCTGGGTTATCTGTGTAAGTTGTTGTGAGTGTGTGTGTTATGCATGGGATCAGATTTGGGAAGATGTGGGACATGTAATGCAGTTGTGGAGCCTCATCTGTATGAGTCTGTGTGGATTTCAGTACATAATAGTGCAGGTGGTAATGTACTGCTTTTGTTTTGCTTCTCACAGGTGAACGGGGGGGTTGGAGTCTGTCCCCATATAACCTGATGTCATTGTCTCATTGGCCTCTGTTGATGATGGTGGCCATAGTGAGGCATAGGTGGGGTTGTCTGTGGCTAAATCAGACCCAGTGGTTGACATCCCTCTTCTGCCTCCATTGTCCCCACATGCAGCCAGTATGCCCAGACATACCCAGTCACCAGAGGTCACAGATTTTGGACAGTCAGAGGGTGGTGACATAGTTCAGGACAGTGTGAGAACTAAAACTGATGATGTAGACACTGGCCATAGCCAGAGAGCTGACAAGGTCCCACACAGACAGATGGACAGGGGTGCTCAAAGGAGAACTGCTGCCCATCCACTTCCTGCTGCAGGTGTCATATCACAGGTCACTTGCTGCATGTTTTGGGCTGTCAGGAAAGCACAGGCATGAGCTAAATGCAACACCAGATGTTTGCTTTGGGTTATGAGTGAAGCATAGTTTGACATCTGTGACTGCCTCCACCACATTGGTGACACCATGAAACATTTCACTGATGTAGTGAGCAGACAGTGGGCTCAGACAATATCTGTTTTTGAATGCATGTTGTCTGTGCTGGAACATGTGGTTGGGGTTGGGTGTCAGACAAGTGGACGTAGGCCAGCAACAACATCTGCTGGGAGTCCACATGGCCATGCACAGTCACTTTCCCATAGTGGCAGTACCTCCTGGGTGGTCCTGCGGGGGACACAGGATCAGCAGACAGCAGTTACTGTCAGGGACTAGCATCGCATCTGACCTTGGGCATGGTGCTGCCTGTGCTACTCATGGAAAAGGCAGTTCCCTCATTTGTGACTGGAGACAGTGAACTGTCCACTCTACCATGTATGGTCTACATCTGTCCACCATATGCCCATGTAGTGCTAGCACTGAGCTTGACTGTGCATACACACACACACACACACACACACACACACACACACACACACACACACACACACAAATATACACTCCACTGTCACGTGCAGTTTCCCTACAGACACAAACAGCACCTCTCTGTGGCCCATGTCACCAGCACACCTTCCTGACTCACACACATGCTGTCAACTGTTTAGCACAGCCTAGGCCTCCGGCACCTCCACACTGCACCCTGTGCATGTGATGATACCCATGCCACATCCCTGCCATCTATGCCATCAATGCAGGGACCTGCATATATGTGTCTAATGCACAGGGTGACTATATAACTTTACATGTGCAGTAGTGTAATGCCATGGCAGATGTTGTGGACCACAACAGGTACTGTATGCTGGCATATGTCAGTACTACACGTCAAACGTTGTGTATCTTTGTTGCCTGATGGTATACTGGTGGTAGTATTACGGAATGACAGATGTGTCATGGAGCTGTGTATTTTTTTGACTCAGGAGTCTGAGAGGTGCAACTATGGACACATGTTGGAAATACAGTGGCACAGGCTGGCAAGGCAGCACAGCAGCGATATGACATCAACAAGGTATGCCAGTATGTATGCACGTCTCCCTTGGTGCATATGAGTAGAACACTGTGTCAGGGACAATGGGGATACTCAGCCACATCATGCTTTCATACCCTTTGACACACTCTACTACCCTTGATATATGTCACCTGGGTAGTCTGCACATATAACTGCAGATGGTGGCAGATATCAATTATGCTTATGTAGAGAAGGGCAATTTAGGGCCAGCAGCTAGTCACAAGGCCATAAAATGCATAACCAATGCACAGGGGTGGGCCACATGGGCATGTTTCTAGTGCTGTCAGGGGACATATTTACACACACACACACTGATGCTGTGAAATTAGAATCCCTACCCATCTATTATTACACACTACAGTTCACAGTACTTAACACATGCACCATGCTATTTATTTGATAATACACTCTCAGCCATTGCTCTTAATTTGGATGGCATCAGCAGGCCTTGTAACGGAGGCCAATATTGTGGATAGCAGCTAGTCAGTGGGCATAAAATGCATAACCATTCTAAAGAGATAGCCCTAAGGGCTTGTCTGACGTGCTGCATGGGGATGTATTTATACACACACACAAGTTAGATGATGTAAGGTTAGAACCTCTGCCTATCTAATATTACGCAGTACAGGTCACAGTACTTATCATATGCACCACAGAGTTTATCTGTTGTTAGATAGTCAGCAGGTGCTCTAAATGTATATGACATCCACAGGCCTTGTAGAGGAGGGTATTTAGAGGCCAGCAGCCAGTCACAGGGCCATAAAATGCATACCATTGCACAGAGACAAGCCATATGGGCATGCCCGCAGTGCTGTAAAGGGATATATTGATACACACACAGAGTTGTATGGTTTGAGATTAAAACTCCTGTCTGTCTAGTATTACACACTACAGCTCATACTACCTGTCACATGTGCCACAAATTATGTCTGTTGTATATGTTGATGCAGGTACAGTACTTGTGGAGTACACAAAGTGGCCATGTGTTAGACAACATGTGTGGCCTGCAGAGTGATACTGCTTGGTACTGTTATTGTATCTAGTGTCCTAGGGGCGGAATACCCGGTAATATCCCTGATATGTGTGTACACTTACCATTCTGGCCATATGTGGATATTTGCAGTTTGGTAGGCAGACATGTGGCCAGGGACAATATGGCCTGTCCAAGGAGTCCATTGCACCCATTGTACATTACATCACCAGCGTACCTGTATTTGTCTGCAGAATGACAGCCTACAGACTCAGGGGTCCGTGGGAGAGTAGATTATGTACTCTTGCAGTGTTGGTCTGGTGCCATTGGACAGCTGTTGTGATGTGTATGTGCAGATAACCCCAGCATTCAGGGGTACGTGGGAACATTTGTACATCCCTGCCCATATCTATATCAATGGTGTATAACAGGGTTGTCCCTTTAAATGTAGTTGTGTGTGTCAGTAATGTAAATGTGTTATGTAAAAGTATGTGGAGAGTTTATGTATCACTGTTCTTTATATGGCTATATATACATCTTATCATATATATATATATATATATATATATATATATATATATATATATATATATATATATATATATATATATATATATATATATATATATATATATATATATATATATATATATATATATATATATATATATATATATGTGGCACATACTGATGTAAACACGAATCCATCATGAGGGGGATAGAGAGAGAGACAGATATGTATATGTAGCTGTATGTATGTACAGAAATATTTCCACATAGCAGGTCTTTGGGCGGTAGAGGCAACAGACTGGCTCAATTTAGCTAAGTATAGGAGAATGCCCACTGTGATTGTCAGTACTTACAAGGTGACTCCAGGCCAGATCTACCTGTACTCCAGTCCAGAATTATTGTATGTTGCAGGCCATTGGCTGCTGCACCTGTTACCATAGTACTGCAGTTGTCTGATATTGTCCAAAGCATTCCCCGGCAGTTTGCTGATCTTAGTATGTGACTCAAACTTCAGAACTGTAGAGTGCCTTACAGACTGTCCAGACTCTTGACGCATATTTTTGGCCTGTTTTGCATGAAATTGTTGTTTTCTGGCAAATTTGTGGTAAATCAGTCAAGACTGAAGTAAATTAATACTGCAGATATTTGAGTTTCAGATCCATGCATAGCAGGAGAGTCATGCGAATGCAGGACCTATTATTATATCCACACTCTATGCTTGTAGAAGCAATTATTTAAAACCTGTCCCAAGCTGTGGGCCTTGGTCCAACTTTTATTCACTTTATTTCAACAGATTTCCTGCTGTCAGAGGTTGAGAGGTATGATGTCACTGGGGTACATAGTGAAACACCACACACAGGGTGACAGTCAGCATACCTCTCCCTGTACATGTTTTTGCAGAATTCCAGCATTTCACCCCATATCTCTGCTGTGTTCCTCATACATTTGAGTTTCCGGTGCTATACTGTGCATCGGTCACTGACTTGTTGTACCTACTGACACATTAACTGATGGCCTTTATATCCTGTAACTAATCTGACCTGTTGCAGCCTGCTGTTAAACTAGCCACCTGCTAGGTTACTCAGAGCGTGTATAATGTCTGTCTGTAGGTATGGCCCTTTGTGTCCCCATTCACTCTGTCTTTGTCCAGCTTTCTTGCAGTTACATATTGAAGGGTTCTGACAGTCTGTGGGACTACCACCATATGTATACCTCACAAGCAAAAGATGTTGGATGCTGCCAGATTTGAACCATCATCACCATCACACATGCTACTGTCCCTGGCTCACTGAGCCACACTGGGTGCCAGACAGAGAGGTTTCCTCCCTCACACTATCAACAAGATAGGGGAATTTTCTGGTCTGCTGGTATATCATTGCAGACTTACTGTTACAGCAGTTGTATGGCAACACTGATGTGTTTGGGGTGGGGGATGACCAGCCTATGCTCTGTTGGCACAGACACACATGCAACTGTCCTGTGATCTCACTGTTTAGCATCTCCCTGGACTACTGTTGTGGCATTTCCAGCCATGTGGCCTAGTGGCAAATATGAGGCACATACCAGTGAACAGAGTACTTGTTGTCTCAAGTGTCTGTTAGATCTGTACAAGTATCCCATTATCCCAGTATAGATTTCTGCAAGTAGTCCTGTAGCACATTATACATAGCCCACTATATTCCCTTGCATACATGTGGCAGGTCCATGCATATGCTACCATATTATAGTATCCCTTACAAGTGGTGTATAGGAGAGTGACTTACCTTGCGAATGCAGCAGTTGACAGACCTGTAGTTCAGGACTGACTTTGTCTGATGCAGGTAGTCCACAGCCAATGCATGGTGAGGTACAGGTTGTGTGGCCCAGCTGGCATTAATTTTACTGATATGTATGCGAGTCGGAGTATGGTGTCAGTCCCTAGGATCCTAGGTTGTCAGTGCATGTGCTATGTGTTGTCTCTTGGCCAATGCCAGGGCATATTGGGTGCACCTACATCTACCTACAGGAACATCCTCAGGAGATTCCTCCTTTGAGTCTCCCAATGGGTGCAGCTGTGGTGACCTAAGCACTGGTGGGGGGCTGTGTATTCCTTCTCTTTGCTGATCCTGCTTCAGCTGTTTTTGCAGGATCATAGTGTGTAGCATGTCGCATACTGGAACATCTGTCCACCAGAACTGTGACTTGGTCTTCGGTGTGTGTGTGTGCATTTCTGATGGGTGCCATCATCCACAGTTCCGGTGCATAGCCAGCATCCCCAAGTAAATGGCTATGTGGGTTGTCCCCCCCCCTAGCAAACATCTGGTACAGCTGTGATGCATGACAGATAAGGGAGTTGTGATAACTGCCAGGGCTGCCAGCACACACATTCATGATAATGCTCCGGGCATTGCACCCAACCTGGCAGTTGATGGAGTGATACCCCTTGCAGATGACATAGATTCTACCCACTTCACTGTGTGGTGCCTTAATGTGTACATGAGTGCCATCTATGGTACCCAGTACCTCAGGGTAGTGTGCTACATGGCAGAAGAGTCACATACTGCTGGACCTCTCCTCAGGGGTGTGGGGAAGATAAATGTGCTCACTGGCATGACATCCAGGAACCGGTGGAGTACCCTGGATGCAGATGCCTTTGAGACCCCCATCATGTCCCCAGATGGTCTTTGGAAAGTACCTGTAGCTAGTATCCTAAGGGCTACAAATACCTTTGTTTCCACTGGGATGGGTTCCCCTCTGTTAGCGCTGGGTCTGAGTTGAGGGCAGCAGTGCTCACCGAGTTGTTGTAGTATGTCCCTGTCCACCCTGTAGCGCTGTACAATCTCCAGCTCATGTAGCTCCTGGTAGGTTACCCTGGACCTGAACACTCTTCTCCTTCTCAGTCTAGGCCTATTGTCAGCATCATCAGCAGCTGCATTGACTTCAGCATCTAGCACATACATATGTAGCAGCCCCTAAAATTTTCTAGGTTAAATTTCACAAGTCTCTATTCCAGTGGTGCAGAGTATGGGGAAAAAGCAGATTGTAGGGTGTATGCATACTTTATAGTGCTCTGCTGTAGGTGTACTCTGTGTGATTAGCTTGCTATGATGCATTCCACCTGCCAAGTACATCATTAAGGGGTTTCATGGCCCTAGTTTAAGTGTAAAAGGGCTCATCAGTAATTAATATATCATTGGTTTTCTCAGCAAAATTTTTTTTGACAGCCTTCCTTGCTGAGCACTACGGCATGCCATGCAACCATGCCACAAAAATGAACAAATCTCAGCAGTGATTAGACATACCCCCATAGCAAGTCACGCTCAGCATGGATGCGTGTCATGCAAACACTCTCAAATCTGCTGAACCACTCGCCCTTAAGGTAAACAAAACTTAGCAGTCATCTGACACACCACCCTGCTGAGCAGAACAGCATGTTGCACAAACAAACGTCGCTGAGCTTCAATGAGTTTAAAAGTTTGTGGACACATCACCTTTTGATGTCACCTACCTCTTTTGTGGACACCAACATGGTTCTCTGCCTACACGGATGGGATCTGCGGACACAGATACCCATTTGTTCTATTCGGTAACCCCAGTTCATTTGAATACAGATCTGTGCACAGTACCTGGTAACTACACAGATTCAGGCCCTGCCTTGTTAGCAACCACAGCAGTCCTTCAGTGTATATACTCCACATAGGGTCCTCTAATGCTTTACTGTTACATACTCAGAAATTCTGTTTTTTACATTTTTTTTTTAAATTTTTTTCCCCATAACAGCATGTTTCTGTACTGCAGCGTGCCGTGCAAACATACTCAAGGTATTAAAAAATATATATTTTCCATTATTTTCCATATGGTTTTGGACACACAGAGGTTACTTTTGCAAATATGTGTGTCCTCTATACTATTTCTGCCACTGTAACTCCACTTTTACAGCCCTGGTGTCATTTTTTTACTTCTGCAAGTCATGCCAATTGGACAAGTGCAACCATCATCATTAAGTCTAGATTTACTTCTCACAATGGTAAGTAAATCATCCAACTTTTGACACGAGGAACACAGATCACCAGTGTTATCAGCTGTTACCTTTAAATATGCATAGCATTTATTACACGGTACAAGATATTTGTGCATTAGCAAATCATTAATTGCATACTCATTTATGGAATCCATATTCATCTTCAAATAAATAAAATATTGTAAAAGAAAAGTATAATCAAAATGAGTAGCCACAAAATTCAAAGAGAACTTAAATCAACTTCTGTGACAATAATCACAAAAGCAATATAGAACCAAATAATAAAGTAAGTACAGTAAAGTTTTTCTGACCGTACATGTTCTGCAAGCCAGACAAAAGCTGTAAATCCTTTACATTGCATGCAGTAGCTTTTGCTCACTATCGCTGGCAGTTGCACTTCTTTTTAACAGTACAGATCAATAAATCACAAACCAAGGAAGGATTGTTTAGATGTGCTCTGGATTTTCCTCTGAGCTGTCACTGTGAATTTATAGCTGTCTAGGCCCCTTGGGATGGCTAGAGCTTGCCTGTCTAAAACATATCCCTTTCTAACAACCAACAATGAAATTAAAAGAAAAACAACAAAACATGAATTAAAGTAAATCTTTTTAAAAAGCTATCCCTTCCTACCTACAAACAGTGAAAAACAATAATAACAAATAAAATATAAATTTGAAGAAAACTTCTCTTACCAGTCAACTCCACAGTAAATCAGAAACCAATTTAGGATTGTTTAGATACGCTTAAAATTTTCCTCTTTGCAGTCTGTGTGAATTTATACCTGTCAAGGCCCCTTGGGGTGGCTAGAGTTTGCCTGTCTAAAACCTATCTCTTTCTAACAGCCAACAGTGAAATTAAAGGTAAAACAACAAAGTATTAATCAAAGTAAATTTTGTTAACAAGCTATCCCTTCCTACATACTAACAGTGAAAAACAGTGATAAATAAAATATAAATTCAAATAAAACTTCTCTTACCATCAGCTCCAAAGTAAATCACAAACCAAGTTAGGATTGCTTAGCTATGCTCTGGATATAAATGTGTATGATTGTATGCATGTATGCACACACACACACACACACACACACACACACACACACACACACACACACACACACACACACACACACACACACACACACACACACACACACACACACACACACACGCACACACACACACACACACATATATATATATGTGTGTGTGTGTGTGTGTGTATAAATTTAGGGGGTATGTGGGCCTTCACCCCCCTTAGGGGTGTAAAAAATTTATATAGTTTGAGTTTTTGCCCTTTTCTATTTTTTGGTGTTTGGTTTTGGAGTTGGAAAAATTTAAAAAATAGAGTACATCCTGCTTATAAATCTTTCTCTTTGTATATCTCTGATATGTTATCACTATATATATTATATAGGGAAGGTGGCATGCAAATTTTGCAATTTTATTAAAACATTGCAGTAGTTTAGTAATCACATTGCGTTGCAAATTAGTTAGTATGGATGAAGCATAAAGTAGTGCTGGAAGTAGCTAAGCAGAAGCTGTAGTTTTACTGCTGTCTTCAGAGAGGAATTTATTTATGTGGCATAGGGTCCTGAGCTTGTGATCTTTTTTTTTTTTGGAATTTATTCTATTAAGTAAAAAAAATCTATTTGCTGAAATTGGTACTAAAGATTTTGACTTAAAAGGCAGATTTTTTGCTACGTAGTAATTAGACACCATTCATGTGGTGAGGCTATTTTATCACTGTATGTTCCTTGTGAAGGTGAAATAGAGTTTGCTACTAATGTATGTATCTTTTTTTTTTGTTTTTTTTTCTTTTTTGCAGAAGGTCACAGGCAACTAATTAATTATAATTGGTAACTAGAACACTGTTCAGATTCTAGCAATGCATGGAATGAGAGACTCTATGAAAGAACATAATTTGATAAAAAATGCATTTGCGAATTAATAGAGGGTTTTGATTTAAGGTTTCTAGCCTGGTATATATTTCCTGATAAAGCAATATTTGCAGAGTTCCTACCTGTATAGATCATGGTCAAGAACTGATTTTTTAGTTAATTTCTACAACATTAACTATATTCCTTACAAGGGTAACTATTGATTCAAAGTTCTTTTCAGGTGACTTTGTCTAAAGCATTTAGCTAGAAATAAACCTTTGTAATTTTTTACCTGAAAGAATTAAGGGTTACTTTTCATGGCGATCTGTGGAACTGATGGAAGATTTACATGTTTATGTTTCACCATATATTAGTTGGATGCCTTTTACACCATGTTATTTAACAAATAAAGTTTCATATCATAAACATATCTTGCAAACATAGCAAACACATTTTGAGGGACATAGGTTCATAGGTTGGTACTAGGCTATCGGCCCTAGGGCCTATACAAGCATAGCCATAACAATTCCCTGGCTATTTCTTCCCACAGTATTTACTTCCCTGGACCCTTGTCTAGCAGGGTGACTGACATGATCCCTGGGGTGAATTTCCTATCTCCCATCCAATCATCAAGTTTCCTTTTGAAGAGGGCTAAGGAGGCACTCTGCTTGACATTTATGGGCAGTCTATTCCAGAGTATGGGGAGTCTCTGGGTCAGGAACCTATCCATCCAGCATGTTTTGTTCATTGTGATGACAAGGTTTATATTCCTGGAGCATGTATCTCTGAGAGATTGGGATTTTTTTAAGTGTAGCATATCCAACAGCACTGGGTTTGACATGGCCTTGTATGTTAAGCTGAGATCACCTCTGAGTAGACGATATGTGACAGAGTATAGGTGGAGTTTTTTTAGACGGTCAGCATAGGGCATTTGCTTTAGGCCTGTGATTCTTTTAATGAGGTATTTCTGCGGCCTTTCCAGTTGTTACAGATGTCTTGAGTGGTACATACCAAATGGGGCTTTGTATTCTATAATGGGTCTAATGAGGGATGAGTACAGTGAGACAATGACCTCCTTTTTTCTGGATGAAAAGCCCTTAGTGATGAGGTGTGCCACATGGAAGGATTTCCTGACTGTTGTGGCGATGTGGTTATCGAAGGTGAGACTACTGTCCATCTGTGTCCCTTATCACACTTTCAGTGTTTAATGTACTGCCACCTATGTGGTAATTCACAAGTACATGTTTTTTCCCAAAGGGGATAACTATACATTTCTTGGCATTGAGCTTGAGCCCATGGCTCTGGCACCAAGCATGTGTTTCTGTAAGGCCCTTTTTTAGAATATCTACATCATTTGGGGATTCAATAATGGCTCCCAGTTTGTAGTCATCTGCGAACTTTGTTAGCCAAAGTCCGTTTGTGTTGGTCTGTACTTCAGAGAAATAGATGCCAGACAAGAGCGGTCCCAGGACTGAACCCTGAGGTACTCCACTTGTCACTTGTGTGGAGCTGGATTTGGAGTTGTCTGCTTTTACAGTGTGGGTTCTATCAGTAAGCCATTTAGCAACCCATTGGGTGACATAGGGATTAATGCCCAACTTAGAAAGTTTATCTATGATTCCAGAGTGGGGTATGGTGTCAAAGGCCCTGGCGAGGTACAGATAGGCTGTGTGGACCACCTTACCCTTGTCCAAAGCTCTGGAGACTGATTTGAAGAAGTCAATCAAGTTCAGGAGACAAGAACGGCCCTTCACGAACCCAAACTGCGTGGGGTCCAGTGTTTGAAGGTTGCCAATGTCTTTGTTTATAAGTTCCATGATAATACGTTCTATAGCCTTGCAGATCAGGCTTGTCAGACTGATGGGGTGGTAGTTCCTGGGATCCAAGGTGGATCCCCCCTTGTGGAGTGGGATAACTGTAGCTGTGCACCACTCAGTGGGCATGAAGCCTGAGGTGAGGCTATGATTAAACATGACACTTAGGTGAGGTGCCAGTTCATTTTGTAGTTCATGTAGTACACAGCCTGGGATGTCATCTGGTCCCATGGATGCTGTATTCTTAGCTTTGGAGAGTGTGTTTTTACCTGTGTGGCCGTTATTACCGGAATTTGGCAATGTTTTGGTATTGAGACAGGCCCTTTAGGAGGTGAGAGGGGGGGTGAAGTTTGCACTGAATCGATCTGCCATGACAAAGAGTCTGATGACATACATGTCTGAAAATTATGATAAAGATGGGCAAGAAGATATTAATAAGACTGAGAATGAGTGGAATTGTTAGTCACTTTGGATAGGAACTACAATGATGTTGATGTATTCCGAGCATTTCTAAATCCTTCAGCCTACACAGTAAAGATTATGCACATTCGTAAGCCACAGCATTGCTTTCATCTGTCAAATTTGGCACTGAGTAATATTTTCAGACAGATGATATTTTCAAACTATTTTATGTAGCCTTCAACAAAATTCATACTCAGGATTTATAAATAAATATCTATATCCATATATATATATATATATATATATATATATATATATATATATATATATATATATATGTGTGTGTGTGTGTGTGTGTGTGTTTGTGTGTGGGTTGCAAACAGACTTATTCAAATAATCTCACACTGTCCAAAATTATCAATTTATTTAGGGCTTTCATCCTGTAACATTGATAAGTGATATTTCAGGATAACACTGCTAAATGAATTGATATTTTTGAACCCTATAGATTAACAGTGATTTTTTTATTGGTTGTTTCTGGTTTGCTGGTCTGAAATTTGCATTGAGATATTTTGGGGTTTTTAATTAGGCCTGCTGAAATTTCCCTCATTACATCAGCTGTTTGTTGAGACTTCAAGTATTCATTTCCACTGCAGGAAATACTTTAGTCACTTTGACAGGATAAAAAGCTCCAGGTAGTATTAAAGAAGGCCATAACCCTCCTGCAAATTTAAGTCATACAGGATTCCAGATGCTACCCTGGAATTTCTGCACCAATCATCCACAACTTCTTTTCCTATTTTTTTTTTATATGGGGCTGGGGTGTTACTTCAACAATGACGATCATTAGGGCCAAAGTTCACACTGCCAGGTGGCAAGCCCTGCCATGGCTGTTCTTTCATAACACACACTCACACCACACACTCACACCTATGGCCAATTTAGAGAGTCAAATCCACCCTCTGCATGTGTTTGGAATGTGGAAGGATACTGGAGCACCCAGAGAAAACTCATGAAAACACAGGGAGGACATGTGGACTCCATGCAGAAGGCATCCCAGCAGAGAATCAAACTGGAAAACCAGGAATCAAACCAGAGATCCTCTTGCTGTGAGACAACAATGCTAACCACTAGGACACTGTGTCACCCCATTAATTTTATATATATATATATATATGTATATATATAATATATATATATATATAAAATTATGTCATGTACAGATAATGCTATTAAAAAAAAACTTTTCTATTAATGAACATTACTTATACACGATATAGTTTGACGCCAGCTAATTCTGCTGTATAACCTCTTATACCCCCCATAAGTCCGCTGACCCCACAGTGCTGCCTATATGCTTTGAGGTTGCCCACATAGGACGTATTATTTACACCCTGTATTTGTCTTAGTGAGTAACCTCTGTGACTACTCCAGCTGTTGCACATTTCTGGTCAGGTACTCGTTTAAGACTGCATTGTACTTGATTATTGGTTTAATGAGGGCTGAGGTATAGTGGGACTATGACCTCCTTAGATCTGGATGCCA
This sequence comes from Protopterus annectens, assembly GCF_019279795.1. Classification (NCBI taxonomy): domain Eukaryota; kingdom Metazoa; phylum Chordata; order Ceratodontiformes; family Protopteridae; genus Protopterus; species Protopterus annectens. The sequence goes on along the minus strand of NC_056725.1, from coordinate 1,454,295,128 downwards.
TGCCCTTACTTATAAGTTGCACCACATAGAAGGACTTTCTCACTAACATGGACACACAGTGATCAAAGTTCAGGTTACTGTCAGCCTGAGGTCCAAAGTCATGTACCACTGGGTCTACTCTTAGGAGACTGTTGTAAATGTTGTAATTGCAGAGGTGGCCATTTCCCAAAGTGTATAATTATGCATTTTTTGCACTGAGTTTTAGGCAATGGTTCTGGCATCAAATATTTGGCTGTTTCAGACCCTTCTTGAGGATATCTACATCTCTGGGGGATTCAGTTATTGTACCCAGCTTGCAGTCATCAGCAAATATGGTTATGTTTTAAAACTTACGTATGTTTGGCTCTGATGATGTCAGTAGATATATATGCAATTCCACAATTGCAACCTATATGTGTAGACAATTTCAAGGAGGCCAGTGCCTCCATCACACCGAGGGACATATAACCTTGGCAAACATTGGTTCTTGTACATCATTTGATGGGCATGAAGCACTGTTCTGTTTTCCTTTCAAGCTTGTCCAGCTATTTTTCTGGCCAGTCCATCAACCCAAAGCTGTAAGTTAAAACAGGGTGTGCACATTGATTTATAGTGTCAGCTTTATTACTAGATGTCAAAGCAGTTTTCAGTATTAATTTCAGTTATCTAAAATGTTTCTTACTGAGCTTTGTTCTCATTTGTTCATGCTGTATTGCTGCCCATTCATTTATTCCAAGATATTTCTACACTCCCTATTGTTCCAAATCTTTAATGTCACATCCCTCCCCAAGTTTTATATTTTCTTGATTCTTCACTTTTCATCTTTCAAATATTGCTCTTGCATATTTGTTGAAACTAAATTATATTCTTTTGTCATTTGAGGAAGTTTTAACAACTTGCAGCTGTCCTTCCAAGTGTTTATCTGATGAAATATACAGTTTTAGATCATCTAAAAAATTAAGATGAGATGTTCTTTAACAGTATGATTTTCTTGGATGCAGATTGAATCTGTGACCTAGGCTTTACAGTAAACATTTTAATGGAGTGAGAGCAAGACAAAACAGAGCACCCCAGCACTACCAGGTTATACCTCATACCATGCTTTTCGGCCCCAAAACTTGGACCGAACCACAAAAGGAGGGGGAGTATCGATATTCATCAAAGATACCCACACCTCCAGGTTGGTGGCAAAGCACGAAGCATCAGAGACTATCCATGTGCAATGAACAGTGGGTAAAACTGCCTTCCAGTTTATAGCCTGCTACAGACCACCCTCCCAAACCCAGGAACCCCACTCGGCCTTTCTGAGAACACTGGAAAATATGAAGGTCTCTCCAAACACCATTATATTGGGCGACTTCAACTACCCAAACATAGACTGGGAGCATTACTCTAGCTCCAACACCCTAGCCCAAAGGTTCCTAGAATTTATAAACTCAAATGCTATGGAACAACTTGTTACCACTCCCACAAGAGGGGAAAACATACTGGACCTGATCATCACCAACATGGGGACTCTATGCTCCAGACCAGAAGTGCATCCCTCACTGGTAAGATCAGACCACAAACTAATCTCACTGGATATTCACATCCCGACCCCACCCCCTGCCCAGAAAACCACAGTGAAAAACTTCTCTAAAGCAAATTTCACACTCCTCAAAACCGAGGTGGAATCCTTCAAAGCCCCCGGGCCTGTGGAAAATATGACCCAGACCGCAGAATCCTTTATAAACGCATTCTATGAACACCTTCAGGAATGCATGGATCATGCGATCCCAAATAAAACCAAGACCCAATCCTCCAAAGGCAGACGTCCTGTCTGGTGGACCCCAGCCATAAACAAACTATACAATAGAAGGAGGAAGCTACTAAATGATAGAGCAAAATCCCAAAAAGGGAAGGCATCACTGATCAGTATTAGCAAAAAACTACAGGCACTCATAAAATTGTCTAAGGCCAGCTTTGAGAGAAAAATTGCACAGGACACCAAGGATAATCACAAGGCATTCTTTACGTATGGTAGGAACCTGTGTGGGAATCCCCAGATATGCTCAGAAGTAGTCCAAAATGACAAAAAATACACTGAACCCACAGACATTGCCAACATCCTAGCTGACAGGTTCAGCGCAAACTTCTCCCCCCCCTCCCCACCAAAAGGGCAAATATCTATCCCAGCAGAGTGCTGCCCCCCTGACATCTCAGATGCTCAGGTAAGAGCCGCCCTCTCCAAAGCAAAAAACACAGCATCAATGGGACCAGATGGTGTCCCGGGCTGCATCCTACATGAACTCCAAGAAGAGCTAAACCCAAACATAAAACTACTGTTCAATCTCAGCCTTACTACAGGATATGTGCCCAAAGAGCGTGCAGCAACAGTGGTCCCTCTCCATAAAGGTGGTGCCTCAACGGATCCTGGAAACTATCGCCCCATAAGCCTGACTAGCTTGGTCTGCAAAGCTATGGAAAGGATCATCATGGACCTCATAAATAAAGATATTGGGGACCTACAGACACTGGATCCTACCCAGTTCGGCTTTGTTAAGGGCAGATCCTGCCTCTTAAACCTGATTGATTTCTTTGAAACAGTCACCAAGGCCATTGACGAGGAGAAGGTGGTCCACACAGCCTACCTAGACCTCGCAAAAGCCTTCGATACAATACCCCACTCAGGCATTATAGATAAGCTCACCAGCTTAAATATAAACCCCTATGTCACTAGATGGATTGCAAACTGGCTCAAGGACAGAACCCACATGGTTAGAATTGCTGGAGCCATGTCAGACTCCAAACCAGTTACAAGTGGTGTCCCACAAGGCTCAGTCCTGGGACCTCTCTTGTTCGGTATATATTTCTCGGAGGTACAGGCCAACACGGAAGGACTGTGGCTGACCAAGTTCGCAGATGACTGCAAACTGGGCACCATAATCGACTCTCCAGCCGACACAAGCATCCTCCAAAAGGGCCTCATGGAAACAGACAACTGGTGCCAGAGCCATGGCCTCAAGCTAAATGCCAAAATGTGTATAGTCATCCCCTTTGGCAAAAACAAAGTGCCCACAAATTACCACATAGGTGGTAATCCATTAAGTACAGAAGAAGTAATTAGGGACCTGGGGACCCAAGTTGATAGCAATCTCTCATTTGACAACCACGTGGCCAAAGTGGTTAGAAAAACATTTTATATAGCCCACCTAATCATGAAGGGATTCACATCTAGATCGGGGGAGGTCATCGTGCCTCTTTACTCATCCCTCATCAGGCCCATAATTGAGTACAATGCCCCTTTTGGGATGTACCTTACCAGACACCTGCAGCAACTGGAAAGACCCCAAAAGTACCTCACCAAGAGGATCAAAGGGCTCAAACAGATGCCATATGCTGTCCGGTTAAAGAAACTCCAGCTCTACTCAGTGGCATACCGCCTGTTCAGAGGCAATCTGTGCCTGACGTATAAAGCCAAGTCCAACCCAGAATTAATGGACATGCTGCACCTCAGAAAATCCAAATCCCATTGAGCTACGCGCTCGAGAGACTTGAACCTCAGCACTGAAATAAATAGGACATGCTGGAGGGACAGATTCATAACCCAGAGGCTCCCTTCACTCTGGAATAAAATCCCAGTCCAGATTAGGCAGAGTCCCTCATTGACTCTCTTCAAGAGGAATCTTGATGAGTGGATGGGAGATCGTAGGTTTACCCCGGGTATCACTTCTGTGTCACTGTGAGACAGAGGCACAGTATACTAACCTCGAAAAAGGGCATAGCAAAATAAATTTAAAATGGGTGGTGAAAGCCAAACACATTCTGGCTAGGCTTATAAATGCCCTAGGGCAGATAGCCTAGTATGAACCTATGAACCTATGAACCTATGGTGGCAAAGAATCAGCATGAAATATTTCACACTAGATTTTCACACCCTTGCTATCAATTTATCATTTCTTGTGGTCCGACTGCAGAGTGGTTTGCCATTTTTTTATAGTAACTGCAATAAAATTTACCAATGTGTGATAGGTCGTATGTATCTGTAAGCATTCTATAATCCAGGAGTGAAAAATACTATCAAATGGGATCATAGGAAGTTACTAGGCTATTGACTCTGAGGCTCTTACAAAGCTAGCAAAGAATTTAGCCCATGTTCTGACAAGTCAGCACCTGATGCCCCTGTCCAGCAGGGACACAGGTGGAACCCCTGGGGTGTATTGTCTGTTCCCCATCCAGTTATCATGATTGTCCTTAAAAAGGGTTAATGAGGTACTCTGCTTGACATGGAGAGGAAGTCTATTCCACAGAAGGGGGTGTCTCTGGAAAAACAAATCTGTCCTGCCAACAAGTTCTACTGATGTCACCGAGCAAACTGAGGTCACGTGTGCAGGTTACTCGAGTCGAGCTAGACTTGCAGATATGCAGCAGTCCCATCAAGGGGTCTGAGATTGCTTTGTATGCCAGACAGGGGTCACCTCTGAGGAACTTGTATGTGACTGAGCAGAGGGACAGGGCATTTAGCCTATCTGTGTAGGTTAGATGTTTGAGGCCCTGGATACTTCTGGTGTGGAACCTCTGTGGTCTCTCCAGCTGCTGCATGTGCTTTGTGAGGTACATACTGAAAGGGACATTGTACTCATTAATGGGTCTTGTACAGGAAGAACACAGGGATGTTATGACCTCCTTGTCCCTGGATGAGATACCCTTACTAATGAGGTGGGCCATGTAGAAAGCTTTCCATACAACGGAGGCAATATGGTGGTCAAAAGTCAGTTTGCTATCAACCTGGGTGCCCAAGTCCCTCATGACTGATTTCATGCTTAGGACCTTGTTATTAATGTGATCATTTGTGGGGACATCATTCTCACCAAAGCGGATGATTATTCATTTTTTGGCATTTAGTTTGAGGCTATGTTTCTGGCATTAGTCATTTGAGTGAGACCCTGTTGTAGGATGTCCACACCATTAGAGGAATTGATGACAGCACCCAGCTTCCAGTCATCTACAAACTTGGTTAGCCATAGCCCAGTGGCTTTGGCTTGCACATCAGAAAAGTGTATTCCAAACAACAGAGGCCCCAAGACCAATCCCTGGGGTACACCACTCATTATGGGTCTACTGCTTGAGGTGGCTTCTCTTATTTTGACTAGGTGGGTTCTATCAGTGAGCCACTTCACTTTTCTGTAATCTTTCTATGCCATACTGAGGTTCCAATTCTTTTTATATGTCTCCATTATGGTTTTGTTTAACAAAAGATGATCCTTTGTTTCATATAAATCTTTGTTAATCCCCATTCTGTTCTATGGCTGTGATTGAATTTTTATCTAAATTACTGTATACTGTATCCGCATAAATTCCTGTATATGACTCATATGTTGTTGGTAGGCAAGCTATTGGCCAGTAGTTTTTAGAGTGGTTTTCAGGTTCATGTTTAAGTATGTATATGATTTTCCTCACTGTTTGCCAGTCTGGTCTTATTTCAGGTTGTATGTATAAGTAGATTGTCTCAATTATTCCTATTATTTCCTAGGTCCATGCAGGGGTCATCCCTAAACTATTTGGTTTCTATTCTTTCTTTATATTTCTCAGTTCGTCTCATGCATTTTTCAGCCTGCACAGAGATTTTTAATTTATTGTTAGAGATGGCGTAACTCAGATCCTGATATGCTTTGATGTGTTTGTGTTTTAGCTCATTCACTTTATTAATAGTTTTTTGGATCAATTTCCTTTTCCAAATTCTTATAATAGTGATACTTCTTTTTCTTAATTGTTTCACAATTGTTTCTAGTCCACTTTCATGGTGGAAATCTATTTGTTCCTTTGTTTTTCTTTAATAATTTATGCTTTCTTGGCAATATCTGTTCAGCTGTTAGCTTCTCACTGTAGCATATATTAGACGTATCCATGCAATTATAGTTGCTTTAATCAATCAAGTCATCATTTTAATTACTGATTCCATTGGGTGTCATTCATAAAAGTTATAGCCACTGGAAGGAACAAATGGGTTACTTGCATGCCCAAGATGGTCCTTCTAGCAGTGTGGAATTTAAACAAATGCTTCTTTAGTCATTCTTTAACCATGTATGTGATGTCATCCAATGTGGACCCTTCAGCACAGAGCTTTATACACTATTGCGATGAGGTACAAAAATTAAGCTCTGCTGCTTGCCACAAAAGAAACATCATACGCCATGAGAATTAGTGGTAGTTGCATGCACTGAAAAAAAACTCACTTCATAGGGTGCACAGTCTGACCTATGTTGAATCTCTGGGAATTGTATGAAACAGCATAGGCATGGCATATTACCTCAGAAATGTAATCATACATTGAGCTGATTGATGGTGCACATGTAGTCAGACAGTGTAACTCCTCTTCCTGTAGGTCAGGCATAGAGTACAGCGCTTGCCAAAAATCAGAGTGCAGACACTATAGCTCATTAGTTCATGTAACATTATATATGCCTTTTCTGAAGCAGGGAATGTGTGAGACATTCGCTTGGATCTGTGACTTACTTCAGATAAACATTAAACTCATTTTGTGAAGCATTAAATCTGTTTGCTTTACTCTGCAGTAAGCTTGTTACATGTGCCTAGCTCTGTGGCACAATGGGATGACTCTGACCCACTTGATGGGGTTCACTTAGTAGCACTGTCACAGGAAGAGCCAGTTATGTAGGAAAAGAAGCGGAGGCCTTTCCTATTCAACTTTTCTGTAGGATGTAAGATAGATGCATGTCCTTGGGGACACACAAGGATGCTGTCATTTCTCCAGTGGATTCTGCGGAAACCCTGTCCTGTGATATGGGGAAGGAGGATGGAGTTGCTTGCTGGTAGCCTCCCTTGCAAAAGTGATGGATGCTCAGTGTAAACAGCCTACTGAATGCCTTTTTTCCTTGCATAGTGAAACATGAACAGAGAGCAAAGGGACAGAATATAAAAACCTAAACCATCCCTTATGGCTGCCTGAATGACAGCCTCTCTAAATTGTCCCTTACCCTAGTGATGGGAGTGAAGGGGTCATTATATGAGAGAAGATGTGATGGTCTGCAGACAACAGGGATAAAATAATGTAAATAAATTTGGTAATATGTGAAGCAAGAAAATGCAAATAATTACATTACACTGATAATTCACCTTAAGTAGAGCCCTGATGTGTCAGGTGTATCTAATAACAGTAACATAAAATGCATGGCATTAATGTGCCTTCTATCATAAACAGCAGATGTTGGTGAACTGATCATGTGACATTCATCCTTTAACAGGTTTCAAAGAATTTAGCATTGGACATCTGCAAAAATGTTAAAGAGTGTGGAAGATATTCATATTAATTACTGCATGCTATTTACATTAGCTGCTATAGTTATAACCATATGTCATTACAAATATTCATATTTATGATGTGGCATTGGTAATAATATTAGTTCATTGTTAACCAGGTAGGCTCACTAGACACACAATCCCTTTTCATGGGCAACATGGGAGCAATGTCTGGTTAAGTGACTTACTCATAGTAACTCAGTAGGTAAACAAGGGCTGAGAGAATCAAACATTGCACCACAGAAAGTACAGCCCACAGCCCCAACCTTCTGTGCCAACTGCCAAGCAAGCCAAGCAATCCATGAAGCAACTTACATTACTTTATCATCTTGCATGTGCTTACTACAATGCTCACATGTAACAGTACAATGAAGCTGTTATATGTAAATGGAATTAAATTTAAGAGTGAGATTATCATGAAGTATTAACTGTGGTATATAAATATAATCCTTGTGTTGCTACATACCAGAATATATTTTACATAAATGGTAATGACAAAGAATAACAATTAATGATGAACTTTTTCTTTTTAATCTTAATTTTTCAAATGAAATCTCATCTGAAATAATTTGTAGCTCTGTTGCCAGATCAAAAAACAAAATGTGTTTGTGAAAATCAGCATTCACTCTCAATGCATTAGTAAGTTTTCTTGGGGTGTTGACAAAATAATCAAGTGTTGTTACTTGAAAACCTTTCCAAATTTTGATTCATTCTTGGTTAAAGCAAAGAACATTAAAATGATTGCTATAGATTGAAAAATAATCCATAGCTGAAAAATCCTTAATATAGTTGATACCAAATTTAAATTCTGAGTTATTCCAAATTTCTTCAAATTGTCACTTATTTTATTTATTTATTTAACTTTTGTTAACCAGGAAACTCCAACTTGGAACAAAGCCAATTTTCAACAGAGGGAAATTTTTTCCAGATTTTTTTTATAATTTTTGGCTAAAACAAAGAACGTTAAAATTATTGCTATAGAGTGAAAAATAATTCATACCTGAAAAATCCTTAATATAGCTTGATAGCAAATTTAAATTCTGAGTTATTCCAAATTTCTTCAAGTTGTCACTTATTTAACATTTGTTAACTGGAAAAGTCAGACTTAGACCGAAGCCAATTTCCAGGGGAGGCCCAGAGAGAAAGACTCCAAATGTATGTCTTTCTAACATGGAAGGAAACTGGAGCACCCAAAGGAAACCCACACCAAAGCAGGGAAAGCATGCAGACTCTGCACAGAAGGCACCCCAGCCAAGAACTGAACCGAAGAACCTCTTGCTGTGAGGCAACAACACTACTGCTGTGAGGCGACAACACTACTGCTGCACCACTGCACCAGTCATTTATGTGAGACTTTAAAGATAGAATGAATTTACAGAACCAAAAAAAACTGTGCAAAACATTCAGCATAAATTCTGACCTGTAATTAGAGAGATGGGAAGGGGCAGCTGCCCGAGGTGTAAACTCTCAAGAGGGCATAACTGACAGGTGCTGCTGGTGCCCAAATGCAGTACAATACTGATCTGTGAAACCACTATAGAACATTCTAGCTTCATAAATAAATGCCAAAGCTGCATTTACAGTCATAGCAGAAGTACTTAGCAGGTGAGTATATTGTAGCAACTGCAGCAAGCTGCTTCTTACAGATGGAGCAAGTAGCTTACCACAGTCACAGTGTTACAAGAGTATGAAAAAGCTTTAGAGATTTTTTTTATTTTGTTTTGTCTTTTTGCCTTAAAGTTTGGGGAACAGCACAGGGCACTAGATGAGCTGGCTATAGTTCTCCATCATCCAATCCACATTCTTTGCACTGACTGTCAGACGGATAACATAATAAGATATTAACTAGAAGGTTATACATGCATTAAAATAGTCATACATTGAGTATAATACAACTTACTTCTCAAATATTTTGCCAGACATGAAAATTTCTTTTACTCTGGTAGTATATTACCCTGATCAGTTACACCACTCCTGATACTGAAGCAGGTCTCAAAATTCTTCAAGTAGTGTAGACTAATTTGGAATCCTGGAGGTCTACTCTGCATTCCATAAATCCAAGTTGCCTCTCTATGCCAGAAAGTATACTAAGGATACATTGGTAGAGACCCTGTACTTGGTCTCCTACAAACCACTGAAGGGTGATCTATGCCTAACCTGCAAGACGTTCTTCGATCCAGCCACAATGGATCTGCTACACATTTGCAAAACAAGCAGTGCTAGAATTACCTGATCTAAGCATCTAAACCTCATCTGTGACATACACAAATCATGTTGGAGGGACAGGTATGTGTCTCAGAGATTATCCCTTCTCTAGAACAAAGTCCAATTCATGCAAACAGAGCTCTTCCCTAAACCTATTCAAATGTAATTTGGACCAATGGATAGGAAATAGCAAAGTCATCCATGGCTTGTCTCCTCAGGCCCTTATGAGCAGGGGCAGTTTGTAGATGTCCTAAGGCACAGGCATATACTAAAAACATTCTAGCTTGTGGGTATTCATAATTGAGAAAACTGGGGCACAAATGGCTAGGCTTAAAAAGGCTGTAAGGCTGTTAGCTTAGTAACCTCCTATGATCCTATAAATGGAAGATAACTTCTTTGTTTAGGTTAGCAGAAGCCTTTAGGAAACAAGCAGGCATGGATCTTCAGTCAAACATGACAACAGAAAGTGAAAAAAAGTAAAAAAAAAAGGAATTCAAAGAATGTGATCATTAAAAAAAGAAACAAAAAATGGATAGACCATGGTTATAGCAAGAAGTACAGAGATCTCCTGAAACAACCATGTGTTGAACAACAGTTGATGTACAGATGGCTCAGGCAAGGTACATTTAAATCAGAATATGAAAGGTTAATATTGATAGCCCAAGATATTGAAGTACATACTGGAGGGTTCACAAAATCCACAGAAAAGGTAAGAGATGCAGACAGATATAGGTTTTACAGTATAAAACTAGAAACAGTGCGTATTTTGTTGTAGGTTGTGATATACTTACGGTTGAAGGTTTGTATACTGAAAGATAACAACACAGTAAGGATGTTATACTGGAGACTGTGCAAACATTACAACAAAGAGGTAGCTGAGTGACACTGGAAACATGATTATAAAAAATGACAAAGTAGTTCAGGAGAAAAAGACAGAAATAGCATGGATTATTGAAATTGCCCTATAAGTCTGACTAGCCTGGTCTGCAAGGCTATGGAGCTCATCATCATGGAACTTATTAACAGAGACATTGGGAACCTCCAAACATTGGACTCTACCCAGTTTGGCTTTGTTAAGGGAAGATCATGCCTCCTAAACCTGGTGGACTTCTTTGAGACAGTTACCAAGGCTTTAGACGAGGGAAAGGAGGTCCACAAAGCCTACCTAGACCTCGCAAAGGCTTTTAACACCATTCTCCATTCTGGTATTATAGACAAGCTCACCAGCCTGAATATAAACCCCTATGGCTCATGGATAGAACCCACACGGTGAGAGCTGCAGGCTCTAGGTCCAACTCTGAACCGGTTACAAGTGGAGTTCCCCAGGGCTCAGTCCTGGGACCCCTCCTGTTCGGTATATACTTCTCAGAGGTACAAGTAAGCATAGGAGGACTATGGCTGACCAAGTTCTCAGACAACTGCAAACTGGAGGCCATAATTGACTCTCCAGCTGATACAGACATCCTGCAGAAGGGTCTCACTGAAATGGATACCTGGTGTCAAAATCATGGCCTCAAGCTAAATGCTAAAAAGTGCATAGTCATCCTCTTTGGGAAAAAAAGTATCCACGAACTACTACATACATGGTAGTTCCCTAAATACAGAAAATGTAATAAGGGTTCTGGGGATCTAAGTAGATAGTAATCTCTCCTTTGATATTCATGTTGCCAAGGTGGTTAGAAAATCCTTCTATGTGGCCTACCTAATCACAAAATGGTTTGCATCTAGAACAAAAGAGGTTATTGTGCCCCTCTACTCATCACTCATCACACCCATCATAGAGTACAATGCCCCATTTGCGATGTATTTTACAAGACACCTGCAACAGCTGGAAAGACCACATAAGTACCTCACCAAGAGGATTACCAGCCACAAACAGATGACCTATGCAGCCCGACTGAAGAAACTCCAGCTGTACTCGGCTGCATACTGCTTACTCATAGGTGATCTCTGCCTGACATACAAGGCCATGTCCAACCCAGAATTGATCGACATGCTCCACCTAAAAAAAAAACAAATCCCCGAGACCCACATGCTCTAGGGATCTAAACCTCACTGCAATGATAAATAGGACATGCTGGAGGGATAGATTCCTGTCCCAGAGACTCCCCATACTTTGGAACAGGATTCCAATCTACATTAGGCAGAGCCCCTCACTAACACTCTTCAAGAGAAACCTTGATGAGTGGATAGGAAACAGAAAATTTACTCCAGGGATCACTGCAGTGGCTCTGCTGGACAGAGGCACACGGAACTAATGGCTCTGCTGGACAGAGGCACAGGGAACTAATCTAAGGGGCGGCAAAAGCCAATACATTCTGGCTAGGCTTATAGATGCCCTCAGGCAGATAGCCTAGTACTTACCTATGAACCTATGAACCTATGAAATTGCTGCACCAGCATTTGTAGCATCTTATGAACTGAAAGGCAGAAATGTGTAAAATATCAAGACTTAGAAACTAGAACAATGTGGAATATGGATACTCAGATAGCTCTAGTTGTAGTAGGAACAACTGGGCTAATAAAAAAAAAAATCTTCAAACATATTTAGATATGCTACCAATAAAAATAACCCCTTATGAATTGCAAAAAAAAAAGTGTTAATTCTGGGTACACTGCAGATGCTGAGAAGAGTACTTTTACCAAATGTCAAGGACTGAAGCAAAACTTATTTCATGAACTTTAATTATACCTTGGAATCAGGTCCATTCTCAACAAGGTAAGTAAAAACTTAGATATTTGGAGAGATTAAAATTATAAGAAGAATACTTTATAAATAGAATTACTACATGAAATCAGGCACAACTCTGAAATGTAGCAGATAAAACAGGATGCTGAAGCAGGTAAAACAAGATGCTGGCACAAACCACACGTGTGATAAAAATTACTATGAAGGCAAATTAAGTAGATAGTTTAGTTGAAGAAAACCCACTGACACAGTAGTATAGCCTGGGCTATACTCATTACAGGATGAAACAAATACTTAATGTTAAAAATAGCAAAAACAAAACAATCTATTCCCTAGAGTCACTTGAGTTATAGCTGAATAGCTTTATACTCAAATAATTTCAGTTAGTAAATGTATTATTTTGACATATTTTTTGCCAACTTTTAAGAGATGTGGCATTTATATGATATATTTCCTCATTTTGTGGACATGGGTGTTTTTCAGGGTATATCCCAAGTAAAGGGATCTTTCACAGATTAGGTAATTTATGTTGTGGGAAATGTATCATGTTAAGCAACTCTAACGATGCAAAGAAAGTGTGTACTATCTTAATAAAAACTCAAAGTGCTGTGATGGATAATGTGAATAATTAAAATACATTATCTAGTTGAACTGCTAAGATAATAATATATTTTATGCTTTTGGGAATTCATTTCTGAGTTGTGTAACGCTAGTAACTTGTTACATAGTTATTGACTAGTGCCAATATACGTATGAATGCTTTACTCAATTTTCAAAGAAAAAAATTGAATAATGCAGTCTTAAATTTTAGGGTGAAATTCTAAAAAGTCTTACACTTTACTACTCTAATTGTCCAGAGTAATTAAAGAGATTGTAATGTTTTTGGTATAATTAAAGGGGCAATGTAACAAGCATGTGTAATATGCATGTGAATTGTAATATTGACTGTACAGATTTATGGATAATGCACTAATTTAATGTATGTTGGCTTTATATGTTTATATGTCTGCTATTCAGTGTTCAGGCCCCAAGGTCATCAAGGAACACTGTTTCCCTAAAAGATGACTCAGAACCCCAGTTACCCATCTATCTGTCTAAATTTGATTTAAAGGCATTCAAAGAAGTTAACTTATATATAAACAATGGCAGATTATTCCAAAGTACTTGATTTTTTTGTATTATATAACCCCCTCATTCATGTTCTGTATTTTATATGTACAATTTGAATGTTTATGAGTTTTTGTATTGTCATTAATACCTAAATTCATAATGGCTTTTAAAACTTTATCATTTAAAGCCTTATAGGCCAGAGCTAAGTGCCCCCAAAGTATCACTAGCAATAGTAAAAACAGACATGTCCTTCTATATTGGTCATCATAGCATAGATTTGATAAAGATTTAAATCTTTTAGTAAACCTTTTTTGTACTGATTCAAATCTGTTCAACTGATTAATGTTATAAGTAATAAAAGTGTTATTATACTTCAGAACTGGTCTAAAGAATGTTTTATATAAATGGACCAGATATTGATTATCTCCTAAGGTACAATTTCTCAATAGTATTTCAAGTTTCTTAATGGCTTGTAAAACCACAAAGTCAGCATTTTTAGGCAAAGAGAAACTTGAAGTAATTGAAATACCTGTATTATTATATATAGCCACCTCAGATAACTACATACCATAATTAATAATGGCTGTCTTGGAGTATGTTTTCCAAAAAGACATAGGCCCAATTCCAAAAGACTTGCACTCAGTGTAAGTGACCACTTACACCGAGAGTAGGCCAAGAACAGCTTTTTTCTAATCAGTTACCCATAATAAGCCCTTATATACATAGACCTTACAATTAAGTAAGTCACTCACACCGAGAGCAGGTCTTTCAGAATCAGGGCAGGCTTACACTCAAAATAACTCTTTGAAATCTGGCCCATAGTATTGCATTTGTTTAAGCTAAAATGTATTTCAGAACTTCTAGCCCAGCTTTTTACTTCAGTCAAAGAAAAATATTAATATGGGCATAATCATTTTTATCAGTTATTAAGAAATCCAATTTATAATCAAAAACATATTTACTATACCAACAAATTTTATTCTTATGAAGTGGTTAAAACAACATTAAACATCAGTGATCCCAAATAACAATCCCTGATGAACACCATTCATTACTGGCAGAGGGTCAGAATTCCAACCACAGATATCCACTGTCTGTTTTTCTTCTGACCATCCATTTTACAATCAGTTGCATTCAGTTAAGGTACCATAGATCTTAAAAAGAGTAGCACATAAAATGCCTTACTTAAATCCAAATATATAACCATCACTCCCAATCCTTTATGGTTTTACACACGCACACACATATAGAGAGATATACAGATATGTGTGTGTATAATATACATACATATAGATATATAAACATATATTAATAAATAAATAAAATGTGTGATATATATATATATATATATATATATATATATATATATATATATAAATACATGATATAGAATATATACATTTATGTTATATACACAGAGAGAAAGAATTACAATCTGAATATTCTAAATGAACTTGTATTGATTTCTTTTTCGATGCTTCCATCAGGATATACCACTATTTGCAGATGGAGTGGGAATGCAGCATACCATTATGGGCAGTTGTGGACAGCAAACAGCTTTCTATGCTTAAAATGCTACAAACATATGGTTAACATACAATTCTGGAAAAAAATATACATCTGTGTCTACAAAAAGTGCCTACAGCAAGCACAGCAGTGGAAGTATTGCAATATCAATATATTGAGTAGTTATCAAAGATGGCCTCACGATTTTAAGTAATATTATAACATAAACCTAGTATCTTTCATGCTTGTGTTCATCTTCAGCAAACAAAGGGAAGGAGCACTATAGGCATGTACATACTGAATACAGACCTAAAAAGTGATACAGCACAACTGATTTCACATAAAATAAGTGGACATACATTGATATCAGCCAGCTATACTGTTTCTAAATAAAGATATAATCCTATATATATATATATATATATATATATATATATATATATATATATATATGAATATTTCAGAATACTACAACTTATATTCACTGACATATTTTTCTGTTTGGCAGCATGTATCATTAATCGAGCTCATTAGCATACAATGTTTTAGAATTTCAGACACTGGTAACACACAGTGTTGATTTCTGTCAACCCTTGCTAAGTCCAATAATATGTGATAAATTTCAAAAGCCTTGCAGTGGAAGCCAGCTTTGTTGGTGTACACTGTCAAAATCTTTACACTGCTCAGTTCTATAGCCATGTCCTCATACTGCTCAGATTATGGCATGCTAACACATAACGACTTTATGTATATAAAGTCATGGCATATGACATGGTACTGCAACTGTCTGTGACATACTAGACATACTTGCAAACTCCAGGTTTCTGGACTTACACTCACTAGAGTGGTATGTCCTGCATTGCGTGCATATTCCACTACAAGATTGACTTTTCATTTTTCTTTTTGCAGACCAATGGAGCTTGCATGGGTTGGGCTGACTTTTGTGGGCATGTGTTGTCTCTAAGCCCTGCTCTTGTTGACAGCAAGTAATTCAGCATAACCTGGACTTTATCCCCTGTGTTGGGGTTCCCAGATGGGTGCAAGGGGAGGGTAGGCTTGCGAGCCACCATTAGCACTCATACAGGATGGCTTGAAAAAGTGCTAGAAGGCCCTAGACCTAGGGGTGTAACATCCTTCACAAGTCAACTGTGAGCTACTAGACATTGTCTCCCTTTATTATCTCCTGGCCACATCCAAAACTGACAATACCTCCACATAGCCATTCACCTATTCTAGTTGCCATTCATGGCCCAGGGTCACAAGGACCACCTGCCTCACTCCAGCAAATTGTCATTATCTATCCTCTGAAACAGAAGTGAACAGGTGTAGCTTCATGATTCCTTTCCCTTGCCAGGTCCTATAACTGCCTGCATTGCATAAATGGACCCATCTCTGGGTCATTGTCAGGACTTCATCTGTCTACACCAATTGTAGCTGGCTTGCTCCACACATTTTGTAGACTTTGCACATAGTATTAGATCACCATGTGTTTCTGAATATTGGCACTGTGTGCTATCAGTTCCTGGTAAGGTACACATATTGCAGAAAATAAAAATCTGAAACATTGCATGGTAATGAGGTCCATTTGTGATATATGTCATTGCAGAGTTAAATATTATGCCAATACATTGTACAAGTCTGTGTATTCTGAGACATGCTTGTTATTTTTGCATAGAGTTATAGTGTAGTTACCTGATAGAAAGGTATGTCCACTTATCTATTGTATCATGCTTGTGAGGCTGTTTCACCTTTAGGTCTGTCCTGTATGTGTACATGACTACAGTGCTCCAATCCTACCACTTCTTGATGCTGAGGAACATTTATGTGTGGAAGATACAGTCTGTACATTGTGATGATACTGATATACTTGTGGCTTCCTTTTCAGAGATTTGTGATTAGATGAAAAGGCAATTAGATGGAATGACCTGTATATACACACACACACACACACACACACACACACACATATATATATATATATATATATATATATATATATATATATATTTATATATAGCACACACACACACACACACACACACACACACACACACACACACACACACACACACGCACACACACACATCAATGCAGGGCTTGCTTACTTTTCAGTACACCCTACTTTGCAAAATGCATGTATATGTGTGTGTGTGTGTGTGTGTGTGTGTGTGTGTGTGTGTGTGTGTGTGTGTGTGTGTGTGTGTGTGTGTCTGCGCTTACAGAAGTGTAATGTAAGTAATGCCAACATACACTGCATCAGTGCACTGGATAAAAACCTGTCTAGTCAATATTATAATTCATGTGCATATCACAAATGAACATTGTTTGCTAATTTGCCCCTTTAATTACTCTATAAACGTAGGAGCACAACAGTGCAAGAATATTTGAATTCACATTTGTGCATGTGCAAATATGACCAAAAGGTAAGCAAAACCAACATACACAACATTGTTCATTGAATAAAATCTGCCTCGTCGATATTACTGTTCCCTTGCTTGTCACAAATAGATACAGTTTGCTACATTTAGGTTCATAGGTTCATAGGTTGGTACTAGGCTATCAGCCCTAGGGCCTATACAAGCCTAGCCATAACAATTCCCTGGCTATTTCTTCCCACACTATTTACTTCCCTGGACCCCTGTCTAGCAGGGCGACTGACGTGATCCCTGGGGTGAATTTCCTTTCTCCCATCCAATCATCAAGGTTCCTTTTGAAGAGGGCCAAAGAGGCACTCTGCTTGACATGTATGGGCAATCTATTCCAGTGTCTGGGGAGTCTCTGGGTCAGGAATCTATCCCTCCAGCATGTTTTGTTTATTGTGATGACAAGGTTTAAATCCCTGGAGCGTGTGGTTCTGAGGGATTGGGATTTCTTTAAGTGTAGCATGTCTGGGTTTGACATGGCCTTGTATGTTAAGCAGAGATCGCCTCTGAGTAGACGATATGCGACGGAGTATAGCTGGAGTTTTTTAAGGCAGTCAGCGTAGGGCATCTGCTTTAGGCCTGTGATTCTTTTAGTGAGGTATTTCTGTGGCCTTTCCAGTTGTTGCAGCTGTCTTGAGAGGTACATACCAAACAGGGCGTTGTATTCTATAATTGGTCTAATGAGGGATGAGTACAGTGGGACAATGACCTCCTTTTTTTCTGGATGAAAAGCCCTTAGTGATGAGGTGTGCCACATAGAAGGATTTCCTGACTGTTGTGGCGATGTGGTTATCGAAGGTGAGACCACTGTCCACCTGTGTCCCTAAGTCTCTTATCACACTTTCAGTGTTTAGTGTACTGCCACCTATATGGTAATTCACAGATACATGTTTTTTCCCAAAGGGGATAACTATACATTTCTTGGCATTGAGCTTGAGCCCATGGCTCTGGTACCAAGCATCTGTTTCTGTAAGGCCCTTTTGTAGAGTATCCACATCATTTGGGGATTCAATAATGGCTCCCAGTTTGCAGTCATCTGCGAACTTTGTTAGCCAGAGTCCCTTAGTGTTGGCCTGTACTTCAGAGAAGTAGATGCCAAACAAGAGTGGTCCCAGGACTGAACCCTGAGGTACTCCACTTATCACTTGTCTGGAGCTGGATTTGAAGTCGGCTTCTTGTCTGGAGCTGGATTTGAAGTCGGCTTCTTTTACAGTGTGGTTTCTATCAGTAAGCCAGTTAGCAACCCATTGGGTGACATAGGGATTAATGCCCAGCTGGTAAGGTCTAGATAGGCTGTGTGGACCACCTTACCCTTGTCCATGGCTCTGGAGACTGATTCGAAGACGTCACCCAGGTTAAGGAGACAAGATCGGCCCTTCACGAACCCAAACTGGGTGGGTTCCAGTGTTTGAAGGTTGCCAATGTCTTTGTTTATAAGTTCCATGATAATACGCTCCATAGCCTTTGCAGATAAGGCTTGTCAGACTGATGGGATGGTAGTTTCCGGGATCCAAGGTGGATCACCCCTTGTGGAGTGGGATAACTGTAGCTCTGCACCACTCAGTGGGCACGAAACCTGAGTTGAGGCTATGATTAAACATGACACTTATGTGAGGTGCCAGTTCATATTGTAGTTCATGTAGTACACAGCCCGGGATGTCATCTGGTCCCATGGATGCTGTATTCTTAGCTCTGGAGAGTGCATTTTTTACCTGTGTGGCCGTTATTACCGGAATTTGGCAATCTTCTGGTATTGAGATGGGCCATTTAGGGGGTGAGAGGGGGGTGAAGTTGGCACTGAATCGATCTGCCAGGATATTGGCAATATCCTTGGGATCAGTATATTTAATGCCATTCTGTTTTAGCTCAGAGCAGATCCGAGCATTGCCATTTAGATTCTTGACATATTTATAGAATGCTTGTGGTTGTCTTTGGAATCTTTGGCAATTTTATTTTCGTAACTAGCTTTGGAGGATTTTATGAGGAATCTCAGTTTTTTACTGAGGCTGGTAAGGGAGATTTTTGCATCCTGGGATTTTCCTCTTTTCTGCAACAGTTTCTTCCTTTTGTTGTAAAGTTTGTTTATGGCAGGGGACCACCAGATTGGCTTCCTTTTTTTGGATGAGAGCATCTTGCTTCTATTTGAGATGGCACGATTCATGCATGAGTGGATGTGCTCATACAGTGCCTTAGTATAGGATTCAGCAGTTGAACTTTCAGTTCCCGTCTGCATGGGTGTCATAAAATTTGTCACTTCTGACTTGAGTAGCATGAAGTTGGCTTTGGAGAAGTTTTTATGGAGGTTTCCTTACTGGGGGGTGGGGGTGGGTTGTGGATGTTAAGGGTGATTAGCTTATGGTCAGACCTGACTAACGAGGGGGTGACCATAGGTGTGGAGCATCGATTTCCCATGTTGGTAATGACCAGGTCTAGGATATTGGAGCCCCTGGTGGGACTATGGATTAGTTGATCCAGGGCGTTGGAATTTATGAATTCCAAGAACGGTTGGGCAAAGGTGTTGGTACATGAGTAGTTTTCCCAGTTAATGGCAGGGTAGATAAAATAACCCAGTATTAGGGTGTTTGGTTCTATCTTAATATTTTCCAGTATGTTTAGAAAGGTGTAGTGAGAATCTTGGGGTATGGTGGGGGATCTGTAGCAAGCTACAATTTGGATTGCAGTCTTACCTAGTGTTAGTTGCACCTGGAGAATTTCAGATGCATTTACTTCTTATGATGCATTTACTCCTTTAATTACTCCAGAGACTTTAGAGTAGTTTGGTGAAAGATTTTTTAAAATTGCATCTCTAGTACAGTTTAATAATCTGGTGGTCTGTATGATGAGGTGATACTGAAGTTATTCTATCAGTAATATTAAAATATGTAGTTCCTGTCACTCCAAACAAACAACAATCTGAATAATCATAGTTAGAATTAGAAATATAAAAAATGAAAACCACTCTTCTTGGGTTAAATGTCTCCATTTCTAAGAGTGAATTTTGTCACATGAACTGTGGACAAGTGTGAATAGTGCCCCTCAGGTGATGGTGGGATGTTAAGTTGTATGCTTCTGCCATTGCTACATCCTTGCTTATTATCAGCCATCTTGAAATCCACTTCTTTACTATACTACAGTCTGACATGAAATGCTTTCCTTTCCGGTTTCTTTAAGTGGTAGTTGTATTAGCACCAAAAGCTGTCCCTGACCTTATGGTGCACGTGTTAGCAGCTGAGAAATCATCATCATTATTGCCAGAATGCAACAAAAGGAACTGCTGTCTTTTAACTGGTAGCTTTCACATAGCTTGGGCATAACATTATTTCTTCATGCACTGACTTATTTGACTAATATATGATCATAGAGAAAATGAATATTTTTGTATAACAAATCATTTTCATCTTGAAATATTATAGCTGATATTATCAGGCTACCATAAAATGTTAGCAATTAAAATATTTAAGTCCTTAAAAATTATGTTAGGATTTATAAGATCTTTCACATTAAAAGCTATGCTACTGTAACATTTAGAGACAATATAAATATAAAAGTAAATGTTGTACACCTTACATACTTTTGCAATGTGCAAAATTCTGTAAATTAAAGTTATAAGGGTGTATGTGATTGCATGTGTGTGGAGTTTGTGTGTGTGTGTGTGTGTGTGTGTGTGTGTGTGTGTGTGTGTGCGTGTGTGCGTGTGTGTGTGTGTGTGTGTGTGTGTGTGTGTGTGTGTGTGTGTGTTTGTGTGTGTGCGCATAGGAGAAGGACAAAGAAGACCTGTGTTATTGTTAGTGGAAAATTACCTTATATAATGTGTGGATATGTTGTTTTATTTTAGATTCAGTGTTGCACTCTAACTTTCATTTATACAGTGAATCAGTAAATCATTTTACCACATGTGCATCCAGGGCAAAAGTTTAGAGGGTATATGCATGTGTGTGTGTGTGTTTCTGTCTGTATACACTCTGCTTTCTTGGTGTGCACTCTCTACGTACTATAATTAATTAGTTACATGAAGGCATATCTGTTCATCAACAATCTGTTTATATTTGAACTAAACCATAAAAACTAATTAATTACCAAAGAAGATCATATATTTTAATGCTGCAGATGCAGGCATGGATGGAACATTTGTTTTACACATCCTTGCAATGCCATAACTGTGTCATAAAAGACAAAATGAAAATAAAAGGTGCTGACTAAAACTGAAGAAAACAGCAGGGTATCATACGAAGTGGATACACTTCTACACATGTTAACAGATGTTATAGACCGTTAGATCTTCTGTTCCACTGTAATCAGCATGTTGAATGCATTGATTTAGGCTTGCCGTATGTTACTATTGACTGATATGTTCCTTGAATGAATCTTATTTATGGCAGTTTTAATACAACCAAATGTGATGGGGGAAAAAAGAAAAAGGTGATCACTAAACAAGATTCTTAAACACGAGCTTTAAACAAAAGAATATTGATTTCACTTGAAACAAGGGAATATAGATTTGAAGTATTCAGAGGAGGCAAAACAGGTTTTTAGTCACAACTAAGAAAACAGCTGCCAGAAAGTCACTTGTAGTAGGAGCAATCATGAAATGCATTACAAGATAATTTAGGAAAAGTGAGTGTGTTCTGTTGTCTGACGTTGTACTGAGGTTACCATAGAATCCGTAAAATCTGATGTATTTAGTAATAATCACAGGCAACATTTATATAAGCTTTTCTTTTGACACGGTAGACATAGAATAAAACCAGCCTGGAAAATGTGATGGATATTTTTCAACAATATTTTTTCAAGAAATATAGAATTCTAGCAATTCTGTTTCAGAATTATTGGAGTGACTCGGCTAGACTGAAATGAGTTACCAGCACTGAATTTTATAATTAAATGTGCTTTTATCATGTAATGAAACTTTCTTGTGTTCAGTGGTATCTCATGATGCCTTCAGGTATTTGAAGATAGTTTTGCAAATCTATAAAGCTCTGCTGATTATAGTTGACCTAAAGTAGTTCATTGGCACTTAATGTCTCAACAGGTTGCCCTAGTAATGCTGGATGACTTATCATGAAAAATGCATTCTGTACTGAATGAGATACAACACAGCTGTCATAAAGATTCCAAATGCTTTACTCCACTTCATTTTAAATACATACAGCTGTATTGCTGCAGTAGCATATGATCCAAAATGTATCTGATACATTTTCTGCATTGAATATAGTTATAATTATGATAGCATGATTAAGAGATACAACAACAAATCTAGAGAGCTGGGTTTAAGTATAATCAAGTTTTTTTGTAGAGTGTTATGAAAGTATCAGACTTCTTGTGTTTCCGGGAATTAAATACATGACTGTACTTTCATTGAGACAATCTGGATATCGAAATATATAACTGAAGAAAGAAAGACAGACAGAAAGCAAAGAAAATAAGTGGAGTAACTGGCAGTAGGCACCGTGTGTGTGTGTGTGTGTGTGTGTGTGTGTGTGTGTGTGTGTGTGTGTGTGTGTGTGTGTGTGTGTGTTTTGACATGAAGAAGATAGTCTTATGGTGTAATAAGTGTTTTCTAGCCACCTCTTTTGGTTTGCTCATTAGCAAAGTAGTTTTTAATGGAAATTAGCTTAGCAATGGATTTTTCACTAAAGTATTGGAAAGTTGGGTTTTTGCACTCTAGCATATGAGGTATATTGCAGGAGGTGATTTTTATAGTTTTTTGGAGAGTGTGTGTGTGTGTGTGTGTGTGTGTGTGTGTGTGTGTGTGTGTGTGTGTGTGTGTGTGTGTGTGTGTGGGTGCATGTGTGTGTGTGTGTGTGTGTGTGTGTGTGTGTATGTGTGTGTGTGTGTGTGTATGTGTGTGTGTTTTTGTTTATATCTGTGTGTGTGTGTCTGTGTGTGTGTGTTTTTGTTTATATGTGTGTGTGTGTGTGTGTGTGTGTGTGTGTGTGTGTGTGCGTGTGTGTGTTTGTGTGTGTTTGTGTATGTGTGTGTGTGTGTCTGTGTGTGTGTGTGTGCGCATGTGCGATACTGACTTTTCATTATTTTGAGGTTCCACTGAGATGTAACAACCTTAGAGGTGATTGTATTAAGTAGGAAAGTACAGAAGGCACAGGCTTCTAAAACACAGGTGTGGGTGGCTTTGCTTCTCTCAGAAAATTATTTATTTTGGTTTTACTAACAGCAGCAGTCATACTTCAGGTCATACTGCACTTGACATTGGTTTCTTTTTAAAATTTTCACTTCTTTGTTTAATTTTTCCAAGTCTTTTGGGTTTCTAATACTAAGATGGGAATGGACCCCATTTCTAAGTTAGGGTATGATTAGAGTTCATGAATTTAGTACTATTTCAGTCATTGATGTTAGCCAAGAGTGCTCTTATCAACACCTATAATGTGCCCAGAATTGCCTCCTTCTGTATTTCATACATAGTTACATTTATTGGTAGTATATCTAAGTACGACTGTAAAGACTTTTTATTAGATCCATTGCTCCTACTACTATTTAAACAGTATATTTCTTCCACCATGCTCTCATTTCAACCTACAAATCCTGATATTTTATGACTTTCTGTCTTTCTGAAGTTAAGACTCTGTAATTACTGGGTGTAGCAATTTGATGATACATGGTACTTTTGCCTTTTTTCAAGGACTACTATATCTAGTTTTCTTACATGTATATTTTTTAATTCTGGGTAATTAGTGACCCAATGTGATATGCACTTCATCATTCTCTCTAATGCTTTGTGGTTCATGTTTCCAATGTTCCTCATCTATTTCTATATTGTTGTGCCTACAAAAGCCCCAGTGCAACAGTCTTGCCTCATTTCTGTCATGAGTGTGTCACATCCAGCAATAAAATGTATGACTTTTCCTGTTCATTTTTGCATGTCCTTAGTCCTCTCTCCCAGGCCACCATTAATAACCTTTCATCTTTTGGTTTCCATTTACTTCATCTTAACCAACCTTTGCTCCATATGACTTTCTTTTTTAATCCTTTTATTCTATTGCCATAATTGAGTTTTTTTTTTTTTTACAAATGATAGTAAACTCTGTCAGCATCAGTTGCGTATATAGTCTGCATATTGACAGAAGGCAAAGTATTAGTCTATACTTCTTAGGTTGGCTTGCAGGTTCTCTCTTAAGGATGACTGTTGTTTTCACCTGTTGATAACTAGGTTGTTGCCTGTTTAGGATTCATATAAGTAATTCTTACTTAGGGCTAAATACTTATGTAAAGATGTTAATGCCTTTACCTAGAAGTTAGGTATCCAGGCCTGGATTTTTCCATTTAGAAACATTTCTTTTGTCTCAGTTTCTGTAGCCATTATGTCATCAGATTTCATAGCCTCTAAATTAGAGCTGTTTAATTTTTTTTATCCATTCAGTATCTTTATGTTCTACACAGCCTTCATAAATACTTTTTCAAAAGGTTCCTATTTCTTTGTTTTTGTTGGTGTTTCTATTCTGTTGCTTTTTTCCCAGTTCTTTATGGAATCTTTTAGGGTCATCAATGAATTTCTCATTTTGCAATTTTACTTTGTAAATCTAAACACTACCACCTTTAGTCCCTGTCTGTGTTGTAGCTGGCCTAAATGTGTGGAAGGTATTATAACCTTGCACAGTTGGTGTGCAAGGTTATACACCATGTCTTAGTGACCACACAGATGTCAGCTTTCTCTAGGGTGAAGAGAGCTTCTATGGAGTGGAGCTTTTTTTGTTTAGAAACCTAGTATTGAGCAGTAATACCTTTAGATTTTCTTGGTTTTGATTTGTTATGTCAGAAGTACTTTCAGCCTGGCATTACCTAAAAAAGGCACTATGGGGTAGGACAATGTTTTAGCTAATATTCAAAAGACTAGAGGGGAGAGGTGCAGACCATCCCTGGCAAAGCGGCATGGTCTGTTGATTATCTCCTTCCATGCTGACAGATATTGCACCCCCTTAGAAATACACTAGAAACTAAGCCAATTATTAAAGTCAGTCATCTTTTGTTTGTATTGTGACATCATCCTTGGAAAAGGTAAAATATTGCTTAATGCTAGGCTCATACCTGCCTGAGACACATATTCCAAGAGCTCCATGATGTCTCCCTTCTAATAGTTTAGTGAGGTACATCTCAGGTCATTTACACCCTCATGGACTATGATTGACTCATACTGGTACTTGTGGCCCAATGGCCTGAGTGCATGCATAATGTGGTGGATACTAGCTCCTGATAAGCAATCGACCATGACTTTCTCCTTACTCAGCTTGGTGAGAGGGACATCCGTGTGTCTCACTGTGGAGTTTCCAATGACTAGAATGTTGAATTGTGTGCTGACTTGCCTTATGGGATAAGAAGTAGAGGCTCCATGAAATGTGGCTGTATGTGTTGATGTGGGTGTTGTTTTGAAAGAGTGCATTTGAGGCTGCTGAAGGTGTTTGTTATGTGTGCTTCATCTATGAGATCTTTGGGGTTTGGGAAGGTTACATTTAAGTGTCTTAGCATATGTGGGTCTATGTGTCTGCTTTGAATTGTGTGTGATGGGAGCAGAGTATGTAAAACTGACAACCTTATTGACATTAGGAGTGCTTTTATATGAGAGCTTTGCTACCAGTGACATTGTGTAAATTCAGCTCTCACATACCATATCAGTTTGTTTGAGAATTAATTGGTTGTCAGTAAGCATAGGGCAATTTCTCCATTGCCTCAGGATGTCCATATCTACCAAGCTGGTAACAGAGATAGTGGGAAAGTTCATATCCATGGCAACAGACTCTTTTTTGTTGATTAGACAATTGGAATGAGAATATAAAGTAATGTCAGGAGTATCTGGTTTGCAGCTCTGGAGCAGTACTCGTCACTGCAAATGAGTTGTCCTGGGTATTGGTGAAATTTTAATGGTGCTTTTACAGGAAGAATGTCTGTCTACTCAAGGTATCTATGTCATTACAGGACACTGCCAAATGCTTGAGGTGAAACTAACAAGTAGACCCTGATGATTTACGGGTGACATGTTTAGGCAGATATTGTGAAGTTAGAAGTAAATCAAGTAGTACTCACTAAAAAGAAAGAAATAGTTTACCAAGAATTATGAAAAGAGGCAAGTCACCTGAATATCTACTGCCTGGCTACTACAAGTGTTGTTCTCACCATGGCTTCACTCTGCTGGGATACAATGCTCCTTTGCTTCTTCTGTCATCAGAAGCAAATCAGTACCACTATTCGCAAAATGACAAACAGGCCACAACCTGTTTGATGATTCACAGTCTTGTCCCATATGATGCAAGGGTCTTTAGGCTTGTTGTAGCACTTTCCTGGTAGATGTCTTGAAGAGCAATGAGACCAGTCAGGAAGGTCAAGCACAGACTCACTACCCAACCAGAAACAGTCAGGAATCAATAATCTCTTACAAGGAGCAAAATGTAAGCACAGATTCCAAGCTGGCATGTTTGAAGCACTTATTAGGCTTTCCAGTTATCACCAGTCTCCAGGAAATAATGTCCCTATGCTCTTTCTCTCACCAGGAGCAAAACAGAAGCACTAATTCCAAGATAACTGCTGACATGCAGAATGTGGGCTCTCCAATAATTGGTGGATTTGGAGTAGATGTTGCAGATTTTAAAGGTAAGATAGAAAAATGGGTAAATATCCTAAGAGCTGTAGTCTGCACTAAGCAGTTAAATATAAAAGAGGGGGTAACTTAAGCTTTAGCTATCTAAGTGAGGAACCACTAATTTTTAAAGCGCAAGATAGATTGGAATAAATAGTTGAAGGGAGTGATTTCACAGAATGATAAATTTGTACTTACAATAGCCAATGAAAGAGGAGAAGGAAGGAGATATGCAGTCAAATTAACATAAAGAGCAAGCAACTAGAAAGGCAGTTGAGTTTAAAAAAATGACCGCACCAGGGTGAGAGAGTGGGGAAAAAACTACTTTCTGTGTGACTTGCAAGAGACACAGCTGTGGTCTCTTTCCTAGTTTAAATATGCAATCAAAAGCAGAATACAAGTGAAACATGGTGTAAAGGAAGTTAATCACAACATACAAAATAGAAGATGGTAATAAAGCAATACAAAATACAAGAAAGCAAAAACAAACTAACCTTTCCTTTAGAGCAAGTTGTGGCATATTATGGGTGAGCATTTCCAGAGTATATAGCAGGACTATGCAGGAAAGTCTACACTAGCTGGACCCTAACATGTACACAGTGTCAGTATAGAGTCGTAAATGTTACTTGATGATTGTGTTAGGCAGTGCACGGTCAAGTCACACAGTGCATCAAATATCTCTTCTTACACTACACAGAAGAGAGGGTAGTTAGGGTTACATCCATCATCAGTTCATAGATGCACACAAAAAGATGGTCATAAGGCTGTCTACCACCATGGAGTGGGGAACTACCATTCATTGGATGCAAAGGCAGGGGTCACAGGGAGGGGTGCTACCATTGACAAAGATGATTTTTCTCTGCTGAGTGGATGGACATGCCACTATGAATCTAGCGGTTGAGTCACTTCAATGGGCAAATGTGGGGGATGCAATGCTAGAATGCAGGAGACTCTCTAAAGTGTGTAGGCAAGGCTGGCCCAGATGCCCCTGTGCCACAAATAGGATTTGACTGGGGATCAAACACAAACTACTCCATTCCAATGGCCATGCCTCACAGCCAGCCTATCATCGCTACTGGTATGCTGTTACCTGAACTATGGCAAGTGCAGACTGCAGTCTTAGTAACGGTCATCCAATGTAGTCACCGCAAATATGCATATGTCTATACCACTTGGCAAACTTAGGGTACAGGGCATCAGCATTTTTTTTTGATAATAACTCCAAAGCACAAAATAACTTTTAGCACAATGACATAGGCAACAGAAAGTTGAAAGGTTTGTTCCCAAACTTAGGGAGACTGCAACAAGAAAAATCACCAGAGACCTTGTGTAGGTATTAGAGATATTTTAGAAAATTTATGACAATTTATATAAAGCAGAGACGTGTGGAAATTAAGGAACAGCACACGTGGAAATATTTTTTGGAATACTTGAGTATGCCAAGGTTAGAGATCAGATAAAAATGGTGATATATAATCAATCTGCAGGAAAGTCTCCAGGAATAGATGGCATTCCTATGGAAGTTAGGAAGCTAGTAGGGAGGAAAGTGATAAATATCAGGAAGGTTTTGTTTAATAGTATTTCAAAAGAAGGGGAAGCAGCAACATCTTAGAAGAAGCTGTGGTGGCTGTAATACCTAATGATAAAGACCCATCACACCCAGCTTCATATAGGCTTGTTTAAATTTTAAACCATGATTATAAAGTGTTTGTGGCACTAATAGCTAAAAGATTGGCAAAGGGGATCAATGTGGTTTTGTGGTAGGTAGGCAAACATTTGACAACATTAATAGAACAATTATGATTGAGAGGAAAGCAGAATATATGAAAATACTATTGTTGTTGGTGAGTCTTGATGCAGAGAACAGTTGACCGAGTACGCTGTGATTTTTGAGTATGACAATAATAAGGATAATGAGAAGGTATGTGAGGGATCTAAGGTGGGAATTAAAGTGGGAGGGTTCCTATCTGATAAGTTGTGTCTAAACAAAGGAAACAGGAAGGAGTGTCCTCTTTTCCCTTGGTTATTTGCTTTATATTTAGAGACATTGATAAAGAAAATAAGGGACTCAGAAATTCCAGAATATAATTGATATGATAATTGAGAAAAAAATTTCATTATTTGCTGATGATATTATTTTATACCTGATAGAACCAGAAAAGGACACATCTCAGTATCGTGGAAAATACTGAGGCAGTTTCAAGTCTTTACATGATACAACATTCATGAAGCTAAAACAAAGGCTAGAGTAGTAAACTATGTGCGGACATATGAATTGATTCAGAAATAGGCATATTTATGGGGACACAATAAAATCAAGTATTTAGGAGTACGGATTAAAAAGGTGTCTGTTAATGCAGCTAGGGATATGTGGAAATAGACTAAACAAAAGATAATAAAAAATTGCTTAACAATATGGATATGGATAACAACATGCAAACATTACAATGTTTTTAGTGCCTCTAGTTTTTTTGTACAGCTCAGGCATATTTTTATCAACCAGAGGAGAAGTTATGGACAATAATTAAATAAAGAGTTGAAGAAATGTATCTGGGAGAGGAAGAGGGCAAGGGTTAAGAGAGAGAGATAAGTTGATCCTTTTGGTAGAACAAGGTGGTTTATGAATACATGATTTGAAAGGGTATTATAGAACCACACAGTTAAGGCTCATATATATAACGCAAGCAGAAAGCTATACTTCAAAGTGGAAAGGGATGATGGTGATGAAATAGGGAATTTCAAAAATAAGGAGAGAGTGGGATTTTGGATGCATATCCTTAAGGAGAATAAAAGCAGCCATGTGGAATATTATATTTATGAAGTAGCAGAAAGTATTCTAAATGCTAAATCAACACAAGAATGGAAAAATGAGATTTTGCTGATAGGGATGGCTGCAATCAGAGGTGCAGAGAATAAGCAAATTGCTAGAGAGGGAACATGGTAGAATAGGAAGAGACCAAGAAGACATTTAAGTTACAGGCTAGAGACCACCTTCTCTATCAGGGATTGATATTAGAGTACAGACAAAGAGAAAGGGATAGGGGGATATTAAGTTAAAGACTTGTTCTGGTAGAGTTCTTAGATAAATCTAAAACAGAAGCTGCTGTTAAAAAAGGATAATTAGTAGCGCATATAAAATATTGCACAAAAACTATATGAATCAGTCAGAGGTTGTTAGAAAAGATTGGGAAGTGAGATTGGACAAGCAATTCACAAAGAAACAATGAGAAGACATATGTATGGCTCCCAAGTATGCAAGAAAGTCTAGAAGATTTTTGCTTGGAAATGCTTGCATGGGTATTTTTATAATCCAAGCAGATTCCAAAGAATTTTTCCTCGGGTAGATGGAAAATGTTGGAGGTGTGATGGGAAAGAAAGAGGTAACTGGTGACATTTACTTTGGGAGTGTAATGAGTTGGCAGACTTTAAAATAGCCAACAGAGCACTCTGTCAGAAATATCGGGTGAGCAAATGGGTGTAACTATGATTCTTTTGAGCTGGGACACAGGATCTGAATTGCCTAGACATTGTAAGACTTTATTAAGTTTAATGTTGATGGCTGTCAAAATTAAATTACTATAACATGGAAATCAAAGTCTAAGCCAACTGTAATTGAAATATTGAATATTTTAACAGAGACAAAAGAACAAGAAGTGAGATTTTTTGAAAAGGGTAGGAGCAGGTTACACAGAAAAAATGGAAATTGTGGAAACAATGCAAGCAGAATGTTTTGGGGGATGAGTGATGTTTAAAAGAAGGTAGGAACTGATCAATTTATGTAATGCTGGACTGATAGCTATACAAAAGAAAAAACATGATGTTACAAAATGTTTGTAACTGGGAATATGTTGATATGGTTTGTTTTATTTAAATGTATGCTTGCCTAGGTCTTAAGTGATTATTCAATAAAGGTGTATAAAAAAGCTTAGACAAATTATGATGCCTACCACAAACATGCTGTGTATATATGTACATCCTGCAGCTACATGGTTCCTAAGGTATGGAACACCTGACTGACAATCCCATATCAGGCCTGAATCTCATACTGTCATCTTGTTTTGCTGTCGATTAATGGAGATGACTGCTAATGATAGCCCCCCACAGAAACCATCTGCCTGATGTGTGAGGCAGAGCAAAATTATGGTCTAGCTCCTCCATGGCCAGTTCTCGGAGTGGCTGTTGTGACCATGTGCAGTGCCTTTCAGGAAGGAGGATGCCTACTTTGAACTAGTAGATCAGCTGCAAAGGTAATCCTTTGTTCGAGTGAAAATTACAGGCACTGGTGTAATAGCCTGTGCTGCTGTACTGTAACCCTGGCAACCTCTGGACATAGGAACATAGGTGAAGCAGGGAAGCACTCTAAGGTCTAGAAATTAATTCACATCTCTTTTATGTACAAAACTGCCTTTAATGCACTCATTTTCTGTATTTCAGAGGGCTGGTCTTAACATTGTTTATTTCTTTTAACAGATACGAGAATATCCTGGGTTTCCTGCTGTGGGTGAGTTTATGTCATGTGTGTCGTGGCCAGTAGCTGCTTTATTGTAGCACATTTTTGTGGGTCACAACACAAGGCTTTACCCCTGGGCCGCTGACTACCATATTAATCTTCTGCTTCATTGCACATGACTGATGTTGTTGCTGTTCTGCATCATTGCATCTAACTGTGTTAGTGTAGCTGTTTCTGCTGCATTAAACCTATCTGTGATATTGTAGCTATTTCTGCATCATTGCATCTAACTGTGTTAGTGTAGCTGTTTCTGCTGCATTAAACCTATCTGTGATATTGTAGCTATTTCTGCATCATTGCATCTAACTGAAATGCAGCACTTTGAATTCCGTTTCTGATCAAATTGATTTTGTTCTTCAGTTTCACCCCCTCCCCCAGTTGAAGGTTTAAATTTGATTATAATGTGATATCATGTCTGAATCTTGATTAATGAGTAGACTGCCTGCATATTTTTTGTTAATACAACTTTCAGGAGGATGACAGTAATCCGGATACTGTATATGACATATTAAGAGGCAGTTTTGACTCATGATCATCAGTGCCTTGCTAATACCCACCCTATGGCTGTACCTCTTTTCACAGGGTAGTTTAGGTTATTTAACTAGGGGACAAAATTAAAGGTACCCATCCAGTCATCCAGGTTCTGTTTAAAGGATGTACTGTATTGCATGGCTTAATCTGCAGGACATCTTATTCCAGAGATGGGACAGGCATTGTTCAATGAATCTATCTCTCATCACATGCTGTTTATATGCTGGTGAAGACTTGGGTCTTGGGGTCTGATGTTTACTACATGATCAGAATTATGGAGATATATGAGATTAAGGACAGCAAGGTCTCTAATAGTGCAGTAGGTGAGGCATAGATTGCCACTAAAGACTCTGTACCAGGTAAATGGATAAAGCTTCTAGCCTTTCTAGGCAGATCATGGTCTTTAAGTATGAAACCTTCTTGAAAACCTCTGAGGCTTCTCTTATTGTTTGCTTTGCCATTTGTGGTACATCCTGGACATTGGTTTCTATAATCAGCCTAATTAGAGCTGAATATAAGTAAACAATGACATCTTCAGATCTGGGTGATACACCATTTGTCTTTCACAAATATCGCATATACTACATTAGAAAAAGAAAGATATTGAAAGGTACATAAAAACTGGAAACTTGAGTACTCTCACCATGACTTACCTCTGTGTGTGTGTGTGTGTGTGTGTGTGTGTGTGTGTGTGTGTGTGTGTGTGTGTGTACTTCTGTGCATGTGTGCATGTTAATAGAATACATTCCAAAGCCATAGCATTTAGCTCTCTCTAAGTGACATGCATCTTGATGTATGCATTTGTGTAACGCAGGTAAGATGTCATGTCAGTTCACCAAAATACTGAAATATATCAGTGCATTTTATATACAACACCATAGCTATGTGGCATTCCAAATGTACTTTACATTCTTTATTTAAAATAAGCAATCATGAATTTCTAGTTCCATTTGTGTGCTACACTTAGTAGATGTTATGTAACTAGCTTACCAGTATAAAGATCTGACTGCCTGAATCTTCAGTTATTCACAAAATAGGTATTTTAAGCATGTTCTTTGTTCTCCACTTCATCCATCCACCCATCCATCCTCAACCTGTTTTCCTATTTTTGCACATGAGGTCGGGGTGTCACTTCAACATATTTTTCCATTTCTTGCTAACTGAAAATAATAGTTTGTGGTAGTTGCTACTTTTTGATGTCACTTTTTCTCAAGGTCTTGGCATAGTTTTAAACAATGTTCTAAATGTCAAAAAAATTGAGTATGTTCACTTACTTTACTACAGTAACAGACATTTCTAGCAGGGGGTCTGAAGGCATATTTCTTTATCATGAGCAGTACTTTTCACTTAATGTAGCCAGATTTCTGCTTTGTAGTAGTTACTGTTCTCTCAGGACTGCTCCATCCTGCTGTGCTTTCAGAAAGGAGTCAGTCTTTTAATTTGAATCTTGCAAGCCTTTTCCCTCTGGCACCTGGCTGTTGACATTTGATTTCATTTTATGTGATGCTGACAACCCCTTTAGGCCTTTAAAAGCCTTTAGTTTAAACAATCATTTATCAGCACTAAATATATATGCTCACCTCTTTGATGTTGTACTGGTTCCTATGTTCGTGAATATTTGCACTGCATATATTTAACTAGGACAGAACATTTGAGCTACAATCATTTTTATCCAACGCATTCCACTTAACATGCAAATATCAGTATCACTGACCCACCTTAGTTTTTAATGTGTTTCATCAATATGCTTTTTTTGAGTTATGGTTGTCTCTAGTAGTCTGCAGTATTAGCAGTCATGCCTGTCTTTACGAGTTCCATTTACACCCTGAACATCTAACAAATTTAAAGTTACTAAGAAAATACATGAGGCCAGCTGTAAAACTGGTTACACTGCTATGAAGCATAAGGGGAAGATTAGGGGTAATTAAAGTAGGAGCAAAGTAATTGCCCCTTCACTGAAGGTCCTACTGTAGGTTACTGACCGTATTCAACATATATGACCTCT
This sequence comes from Protopterus annectens, assembly GCF_019279795.1. Taxonomy (NCBI): domain Eukaryota; kingdom Metazoa; phylum Chordata; order Ceratodontiformes; family Protopteridae; genus Protopterus; species Protopterus annectens. The sequence continues at coordinate 1,454,261,291 of NC_056725.1, read as the reverse complement.
TAATTATTTTGTATCTGTCTTTTACAGCCGACATATTACATCATATGAGTGGTTGCCCTTTTTTATGTGGTATCACTCTAACTCTTCATGGTGATGCAGTGGTTTGAATCCCACACCAGGTATTTTTTTGCGGAAATGGAAATGCTTGACAGTGAGTGTGGAGAGAGAATGGAGTCACTCATGCCATGATTCATTTGCAGTGTCATTTTACACATTGCATATGTCTTGGTTTAGAGACAATAATAGCTTAAAAGCTTGTATTTCCATTTTCAATATTTTTGTAGGTTCTACCCCTTGCCTTCTGATCAACAGCCACCTTCCCTGCCAGATGACCAGTTCATTCCCCATCAACAAAGTGAGGGTCAGGCAGTAGGAGCAATCACTAAGGCAGAAATTTAGAGTGCATTTGCTTTTTTCTTTATTAAGAGCTTCCCCCTGCAGCCGCCCAAAGATGCTCGACAGCATCCTCGTTAAATTGTGCAATGGGCATCTGTGTTGCAGTGTCCCCATTTCCATAAGTGGCTGACAACAGGGGGATCCCTGCCTACCCACAGGAAGCACTGCATTGTGGCTGACATAAAGAAAAAAAAGATCCTTAATGGTCGGAGGCACCTGTTTGACCTTGCAGTGGTGCAAAAGTAAACTAGAAAAGCAGGAAAATTACTTTAACTTTGCCACTTTTCAGTGTTTGGGAAATTATTGTTTAAGCTTCTTGTCATAGTGGAATTCGGAATTTCATAGTAGATCCCCTTATTTATTTATTTATATAACAGTCTTTAAAAATTTAAAGAATTTAACACATATAAAAAATAACCAAAACAATAAATGATTTATTAACTATAATGTGCAATCTGTGGCATGGCTTTCTGGGATATAAGCTTATTAAAATCAGCAAGCAGTAAATAGGCTAATTTTCTGCAAACACAGACATGAGCTATGTCAAAAACATCAAAATAATTATTTTTTGCAAAAGTGTTTTAAGGTGTAAAAGTGACATATCTTGACACAATTGACATGAGTTATATCAAAAACATCAGAAAAACTATTTTTTATGGAATGTTTTAAGGTGTAAAAGTGACAGATCTTGATTTTCAATAACTGTTGTGGACGTTTGAAAAAAATAAATCACTATTAATAAAATAGTACAACATTCTGGAAAATGTAATCATTGTCTTTATAATAAAAGTGTCATAAAACATCAGCAAACCAAATCAACAGTATCTGTAAAACAAGATGGAACATTTGAACTGACCAGTGAATCAATTAGTCAAGTTTAAATACAAACTTTGATTAATAAATAAACCAATCAAATGTCCATTCATCTAATTGTTAATTAATACATACCATTTTCTTAAAGGCAAAAATATCAAATGTAAAATATTCCACGCGACATGTATACAAAAAGATTATAGCACATACAAATATGTGCCTGCTACAACAATGCTTATCAAATAAATTATTTAATAGTGTAATCTGTTGTCTAAAAGACATTTAACATTTAAGGTCTCATTCAGACCAGGAATTTGATCTGCCCTAAGGAAAACCTGCCATCTAAGCTCCTTGTTTGCAAGGACATTATTGAATTCTGTGACAAATGGAGTCAAATCTATTTCATCCAACACAAACAATATATATTTTTTTGAAATTAGAACACTCCAAGGCATGTTTGGCTAAAGCATTGTTAGTGTTTTTATTTCTAATAGCCACACGGTGTTCATAAATCCTTTTGTAAAGGGCTCTAGTTGTTTTCCCCACATAGAAATTATGACAGGTAGGGCACATTGCCAGATATACTACCCCCTTACTTATGCAGTTGTATCTGCCTTTACTAACCACCATTTTATTAATGTGTGGAAAAAATATATTTTTTGATGAATCAATGAACCTGCATTGTTTGCAGTTATAACATGGGTAAGTACCAGTAGCTCCTCTGACATTTTTATGTTTTCCTATTTCTAAAATAGACTTTAGACTTGCAACCTTTTTGTAAATGAAATGTGGGTGTTCCCCTAATACTCTTGCTAAGTCTCAGTTTCCCAAAATAACTTTCCAATTTTTAGAAATTACCTGTTTAATACTGTAGCAGTCAGTACTAATAGGAACAGGAAAGGCACAGTCCATTTCTTTTGCTTTCTCAGTACTGCTGTTATTTATAAACCCACTAGTTATAATTTGTGGAAACTTCTCCATCCTAATCAATAATATCTGCACAAAAATTTCTCTCAGTTTTTTATATGGATATCCACTGTGGACAAACATAAAAATACGTTTGTTTGCCTCACAAATGAAATTTTCATTGTCCGAAATCAGTCTATTGAGGCATATAATTTGTCCTCTGACCAAGTTCAAATTCATGAATAATGGATATCCACTCTCAAAATGAAGTGTACTTTCTGAACACCATACTAGTGAATCTTTTTTCTTCAAGATTCATGTTTATATTCAAGTCCAAGAAGTGCACATTCGTGCCAACTTCACTCAAAGTGAACTTCAGTCCCATCATGTGTCTGTTCATGTCATCCAAAAATAGACCTAACTCATCAGTAGATCCAGTCCAGACAAAAAACAAATCATCGATAAACCTCCTGTAAAAGGAAACATATTTAAATCTCTCCAATTTGGTCAAGAAGGACAGTTTCCAACAACTTAACACTAAATTAGCGAAAGCCGGTGCTACTTTAACATCCATAGCAACCCCACAGGTCTGACGGTATATTTTTCTGCCAAATAAGAAAAAGTTATTTTTCAACACCAAATCAAGTAAAAGGCAAATTGATTGCACCATTATATTATCAAGCTTAGTGTGTTCCTTCAAAAAACTTTTTACAGCTTCTATCCCCATACTTTGATCAATAGAAGTATACAGGGAAACTACATCTATGGTAACTTGTAATGTTTCCATACCTGTAAAAGTATAATTTCTAAGAAGGTCCAAAAACTCCCAAGAATCCTTCAAAAAATATGGAGTCTTGGCTACTAAGGGGTTCAGCAAATGATCCAAATAATGGGAGATGGTAACAGTTTTACCCTTTTTGGCTGACACTATGATTCTAAAGGGTGGGTTGGTCACATCTTTGTGTATCTTTGGAATACCAAAGAAAACACCTAACAGAGGTTCTTCTACATAAAGGGATTCATAGGTGTTTAAATTAATGTAATTTTTATTCAACAATTTTATCAAGAGTTGGTCTATGTTGTGAAAGTTTCTCCTCACTGTATCTTTACTAACTAACTGATAATTCTTTTTATCATTTAGTAATTCCTTGATACATATTTGATAATCAGATGTTCTCATTATGGCCAACCCATTACCCTTATTGGCTTTCCTGTTCCTATTAGTATTAACTGCTACAGTATTAAACAGGTAATTTGTAACAATGGGAAAGTTATTTTGGGAAACGGAGACTTAGCTAGAGTATTAGGGGACCACCCACATTTCATTTACAAAAAGGTTGAAAGTCTAAAGTCTATTTTAGAAATAGGAGAACAAACTGTCAGAGGAGATACTGGTACTTACCCATGTTATAACTGCAAACAATGCAGGTTCATTGATTCATCAAAAAATATATTTTTTCCACACATTAATAAAATGGTGGTCAGTAAAGGCAGATACAACTGCAAATGTATGGGGGTAGTACATGCATCCCCGGCACATTGCTAGAAATGTGGTTAAGAACCAAGTTTTTAGACTAATGCATTTACATACTGATGCCTCATCTTTGAACAGAGCCCTAGACACTTTATGCATTGAACTACTGCAAAGGGGATATAGTATAGGAGTTATAGAGCGGGCCATAGAAGAAGTTAATATGAAAGGAGTTATACCTTATTTTTCTAAAAAAAACAAAAGACATAACATACTAGTCCACATCTAACCAATAAATTTGTTAGAAACAGAATGGATCTGACTTACTCAAGCAACATTAACTTTGAATGTGACATTATAAAAAAGAATTGGCCAATTTTAATGATGGATGTTAATATAAGCAAAGTTGTTGGTGATACTCCGCAGTTTGTTTATAGGAATAATAAAACTTTAAAACAATGTCTATGTTATAAACAATCTAGGCCCTCTAGGATACAATCTGAATGTCAAGGCACTTATGCCTGTAGGTCTCATAAGAGATGTAGATTTATTTGGTTGACTACCTCTATTGTTCATCCTAGGACATTTAAAGACATCAGTTTTCATTTCTGTGCAGACTGTAATAGTGGTAATCTTGTTTATATGGCACAATGCATAGCATGTGAAATGTTCTACATAGGAAAGACAAACCGTACCCTTAGAAAGCACATACTGGAGCATGTTGGTGATATAAGGAATGGAAAATCTACTAATGCACTAGCTAAGCATGTGTTAGATTTTGATGACACTCACAAATTTAAGTTTTTGGTCCTGCAGCAATTCAATACTTACATCAAAGAAGGTTATGTCAGTAATGAAACTGAATTTTTGGAGCTGAAATGGATCCTAGATTTTAGAGCAGATGTGTCTCCAGGGCTAAATAGTGTTATCTCTTTAAAACCTGCTTTAAAAAGAAGAGGTCTAAATCATTGAATGTTAAGTTGTCAATCTCGCCTTCATTCTTGCTGGATGGGTTCGGAGCCGATCCTTGGCTCCAACTCGGCACTTGCTAAGCTCGAGAGCTAATTTTACCAGCTTGAGGCAACCCTATATCCCATGATGCAAGGCAGAGATTACTCAGATCTCGTTTGCCACTTCGCTAACGAGGTGCCTTCTTTTACCAGCTCTAGGTAAGTGAACTTTTTAGAGACTTTTTGTCTACCCCCTTTAACTTTATATATAAAAATATTATATTTTGTTAATTACCGACTCACTTTAACCCTATTTCTGTCAGTGTTCCCTTCTTTTTGAGTAAATATTCCCTTGCCTCTAGTTAGGCCTTAGGCCTTCCCCTCCCTAAATTTTTCCTGTCAGGGATTTTTTGTGTGTGACTGTCTGTTATCCCTGTTTAATTTAATTTAATTTAATTTAATTTAATTTGTTTTTTGCCAAGAAGACACTGAAGGACTCACCACGAAAAAAAGTCAAATAGTTATTCAAAAACCACAAATCAATCTTCCAAGACAGAACGATTTATTCAGGATGCAAAAAACAGGATAATCGCTTTCGAGTACCACAACGTACGCTTCCTCAGATCTACATTCAAGTAAAACCACTCAGTTTAAATACAGCTAGAAGAGTTGATTAATTAATTAAACAATTATCCAATCTATCTATAAACGTATATAAATGTATATAACAGTAATCAACCATTTCTTTCTATATAGAAACCTGCAATTCCGTAGGCATAACTCTACCACAATAAAATATCATATAAAGCACAACCTATTTTAGATATATGACACTCCTATCACTTTCTTAATATGCTTATACAAAAAATGAAGCATATAAGTGTTAATAAGAATAGGAATAGTTATGATTATAGTAATAGTAAAATAACTTAGGACCGCATATAACAAAATGTTGTTCTAAGTAACATTAAAACATGATGTATGCCTGTACTTAATAATGAAGCACAACAAAACATACTATAATGGAGGCATATAACCTCATAAATACAACAATAATGATAATACAAGAATAAATACATAATGTAAAAAATACATATAAAAAAGTACATAACATAAACAATACATAATATAAAAATACACAATAGGCATATGTATAACGTAATATACAAGATCTAACCAAGTACATATAACCTGGCCAGAATACAAAAGACCTTACCTTCTAGATCTCAATATAAGTTTAAGTGAAACATATTGGTTAATTTAATTTGTTGGACTGAGTGTTTTTGTGTGTGAGTGTGTTACTGGTGTTTCATCGACACAGTTATGTCAAAGGACACTAAGGTCTCAGGCTTCAAGAAGTGTGACTCGTGCTGTCAGAAGATGTCTCTGACAGACGGTCACACTTCTTGTGTTTATTGCCTGGGACCTTTGCACCTGCAGGACTCTTGTGCTATCTGTCATGCTTTCAGCCCAAGAGTCCTGCAGGAATGAAAAAATAAGCTCATATTAAGGGGCTTATTAAAACCCGAGAGCTCCCCGACTAAGTTGGCGCCAGCGAAGCCCTCGAAACCTGTTAAGCCTTTGGCTCAGGCTTCCAAGCCGTCGGCTTCAGGTTCTTCCTCACCAGGCTCAAGATCGGCTCCGGCCGGAGACGATCTTTCCATACCAGTCTCAGTTTCGGCTCCATCCGGTGCCGATACTGTCAAGTCCAGACACTCAGTGTCGGCTCCGGCTGGAGCCAACGTATCTTCGGCTCCGATGGCTCCATTGATCTCAAAAAAGAGATCTCGATCCCCTTCAGTGGAATCTATTCATTCGGCTCCGAGATCACCCTTGCTCTTGGAGCAGAGCCATCGGAGCCGATCTTCTCGGTCATCCAGGCTATCTGATCACGACCTTTAGAGAGTGGTGAGTAGACTATTAAAGTCTCAGGCATTGGCCCAAATACTCCATAGCCCATCTCAACAGATGGTAGCTATATCACATCCACCAAACATTCCTCCTTCGACTCTCTTACAGTGCTCGGAGCCAGAGCTCCTCGGAACTGGTACCGTTGTGACTTCGGAGCCAATACCACCCCTTTCGGCTCCTTCGTCCTCAGCTCCGATTTCCTCCTTGAGACCTTCATTGGAGGGATCCAGGCATCTAGTCTCTCTCGTCGGCTCCAAGGGGTCGAGTGGCATCAGACCCTTGTCCGACCCCGTTCTCCCTCTTGGAGCTTCGGCGTTGGTGAGCTCGGCCCCGACATCTGCCTCGGAGCCTTCCCTCTCGGTGAGGCCTGGGGTTCCTATCTCTTCGGAGCAGGAACTTTCTGGTCTCTCTGATGGGGGAGCCTTTGAGGTGATGAGGAGTGTACTAGCCCCTGGGCTTAGTCAACGGACAGTTCCATCAGCTCCTCCCACTACAGTGCCTGCTGACGTCTCTTCCCACTCTCTTGCTCCCAAACCCAGAGATCCAACGCCTCAGGTTTCCCCATTGGGAATATCTTCCTCTTCCAAGGCTTCTCCTGATCCGTCAGGAGAACCCTCCCATAAGAGGACATGTAAGAGGAAACATTTAGACTCCCCTGAGTCTACTACATCAGATACTGACTTGGATGAGTCGGAGGGATCCCCAAGGTCCTCCTCTGAGGATGTCTCATTTTCAGACATCCTTGAAATCCTTAAACAGAGGGGGAACTGGCCCTCCCTTAATCCCTCCGAGGATGAGTCAGTATACCTGGAGGCGTTCGGATCTCGACCCTCCACCTCCTGGGTGTCTCCGCCTTTCGACCCTCTCATGGAGGTAGTGGCTCAGAAGGCGTGGATGGCTCCAGATTCGGTGGAACCTATCCCCAGGAGACCTTCAAAATTTATTACTGCCCCACAAGATAGACAATATTTAACAAAGGGTGTCCCAGTTGATGCCATGGTGGTGGCTGCTGCCACCAAGAAGGAATTAGCTGATCCTTCAGTACCTGTCCATCCTCCTAATAAGGATTCTAGGACTATGGACAGGTACGGTAAGCAGATTTTTTCTTCAGTGACTTTTGCCATGAGATCGCTGAACTACTTATGCCACTTCACCCGCCTTCAAAGAGATGTTCTTAAAGAGTTGGGAGAAGTTTTACAGGATCCGTCAGCTGCTGGGTCTCAGGATAAGATTAGCTCACAGCTAGGAATCCTTAACTCCATTGCTAACTCCTCCATGCGGCTCATTTCTTATGCAGCAGATGGAGCGAGTAGGGCCGCAGGCACAGGAGTGGCTTTAAGGCGTCAGTCCTGGATGCGGCTTTGTAATTTTGCAGACCCCTTCAAGGCATCTTTCACAAACTCCCCTTTTGATGGCTCAACCTTGTTCGGTCCTCAAGTGAAAGACACTTTGACTAGATTCGAACAAGACGGCAAGACTCTTTCTGCCGTAGGAGTCCGTTTCTCCACCCCTTCTAGACCTTACCCCAAAAGACAGAAGGGAGGGAAAATGTGGTTCCACAAATCTCAAAGAGTCACGCCTGATGCACGAAGTCAGTTTACCCCCAGAGGCAGAGGGGGTAACAATAATAGACGCCATCCTAGGGGCAGAGGTGGTCCACAGAATCAGGGTAGCAGAGAGCCTCTTTCTGACAAACCCTTCCAGCATCCCTGAGATGTTGCCCGATTGTCCGCCTTCGGAGGCAGTCGGGGGAAAATTATCGCTGTTACCCAATAGCCTGGCTTTCCCTTTCTCAAGACAAATGGGTACAGTCAATTTTATCCGAGGGTTACAAAATTCCCTTTATTCAAACCCCAATTCAACAAAAGGGAACCCTTCCAGACGTTCTAGCAGTACTAGAAATATCAAAACTGCTAGTAAAAAGAGCCATCCAGCCAGTCCCAGTGGACCAAATAGGATCCGGAATCTACTCAAGGTTCTTTTTAGTTCCAAAAAAGACAGGGGACTGGAGACCAATATTAGATCTGAGCAAACTCAACAAGTTTGTAAAGAAATCAAGATTCCGGATGGTCATGCTTCAGTCCATTCTGCCCTTTCTGGGCAAGGACAATTGGATGTGCTTGATAGATCTTAGGATGCGTACTATTACATAAAAATTCACAGATGCTCCAGAAGATTTCTCCGCTTTCGGCTGGGGACCAGTCACTTCCAATTCAGAGCCCTGCCCTTTGGACTCACTACAGCCCCCAGAGAGTCCAAATGCATGGCAGTGGTTACAGCTCACCTGAGACGTCAAGGATTTCAGGTGTTTCCATATCTAGACGACTGGCTCCTCACTGCCACCACCAGGCATCAGCTTCTCCAAGCCAGAAATTACACCATTCACACTTGCAGAGGGCTAGGAATTTCTATAAATTTCGAAAAATCTGCCTTGTCGCCTTGTCAATATATTACTTTTATAGGCGCAAAATTGGACACCGTACAACTTTCAGCAAGGTTGACAGACCAAAGGATCTTGGACATTCAAAGACACGTCCAAGTGATTCTATTCAGCAACAAAATTCAGGCCAGATTTGCTCTGAAAGTACTGGGTCTTATGGCGGCCGCCATAACACTTCTTCCCCTCGCCCGCTTTTACATGCGGCTTCTACAATGGATGCTATTCACCCAATGGTCTTTTCAACAACTTCCCATGTGTCATGAGATCATAGTAACTCCAACTTGCAAAAGGCATCTGACTTGGTGGATATCGTCCCCTCAAATCCATCAAGGCAGACCATTTGTTCCTCTTGCCCCGGTTGCCACGGTTACATCGGATGCCTCCCTGATCAGGTGGGGGGGCATTATCAGGGCAGAATGGTCCATGGCACTTGGCAACCTTTCGAGTACCATCTGCACATAAATGTTCTGGAGATGAGAGCAGTGCTTTTAACGTTGCAAGCCCTCAACGACTCTCTTCCCCTGGGAACTATTGCAGTCCAAATGGACAATATGTCCGTAGTGTGGTACATAAACAAACAGGGCGGAACCAAGTCCTATCCACTGTGTCGAGAGGCTCTCAGACTTTGCAATGGGCAATCTCCTCTCACCAGTTTCTGATAGCAATGCACATCCCCGGGAAATCCAACATCATAGCGGACAGATTGCGCAGAGCTATTCTCATGCCTCATGAGTGGTCTCTCAAACAGTCAGTGACGGAAGAGATTTTTCAGAAGTGGGGCCTTCCTTGCTGCGACCTTTTCGCTACACCTTAAAACAGCAAATGCCCAGGCTTCTTCTCTCTCTTCCCCCTTCCAGGCCATCCCCCCCAGAGACGCTCTAACCCAAGATTGGCCCCGGGGACTTCTTTATGCTTTTCCTCCTTTTCCGCTGATACCTCAGCTAATTCAGAAAGCAACCGCCTTGAGAGCCAAGTTGATTCTCATTGCCCCTTATTGGCCTCGACAGATATGGTTTCCATTCCTACATCGTTATCTCTTGGTACAGCCATGGCATCTGGTCCCGGTTCCAGATCTTCTGACCCACCAGTCGGGTCCACTGCACCAATTCATACCTTCTCTCAACCTCACTGCTTGGTTGCTCCACTTCCATCCTTAGCCAGGCTTCCTATGATTTCTAATCCTGTACGGGATATCATAGTAGCTTCCCTAAAATCTTCTACCAGAAAGATCTACACTAGTAAATGGCGACGTTTCTCTTTCTGGGCAAAAGCTAGGAACATAGACCCCTATACTGCTCCAATTCATTCGGTATTGGACTTCCTAGCTGACATTTTTAATTCAGGATCCTCTTCTTCCACAGTGAAAGTTTAACTGGCAGCCATTTCAAATTTTCATATAGGCTTTTTGGACAACAACATTATGTCACATAAACTTTGCAAGGCATTCCTTCGAGGTATCTTTTTATTGAAACCTCCAATTAGAGACCCCCCACCACAGTGGGATCTAAATTTAATTTTAACATCCTTGATTCTTCCCCCGTTCGAACCTGCAGCTGCCTGTTCTTTGAAATTGCTTTCTTGGATGACACTTTTTCTAGTTGCCATTACATCTGCCAGGAGAGTATCTGAGCTTCATGCTCTCTGTGTTCGCCCTCCCTATCTTATATTCCACAAAGATAGGGTATCCCTAAGAACTAATCCGTCTTTCTTACCAAAGGTGGCATCTCAGACTTACCTAAATCAGTCCATTGATCTTCCAGTATTTTTCCCGAATTATTCTGATAGAGCTGAACAAAAGTTACATTATCTCGATATTCACCATCAGCTCAGATATTATCTGGATAAGACAAAACTTTTTAGGAAATCTGATCAACTTTTTCTATCCTATGCAGAGAACAGGAAAGGCCTTCCAGTTTCTAAGGTAACTTTATCTAGGTGGCTGTCTTCCGTGATCACTTACATTTATCAGCTCAGAGGCAAAGAGTTGGTTTATAACATAAAAGCCCATTCTACCAGAGCTCTAGCTACATCTACAGCTTTTCAAGCTAGACTTCCAATAGACACTATTTGTGCAGCAGCCACATGGGCCTCTCCTCATACCTTTGTTTCACATTACAAATTAGATTTGGTCTCCAGAGACAGAGAAAATTTTGGTTCCACCATTCTCAAGAGTCTGTTCCATTGAGCCACCCAGGATAGAGGTGCTAGGGACGTGGTCCCATCCAGCAAGAATGAAGGCGAGATCGACAACTTAACATTTAGAAGTTATGTACCTACCATAACGTTCCATGTTAGTTGTCTTCTCTTGCCTTCTTTCTTGCGTCCCGCCCTCCTTCCTCCTAGCCTGGTCAGACCGAGAAGATTATACATCTTCTATTAAGAGGTTATTACCTTTTTCTAGCTGTTCAACTCCTAGTGTCACTAGATTATGTGGATCCTTTTTAGAGGGTTATGATGTTATTTAGTATTTCTTATTTTCTTCCTCCTAAGTTGGAAGAAAATACTGCTATTTCTTTAGCTACCAAACGAGATCTGAGTAATCTCCGCCTTGCATCATGGGATATAGGGTTGCCTCAAGCTGGTAAAATTAGCTCTCGAGCTTAGCAAGTGCCGAGTCGGAGCCGAGGATCGGCTCCGAACCCATCCAGCAAGAAAGAAGGCGAGAGAAGACAACTAACATGGACGTTATGGTAGGTACATAACTTCTAATTTTATCACATGACTAATATTTTCATTATGATCGGCCAAATTATTGTTTTTAAATGATTTGTTTGTATGTGGATTTTATGGTCTGAAGAAGCAAATACATTACGAAAGTGCTTACTTGATTTTATTTGTTATTTTATTAAAGTATTTATATATTTGTATAACAACTTCAGCCTACTGGACATCTTTGATTTTTGCATACTATATTAATTTTGAATTTGTCCTGGTATGCTTCTTTTTATAATTATAGGATTCAGTTTAGCACAGATGATTAAGACCGTGATCTGCTAATTACCTTTATCCTTTAGCCCTGGCCTTGACTTTTTCAATTGCCATTTTTCTACTTTGTGATGCTGAGCAAGTCGTTTACCCATAGTGCTTCTAGCTTGCCTTCAAAAGAGGCTTGTGCCTACTCCAGTTCCTCAGTAAATGAATGAATTAAAATAAATAAACAAATAAATGAAGACACATTTTCTTGTCATTAACAAGGACAGCCCACATTTAAAAATAACTTTCTCTAAACTGAGTTCACCATTCTTCAAAGCACCACTTGTGACAAATGTTTTGTTGAACTGAATTACTCCAACTGTTCTAGTGCTTGAAGGATATGCCTAATTTATTTTCTTGATTTTGTTGTGCATAAACACATTAATAACAGTTTAGTAGCAGGTTTATACAGGAAACTGCATTGTAGTACATCAATACTCCCTTATCTTTCTCATTGCACATACTGTTACGTACATGGGAAGAACATTTAATGATAAGCATAATGTAAAAATAGCTATTTTTTAGTTAATTTACTAAGCCTTTCATGTCATATATTCTTACATTATAGTACCATATAAGATATGTTTTGTTAATGTTCAAAATAACATGGTTCTTTATTATGAAATTGTATGATAACATACAGAAAAATCTACTATCGAAATAGAAGTCTGCATGGGAAATGCCAAAGCAGTACTCCAACAGGTGCCCAGACTAATTTGCAGCAGGGGTCACTGCTAATGATTCTGTGTTAGATCTTATAGCAATAAAGCTGTATAAGAAAGTTTTTCTGATCTTAGTGTCACCCCCCCCCCCCTCACCATGATGTATGCGTTATGATAAATATTCAGCTGTAGACATTATTAGAAGCAAAATTGTTGCAATTGGAAAAGCTGGTCACTATTATTCCATCAGATAACATATTAATTCACCATGTTCACAAGCTGAACAGCTATGAGAGATCTCATCAGATGGCATCTCTATTAGAAAAATTAACAAAACAGCATTTACCAGAAAAAGAACTATTTGACATGAAGGACAAGTCTCATATCCTACATCCTCCTGGAGGAGGTGAAATCCCTGCACATCCACTTAAATATAACGATTTCTGATGTTTTCAGAAACTAATCACAAAGTGCAAGGAAAGCTGCTAAACCCTAGTGAAATACACTGAGGGTTGCATGCCTTAAATTCTGAAAGAGCATGCGTATGTTGAGCTATATAAAGTACTTAAATGTCCATCATTGCACAGGCCCTATTTTAGTGAATATCTTTAACTCATTTTTGTCCAAAGGGTGATATTCACTACAAATAATGATGAAATGTACAACTGCTTGCCTTTTCAAGTAGCTCTGAGACATGTTCATGTCTTTTTCTATAGAAGAAAATATTCACATTTGGCTCTAAATGCAACATGGGATTTGCTGTTTTGGATATCACCAGGAATAGTGTACTACAAATCTGGGAAAAGCATTGCATTTTTTCAAGTTCCAGGAGGAAATTTCATTTTATATAAAAGAGTGTTGTTTTCCCTAGCAGAGTTAACAAGATAGCTTTGGTCCAGCAATACCATAAAGCTGAGAAAGAAGGCTACAACTCCTGTCTACCTATAAATACAGTGCTGCAAAAATGAATGTATTGACTGTAATGGATTGGCAACTGTGTGGCACCTCCATAGATAATTTAAAAAGATTGTTGCTTACCTCATGAACTTCATTAGATTGGGAACTTAAGGTATTATTTACAATAGCCCTTAAACTGTAAAATATAATTTTTTTTCAAAATCAAATGTACTCATTAAACAATGTTGTTAATATTACGGTAGCTTTTCATTCCAATCATGCAGATTTATACTAAATATTAAGTCTGAGGAGATTCAATGTCCAGTAATACTCTTTTAAAAATCTAGGTAATACAGCAGAACTTGATTGCTTAATGAGGTGTAAAATAGATTAAATAAGAGGGATATTGAGTTGATCAGTGAGAAACACCATATAGAAGACAGGTCCATGGCAAATTATATTGTTGAGCAAACACTCAGATCTCTGCTCATCAAACAGTTTAACATCTATTTGATAGTGAAGTAGTTATCCTTCCTATTCAGTTGATATGAAACTCGGAGTAGAGTGAGAAAGTTTGTGTTATGTTTTATCACAATTTTTCCCCTTTCTCAGAGTTTGTGTGTGTGTGTGTGTGTGTGTGTGTGTGTGTGTGTGTGTGTGTGTGTGTGTGTGTGTGTGTGTGTGTGTGTGTGTGCATATAAATATATATATTCAATTATAGATATATAGATACAGATACATATGGTTCCGTGTGAGGTGGCTGACTTTCAGATTTGTCAGTTTGTTTTGTGGCACTGAAGGTTGTTGGATATGGTGTTTACCAATTACAATTTGGTGAAAGTGTACTTTTGCTCTAGGGAGTAGGGTAGGTTTAAAAGTTAAGTGGGGTTTGCTTTGTTAATGGCAAAATTCTCAGATATATCAAACGTTTCAGCTTTGGGAGTTAGAAGTATGTCTACATTTGTATGTGGGTTGGGGATGGGTAAAGTGATAGATTCAGTGTTGTGCCTTTGTTTGTGTGTTAGGGTTTGGGCTAGATAAGGGGAGAGATTTAGTGTTTTGGTGCATGTGGTGCATGTGGTGCATGTGTGAATCTGTCTTGTGTAGTATTAGTAGCAGTGTTACAGAATGTGTTCTTCTAAGGTAGGGCTAAAGGTTCTGGTTAGAGGCATGGGCAGGATCGTGGTTAGGGTTAATAGGTATTAGGAAGGTGTTGCAGAAGGTGGATCACCCTCTATATGCAGGGGTTTTCTAAAAGATGCACTGGGGAGTTGGAGGAAGTATAACATGCTTGCTAAGAAGTGTCAGAAATAAAAAGTGAAAGTCGTTGACATGGACTTTGTTTTTTGGAGGTGTTTATGAGACAGACAGAGAGAGAATGTGTGTGTGTGTGTGTGTGTGTGTGTGTGTGTGTGTGTGTGTGTGTGTGTGTGTGTGTGTGTGTGTGTGTGTGTGTGTGAATGCATATCAAGGATTGCAGTTATGAAATAATTGTAGAAGTTTTAATTTACAGACCGTTCTCTTCAAAAATGAGTAGAAGTGCAGATGGTGTTTTTCTAAGTAAAGAAAATCAGTTTTCAGAAAATACTTGTAGAGAAAGTGCACTGAAATCTGCATGTGAAATATGTTGATTGATGTTGACCCTTAGTGAAATACACTGTGGATTGCATGCCTTAAATTCTAAACCAGCATGTGTATGTTGACCTATACAAAGTACTTAAATGTCCATCATTGCACAGTATACTACTTACTGCCAACATTTATTAACTGATGATATTTAGTAGTGGTGTTAGAAAATATTTTGATAAAAGAGAGAAAGAGCACAGAGTGACAGCAAGTTGGAAAGACTCCCAGCAGAACATACTGGAAGGCAAACTCGTAAGATGCTAGTTCAATGTTAAACACATATATCATATTACAAATGAGGTTTGACAAAGCTGGACTGCAGCAGGAACAGCTGCATATAACAGGCAGCATGATGCATGTCTACACCTCTAGATTTTCCTGATCCTGATTTTCGGAAAATGTTCAGATTTTTGCCTCATATTTTTGGACTGCTCTTCATAAATTTTGTTGTTTTCTGATGAATCAGTGAGGATTGAAGTCACTAAATAATGACAAACATTTGTGTTTCAGACTTCATATCATTCAAAAATGCACAGTATCTCAAAACCTTTTTATTCTAGTTACTTTCTAAGATTATAAGAGCAATGTTTAAAATGTGTCCCTATTTTTGGTCCTTTGTCCCCCATTATTTTTGGCTTTGTTCAGATTTCTTGTGCTAAGAAGTTGAGAGGTATGTGTATGTCATTTTCCAGAGCCAGACAGTATGAATGCTTTTTTTTTTCTGATAAAGAACACAAACTTTCCATCTAGTAAGGGAAATACGAAAGAGTCCTACATGCATGTGACAAATGCAAGTAAAACCCTGGTTTTGACAATAATTCTTCCTTTTCCTTGAATGATGTCAAAGTACAAGAAAAGCATGATTGGCTTTGACAACTGGTTGCATAGCTGGTGCCATTCTAATAGGAGCTGGTATGTGTCATCATGGGAAGAAATGCTGGACTTTTCCATCTGTATAGTGCCTTTTAAAGACAGAATCTGGTTAATGGATCTCCAGGCATAATAAAAACAAATTAAGCATCAGATCATGTCAAGGTGGTTCTGCTGAATGCAACAATTTAAGTAACAAATTGCCTTATTTGGAGACCCTGCTGCATTTGTAGTACATACATGCATAATATTATAGAAACTTGGTTTAACAGTACAGAAAGCATTACATCCATTCCAAGCTTTTGTGCCTACCATGCCTGCTGGCCCAGTGGTAATTGCAATGGAGTATCTATACCTGATAGGGTCCACATCACTTTCTTGGCAGATCCCTAGAGACTCAGAAACTGAGTTGATTACATTCCAAATAACAATAAACCCGACCAACTATTAGATCATAGCATGTAAGAGGACCACTATCTATGCTCCCAGAAAGTCATGTTAGATTTCAAAATCCACTGGATAAACTTCAAATCAACAGGAATTCCATTATCCTAGGTGTTAACTGCCTGATGATAAACTGGGATACCTGTATCTCAACTGTAGATTACACTCCAAATCTCTTATATTTCATAAACACAAATTTCTTGAACCAGGTTGTCAAGGAACCTAATAGAGGACAAAATATTCTTGACCTGATGCTTACCAACATGAGATTGATATCAGCTATCCACCTGGTACTCTCTTCTCCAGTTAAATTTGATCACAAACAGATAAAATCTTCCTTTAAAATATTAAAATAATTAGATACAATCATCATAAAGTTCAGAGACTTGAAATGTACAAACCTTCTACTATTCTATGATGAAGTCTCAAAATTCAAGTTTATTGTATTACCCAAATATACTTCGATCAAGTAGTTATGCAAACAAATTGTATATATACCTTGATAAAGGCATTGACCTGGTAGATCCCACCAGTTCCAAACAAAATGTGAAGTTTAAAATTAAACCACCCTAGTGCTCCACATATACAAGCAAAAAATACAATAAAAGAGCTTCTTAAACTGTATAGCAATTGTTGTTAAAATTTAAAAACTACTGAAGAATCTAAAAACTCCATCATAAATAAATAGGTATTGCACAGACTTAGGCTAGCATCAGAAGCTAAAGAAAATTACAAATCCATCTTTAGTGATGTCATAAAATGAAGGAATAACATCCAGCAGAGCTCCCAATATATGCAAACTGGAACTACTTAGGTGGATTCAGTAGAACTAGCCAACATACTAACAAACAAATGCAATGCAAACTTTAGCCCCGGAACAAATATACAAAACCCACATATACCACATAATCTGACCCCCCCCCCAACACACAAATCATCTCCATTCCTGATTCACTTCCTTCTATCAATTTCTCTCCCATGGCTTTCTCTTTAAATATTCATTAAGCCTGTTTTTCTCTCACTTTGTATTGCAATTTATGTTTGTATTATGCTCTTAAATTTAATCTCTCTATAAACTGGCTAAAATTTCTCTAATTATTAAATCATTGTCATACAACTTGTATCTGTTCTTAACCAATGTTTTTATATTATTCCTAATTTGGTATAATTATTTAAACTGTATTAGTTTATTTTTGTATTATTTTTAAAGACTGTAAAATTATTACTCTTGAAATGTTTTGTAATACGTTGGAGCTTTTCTCCCCGGGCCTCCATCAAAAATGGGCTCCTGCCCAATCAGGCTTTCCCAGTAATCAAATGTCAGGAATAAATAAATAAATAAATAAATAAATAAATACATATAACTAAATTACACTTGCTAAATGTACTTTTCAAAATGAAAAATGCTCCACTGATGATGCCTGATAATATAACAAGTTTGCCTGATAAACAGTACAACACATGCCCTAGTGGACCCACTCCTACAACTGTTTAATGTAAACTTAGCCAGAGGTTTTGTCCATAAAATAAGGTGTACAGCTGTTGTGATGCTACTTACAAAGGTAGACCCAACACTGACCTCTGAAATAATGGATACATTAGCCTGGCAGGTCTTATATGGGAAGCCATGGATTGCATCATATCTGATGTAATTAATAATGATAACAAAATCTTATAAGGTTTGATCCCTAACAGTTCAGCTTTGAGTTTGGGCTGCATGTCCTTCAAAAAATGCATCCCAATATAAAACTTATTATTTTTGCAACTTTCTAACCTTTTGAGAGCAACTTTTTAAAATATGTGACTATTTTTGAGATTTGTCCCCCCCTTCATTATTTTTTATCATTGTCTAGAATTATTTTTAAGAGGTTGAGAAGCATTCTTCTTTATTTGACATATATGACAGATTAAGAGAGTAGGAGTTACAGAGGTTCTCTTAGAACAAAACTTATAGATTTTGGATATGATGGATGAGGTGAAAAACAGAAAAACGAGTTAAACTGAGGATATATGGATAGTCAGAGAAAGCAGATAGAGATAACATGGACATTTTCTGAAATGGCTAACTTCCAAAATTATTACTCTTGAAATGTTTTGTAATACTTTAGAGTTTTTCTCCCTGGGCCTCTATCAAAAATGGGCTCCTGCCCAATCAGACTTTCCCATTAATCAAATGTCAGGAAATACATAAATAAATAAATAAATAAATAAATACATATAACTAAATTACACTTGCTAAATGTACTCTCCAAAATGATAAATGCTCCACTGATGATGCCTGATAATATAACAAGTTTGCCTGATAAACAGTACAACACATGCCCTAGTGGACCCACTCCTACAACTGTTTAATGTAAATGTAGCCACTAGTTTTGTCCATAAAATAAGGTGTACAGCTGTTGTGATGCTATTTACAAAGGTGGACCCAACACTGACCCCATAAATAATGGATGCATTAGCCTGGCAGGTCTTATATGGGAAGCCATGGATTGCATCATATCTGATGTAATTAATAATGATAAAAAATCTTATAAGGTTTGACTCCTAAAAGTTCAGCTTTGAGTGTGGGCTGCATGTCCTTCAAAAAATGCATCCCAATATAAAACTTATTATTTTTGCAACTTTCTAACCTTTTGAGAGCAACTTTTTAAAATGTGTGACTTTTTTTGAGATTTGCCACCTCCCCCCATTATTTTTATCATTGTCTGGAATTATTTTTAAGAGGGTGAGAAGCATTCTTCTTTATTTAACATATATGACAGATTAAGAGAGTAGGATTTACAGAGGTTCTCTTAGAACAAAACTTATGAATTTTGGATAAGATGGATGAGTTGAAAAACAGAAAAACAAGGACAACTGAGGATATATGGATAACCAGAGAAAGCAGGTAGAGATAACATGGACATTTTCTTAACTGGCTAACTTCCAAAAATATTAATGTTACAAAAAGGATTTTGATATGGTACAGCATGAGCAAATTGGCCACTTGTAAAACACACTGAAAATAGGATCTCCACCAAGGTCTGTAATAGTAATATTTACTTTTTACTTGTGCAAAAGACTAATTCTAAAAACTGTGCGATCTAACCCCTTGTTAAAGTTGGTAACAATAATATCAAAATTGGCAATGGCCTTTAACACATGTACATATGATGACATATATATTTATTTTATCTTCTTTATTGTTGTGTCGTGACTATTGATGACATCTTAGTGGCATTTAAAAAGATAACACAAACTTATATAATAAAGATAAAGAAAATCTAGATGAAAGAATATCAGTCTGTTTTAAAAACAATTTAACAATCATCAAAAAATATTAGAACTCTAGGAAAAATCTATAATTGATTTAGGAATACATGAGCAAATTAAAACCTTAAAAAGAAATGAGACCTCATGTAGAGATGGTTTAATCTGTGAGATTTCTAAAATGTTTCCAAAATTGTACTCATTTATTTAAAATTTTTGCTAATATATAAAATGAAAATATCATTTCCTTTCATAGAGTGTACAGTGAAAATTCTTTTATAGAAATAGGGTAAATATTCAGCCTTATTGTCCTCTTACAGGCCAGTTTAAATATTAAATATAACATATGTCACTCAAGTCTAATAGATTGAAACTATTACTGCCAGCTCTAATAAATGAAGGCCAAACAGGATTTGTTATTAGAAGACACACAGACGTTAATATCAAATGAATGTAAATGCTTGTGAGTTGGCAGTTGCTAGTCTAGATGTTTTAAATGTCTTTGATTCTCTTAAATGGCAGAACTTATTTTAGACCATTGAAGGTGTCTTGCTTTCCAGATCATTATATAAATACTAATAAAAGTGATATAACGCAATGTGTTATATTATACTAAAACAGAGATGCATGTTTCTAAGCAATGCCATAATAACAGGAAGTAAACTAGGCTGTCTCCTTTCACCACTTGTTTGCTTTAGCAATGGAATAGCAAACAATTAGTTAAAACTAAAACACTAAAGTTTTCAAAGTGGAGAGTGATTGTCATTCTAAAATACAGATTTCAGATAATGTATTATTAACATTGACCAATACTAACTCATTCATAGAATATGTAGATAATACATTATAACTTTGAAGGAATGTTAAAATTAAACTTCACTGATAGCAAAATAAACACAATGTTAATAAATCAAGAAGTAAAATCAGGCAGCATTCTGTTTTTGTAATGGAGATTGCAAAATGTATTGGATGGTACAAAATACAGTATAAAATAGAAATAAATACATAACATTTTATGTAAAGAAAATATTTATACTACCAAATAAATTTGTAAATGTTGTAGATAATAGAATGTTGTGGAGAAAAATGAATCATAGATGGAAAACAATTCACTTTAGTGGTTGGTTAACCACAACCTTTCTATTAAATTTGCCCCTCTGCACTACCTTAATAATGTATCCTAACTGTAACCATTAATCCTGTGTCCCTGTGCCTAATCCTAGCCATATACCTTTCCTTAGAAAAACCCTTTCTGTAACACTGCCAGCACACAAAGCACTCATGACAGTCACACCTAAAACAGAACACATGTACACCATAAAAGCTATTTCCTTTTCTATCACTTACTCTATAACACCATAACAGTAACCAAGGAACACTCATAAACTTACTCTCACAACTAATTCTGAAACTTTCAGTATATTCCAAAGTTTTGGCATTACAATCTGAACCCCACACATAACCTTACCCACACACTTGATCTTTCTTCTTTTAACATATCTCAGAACTTGATAATGAGTCCTTTCAATGAATTTTCCAAGCATTTTACTCTACCAATTTACTGACAATTCAAGTGTAACATTGTATAAATATATATATATATATATATATATATATATATATATATATATATATATATATGGTTCCCTATCAGAATCCTGAAACACTATAAGCCTGAAAGTCAAAATCCTGAAAACTAATGACTGAAAATGCAAAATCTCGAAAATGCAAAATCCTGAAAGTCAAAATCCTGAAAACACAAATAATGCTAATATGTCACTATAAAGACACTAATATCTACCAACTGACCCTGACCCTAATCCTAACCCTAAGGTCCATCACTATCGCACACTCACCTGACCCGCGCCCTAACCCTAACTCACTTAAACCGCCCCTAACCCCAATATTTGTCACTATTGCATACATGCCTAACCTGCGCCCTAACCCTAACTCACTTATACCGCCCCTAACCCTAACATAAAACCAGCCGCACACTTACCTGGACCCAACGCATGACCTAACACCACAGGGCTAACAATAGCAAAGCCACAATGACGTCAGTATGTCCATTTTGTGTTTTCAGGATTTTGACTTTCAGGATTTTGCATTTTCGAGATTTTGCATTTTCAGTCATTAGTTTTCAGGATTTTGACTTTCAGGCTTATAGTGTTTCAGGATTCTGATAGGGAACCATATATATATATATATATATAGGTTCATAGGTTCATAGGTTGATACTAGGCTATCTGCCCTAGGGCATTATAAGCCTAGCCAGAGTGTGTTTGGCTTTTACCAACCTTTTAGATTTGTAGACTGTGCCTTTGAATAGTAGGTCACAGAATATAGCCCCTTTACGGTTAGTTTATTTTGCCTCTGTCTAACAGGGACCCAGAAGAGATCCCGGGAGTATACTTACGATCTCCCATCCACTCATCAAAATTTCTCTTGAAGAGGGTCAGTGAGGGGCTCTGCCTAACCTGGACTGAGATTTTGTTCCAGAGTGAAGAGAGTCTCTGGGATATGAGTCTGTCCCTCCAGCATGTCCTATTTATTTCTGTGCTGAGGTTTATATCTCTGGAGCGTGTAGCTCTAAGGGATTTGGATTTCTTGAGGTGGAGCATGTCCATTAAATCAGGGTTTGACATGGCTTTATATGTCAGGCACAGATCGCCTCTGAGTAGATGGTAAGCAACTGAGTAGAGCTGGAGTTTCTGCATAGCGCATCTGTTTGAGTCCCTTGATCTTCTTGGTGAGGTACTTTTGGGATCTTTCCAGTTGCTGCAGGTGTCGGGTAAGGTACATCCCAAATGGGGCATTGTATTCAATTATGAGTGATGAATAGAGTGGCACAAAGACCTCTCTTGATCTAGATGTGAAACCTTTTGTGATGATGTGGGCTATATAGAAGGTCTTTCTAACCACTTTGGCAATGTGATTGTCAAAGGAGAGATTACTATCTACTTGGGTCCCCAAATCCCCAATTACTTCCTCTGTACTTAATGGATTACCTCCTATGTGGTAATCTGTAGGCACTTTGTTTTTCCCAAAGGGGATGACTATGCATTTTTTAGCATTAAGCTTCAGGCCATGGCTTTGGCACCAGTTATCTGTCTCTGTGAGACCCTTTTGGAGGATGCTTGTGTCAGCCGGAGAGTCTATTATGGCACCCAGCTTGCAGTCGTCTGCGAATTTAGTCATCCATAGTCCTTCCGTGTTTGCCTGTACCTCAGAGAAATAAATACCGAACAAGAGAGGTCCCAGGACTGAACCTTGTGGGACGCCACTTGTGACTGGTTTAGAGTCTGACAAGGCACCTGCAATTCTGACCATGTGGGTTCTATCCCTGAGCCAGTTCGCAACCCATCTTGTGACATAGGGGTTGATATTTAAGCTAGTGAGCTTATTTATGATGCCTGAGTGGGGTATTGTGTCAAAGGCTTTTGCAAGGTCCAGGTAGGCTGTGTGGACTACCTTGGCATCTTCGGAATCAGTTAACTTCATTGAGAACAAACTTTAAATACACACATCAATTAGTACATGATTAGACAGAACTAATAAAACAGGCAAATAGTTAATTGGTTAACCCCTTAAATACTTGTTAACCAAGCCTTAAACTTCTGAAAAAAACAGTATTTCTTGTGTGTTAAAGTCACTGGATCATTCAGTATTCAGTATTTTGTTATATTAGAACTATTGGCAGGCTCAACAGTTTCTAGTACTGTTTTTTTTTTTTTAAAAGACCTGCCTCTTTTGTCAGCACTTGACTTGTTTTTGCCTTAGACTGGCTTTTTTTGGAGGAGCCTAAACATTTTATAAGTTTTGTATTTTGCGGCGTACTGCTTTCACTTTGAGCACGCAATTTTACTTTGAGCTATTGTTCTTCCTGTTTGGGTCACTTACGTTGAGAACGTGTTGTTGGTTTGGGATGTGTTGTTGCTTCAGGTATGTGCTGTTAATTTCGCTTCCACTCATTTTTTCTCAATGCAAGGGAAGCAACGGTTTTATACGAGGGACTTTTGGCTCTAGACTCATTGGTTTTGTGGTGGTTATGTGATATTAGTAAAACTTTTCTTTTCATTTATTGGATTATCTTGTGCATGCTCAACGGCTCAATTTACAACACAAGCCCCTATTTTGCACAACGAGGAAGTTACTAGAGGCTCCTTTGAAGCGATGTTTTTAGCAACACGGTAAGGTACTGTTTTCAATAACCATCATTTAAAACAAGGTACGAAGAACTATATCTTTGTTTTACATTGTTTGTTTAAAGAGGACTTTTTTATTGGACTGATTTTTTGTTGATTGATGTTTCAGTATTTTTAACTTGGAAGCAACAAAGCTTTCAAGTCTAGGAGTTGCATTTTAGGCTGCTAGCATAACTATTAAGCAATCTATATGTTTTTGAATATTGTTTTATTGTAAGCATAATTTTGTGAGCTGGTTTATTTCACAACTGTTCTATTTTACAAATGTTTGAACAGAGTTGATGGAAAATTGATTTCCATACACATATTATTTTGAGGGTTTAAAGCCAGCTTTGCTCATTTGCAAATTATACTATGAATGGTTTAGACTGATTTATATTTATATTATTTTTTTACAAATCGAAGGGGTTTTTTGTTTAATATTGTTTTTGATTAGAAAGGGTTGTGTTTTTCATTAAGAAGTTTTTTATTGTAATTTTTACTGTTACTTTTTTATACATATCAGTTAGCGTATTTGTATTTGTAATAAGCAACTGTAGATTTGAAACAACTCAATGATTTGCAACAGCATATCTGTTTGAAATCTCACTTTTGTGAGATGGGTATTGTATTTTACTCTGGCAATTTTATTCAAGTATTTTTTTTTATTTTTGAGTTTTTTAAGTTAAGTTGTTATTTATTAGGCTGTAATATTCATTTTGACTCTAGTTTTTAACATCATCAACAGACAATTTAAGCTTTTTGGTTGCACTTCAAAGGTTATATATCTACATTACCTTTACGTTTTTTTCTATTTTGTTTAATTAGACGTACATTTTCTATACACAATGGAACAACTGAAGGTTCAATATTTGGAAATTTCTAGACAAATCATTACACTGTTGTAGGCTAACAAAACCATTGAAAATAATGCCAAAAATGTCAGTTTAACAGACATACAAGTGGAGCTTTATACTATGCACACACCACCAGGGACTTCTGGGGAAAGGCAAGTGAACACGGACATACTAACAGTGGAAAGGAATAATAACCCCAGGTTGGACAATAACAAAAGCAGAGGAGGGGTTGGTACTAATAGTGTTCCAGCAGGATCAATGTTTGACATGGAAAATTTTCTGGTCCCCCCAGTTTTAGGTGACACTTTTAGACCAGAAAACCCAAGGACATTCAACACTCAGGTATTCAAATTCGAAAAGTTAGTTAGGAAATACAAATCGCTTCAGATGGATAATGTTTTTTTAGAACGTTCATTAGAACTTAACCAAGTGCCTAAAGGTTCGAGAGTGTATAGAATACCTATGGGGATCGAGGCAAATACAGAGGCATACAACAATATGTTGGAACATTTTGACAGAACCGGGTTGGATTTAATGAGAATCATCATTAGAGACAACAACAACAGGCTTAGTGTTCTAAAAAATTAACTACTTACCCTCAAGCAGAGTATTACTAATGATTTACTTTTTGAAAGCAATAAAAGTAGACTGGACAGAATCAAAACTGAACTTGAAAGATTTGTTAAAGTAAGTATGGAAAGAAAACAGAAAAAGATTTTAGGGACACTGCTGAATATAAAGAAAAAAGAGCTTATCCCTTACCTAATACTAGTGTGGATGTTCATCATGAAGGGGACACAAGGAGAAACACAATTTTAACTGAGGAGGGGGTAATTGAAGAGACACACTTTGTAGTAGAGGAGGATGAAGAGGTTTTTTTTAGAAAATCAACCCCAACTGAGACAGTCAGACAGGCTGAGGAATCGAGGCAACTCAAGAGACCAGATGGATCAGAGACCACCCCAGGGATGAGGGCGGTACACAGGGAACAACTGGAGGGGTGGGGGACAGAGGAGGAACAACTCAAACTTGAACTCGAACTTCAACAACAACAGAAATTGGCACCACAGATGAATGACTATTGTAACAACATTCACCTACTTTTTTACTTACAGATATTCCAGCTTTTTGTTTTGAATCATTGGTTCACTTACCCCAACATCCTCCTGAAATCATGTTAAACCCATCCTCGGTGAACAACATCAAGGAGGGTCCTACCATTTTAGGGGATGACTCCTTTCATGTCTATAATTTTTCTAGTTTGAATATCACGGATAGTCATCTCAGTTTATTGAAAAAAGGTTTATCTTTTGCCCCTGATTCAAATATGATATTAGTAAAGTTCTTATTAATCTAAAGTTATATACAAGAATATTGAACTTAAAAATATTTCTCAGTACTAAACAAAGGATCGATAGATAGTTACAAATGTTTACAATTAAAAGAAACAGTACTTTTATACCCCCATACCATCATGCGGTTTTGGCTTTCAAACGTTTATGTACAATGCAAATTAGGCGTCTCATTGATAATAGACAGGTAATGATTGACAACAACCTAACACCCACAGAAGTATTTTGTTTAAAGGAGCTTTCTGGTAACAATGAATATAGTGTTATGAAACCGGAAAAAGGGGGAGGAGTAGTTATTATGACCAACACTGATTACTCAATGCAGATGCAGAGTATTGTATGTGATTCCAACACATATGAGTTAGTTTCAAAATTTGATGTTCAGAAGGCATACAACAAAATAGACTGGCAGCTTTATGAGTTGTATGTGAAGGAATCATAGATGCAGAGGAGTATAAATATTTACTGGTAGAATATCCGGTTATGCCCACCCTTTTTGGTATACCCAAAATCCACAAAAACATACCCCCGGATTCATGAAGCCTGCGCCAGGCGCAGGCGTAGCGTATGCGGGATAACACCAAATATGTCCGCCAAGCGATTCAGGTATGAACCAACTCCACGTGCACTACCGGCATACGCCAGATCTACACAGCCCTTGGCATAGGTATGCAAATCACCCCATGTGCAGTATTGCACCATGCTAATGAAGGCATACAGCGATTCATGAAGTGGTGCAGGCGTAGCGCAAGCCCATGGAAATGTAGACCAAAAAACATGGTTTACATTTTCCCAAACAGAACATCAGAGTTATGGAAGCGGACCAGACTCATGTATTACAAAGTTAACATATGCCAATGGTGAAATACACAGCCAATGGCACAAGTAAAGATGTACAACACCTAAAAAACAGCATTTAATGTCATGTCCACAATAATGCACAGTACAACCGCAGGTCATATGTGCGCAAACAGGAATACAAAGGAAATATATACAAATTTCATAAAATCTCGATGAAAGACAAATCAGGATTGCACCATAATACGCAATGGTAGGCATGGCACACCACAAGCAAGGCACAAGGGTTGCCAAGGGCCCGCAACAGTGTTCGGCGCTGTAACTATGAATTAGTAGTCAATGCCATGCAAATGAGGCAGGTAATACTGAATTGCAAACGTCCCGCCAGATTAAGGATGTACCTGATGGCGCAGCGCTATAACACCGAGGAGTGTATCAGAGGTGATACATGACATCAGCAGAGGGGTGTACCACCATATCAGTAAGCACATTGGAGCAATGCAAATCTGGCCTGGCCATTGCTAAGCAAAGCTGCAGGACAGGGGTGGGGAGGAAGGTATAGAACAGTTTAGCTGAGAGCACACATGGTGGCCGAAAATGCATGTGTACGGGGATGAAATCATGCCCGAAACCCAGTAAGTGGATGCACGCACCATGAACAATAGCACAAACAGGAAGGTCAGGGGAAGAAAAGAAAGAAATGCCGAAGCAGGGTAATTGGTGTACTAATGAGCAATTAACACCAATCAACTCGCGGTGGCCAATCGACGGCAGTAGACAAGCCTGCATGCAGAAACCTGCAAAACAGGATAGGGGAGGCATAGGATTGCAAAGAAAGGAGGGGAGGACTTGGAATGCAAAGATAAGAGAACTGTCATAGCAGAGCAAAGCAAACCCACAGTAGACCGGCAATAGAACACATTACGCAAGATAAGTCAGGTCTAGGAAAGTACAAATGAAAGCAGGCAACTGGATGCATGCCAGCAAATGGTAGGTGTAATGTGCACAAATGTAAACGGAAGGGCAGGAGGTAATTCACGGCATCCAAATGTAATGCAACACCAAAGGCAGCACAATAGTGGTTTTGTTAATAAAACAGAGAAGATACCCTGTAGCCATGATCATACATACACACCCTATGACATCATCAGTGTTCACAGCAAAACAGTATAAAGTGTGAAAGCACCCAACACACCCCTGTGTATTCCCAAACACCGCACCATAGGTGTAAATAGACGGGGAACTTTTAAAATGTACATGTTGGGAGCTGCCATAGCTGTGATTCATCAGCATGTGTTACAGACCGACGGTGTTGTGGAGGATGATGCCGACAACCACTGTAGGCCAAGGAGGAGGAGAAGAGTGTTCAGACCAAGGGTAACCTACCAGGGGCTACATGATCTGGAGACAGTAGAGTGTTACAGGGTGGACAGGGACATCTTACAGCAAATAGTAGAGCTGTGCCGGCCACGCCTGGGAACCAGAAAGAACAGAGGGGAACCCATCCCAGTGGACACGAAGGTATGTGTAAGCTTGCGAATACTAGCCATAGGTACCTTTTAAAGGCCAACTGGAGATATAATGGGGATCTCACAGGCATCAGCATCCAGGGTACTACACCAGTTCCTGGATGCCATGATACCACATGCCAATGAGCATATATACTTCCCCCGAACTCAGGAGGAGTTGGCCAGCAATATGTGTCACTTCCACCGTGTGGCAAACTACCCGGAGGTACTGGGTGCGATAGACTGCACGCACATACAAATCAAGTCACCGCCCGGTGAGTATGGTAGGCACTACATAAACTGCAAGGGATTCCACTCCATCAACTGCCAGTTCGTTTGCAATGTCCAGGGCATTATCATGGATGTGTGTGCTGGCAGCCCTGAAAGCTACCACGACTCCCATATCTGGCATGCCTCACAGCTGTATCAGGTATTTGTCAGGGGGGGACATCCCACAAGTCCACCTTGTGGGGGATGCTGGCTATGCACTGGAGCCATGGATGATGACCCCCATCAGAAATGCACACACACCAATGCAAGAATGCCATAATGAGGCACACGCACAAACCAGAATCATCATAGAGCATGTGTTCGGGATGCTGAAATCACAGTTCCAGTGCTTGAACACATCTGGTGGAGCCTTGCAGTACTCTCCAGGCACGTGTGCCCACATCTTCATAGTATGTGCCATGCTACATAATGTGATCCTGCGGAAACAGCTGCAGCAGGGTCAAAATGGGGGAGGGCCTCACAGCCCATCGCAATAGCCAAGGCCAACACAGGCACAGAGGGATCCAGACCATGGACACACTGTGCCAGCCCCAGTAGGCAGATGGAGGCATGCCCAATATGCCTACGCTTTGGCAAAGAGGGAATGTATAGCACATACCTTGACAGTGTAGGCTCCCACGGACTGACACCCCTCCCCACCTGCACACACAGTAACATGGATGGCACGACTACCTGTAAATTGTGATGTATTGGTGGCCCACTGTGGAATCCTACATAGGCAGCCCTCAAACATTGTACACGCAACAGCCATTGGAACACGGAAATGTCAACACCTGAACAGAAGATGCGCCTATCAGCATCTGTCGGTGCTGTGTGTATAGGTTCTCAGGTACATTGGTAGGTACATGCCCGATTGTCAGAGGCAAAACACCAAATGGGGCAAACAGTGACTCCCGTCACCACAACATCGAGTAGGCAACTGTCGCTTACTGGAGCAGAGGCAATCACAGGAGCACATGTGTGTAAGCACTGTCCTACACACACTCATCACGGATTCCCCGCTGCGTTACTGAGGGGCTCCACAAAATGTAATCATGGATGTTGTGTCAAGGCATTGGATGTACCCATGACAGGCATTCGTCACCCCTGCATGCTGCATCCACGGTCGTATGAAGGTGTAGCACATTATCGGGTGTAGATAATTGTGATATACATACCCAATGCTGGAGTACAGCCAGTAAACATCACATGGACATACCATTAACTGGACTCATCAATTTGTAAACTAACGGAGTTATCCATGTGAGTGTAGTGTGGAGTAACTGCTGTAGTGTTCTGCACATACAAAATGACATAATACGTGTACAACCCCCAGATGTCCAAGTGGTACATGCAGTGACTGTTGTGCATGTTCCCGGTCCCACATCCCGCAAGGGATGCAACGTAATCCCGACAGCACGAGTAATACATTCTGGATGCAGGTCATCAGAATATGTGTAGCACATGTTAGCAGGAATACGCATTGCCCACAGCTGGTAAGCGATGTTTAAATACGACTATACGGATATGCACGAAACAGGGCTAAGCATCACTGACCACTGCGCAGATCACGGTCAATGATGTACAGAACAGGTGAAACCAGCATTAGTCACCCCTGAACAAATAGCGCCTGCTCTGAAGGGTAAAACGACCACTGCCAGGAGTGGTACAGGCTCTCATGTATACAATCACCCAACACTATTGCTAGGCAAGATGTACGTATGGTAGGGTTGCCACAGTTCAAATGACCAATGTGGGACATACGCCAGATATCTACAGAATGACACATACACCCGGCCAGTACGAAAACCAGAACATCATTGTTTTGCATTGATAAAAAGCTTATTCTGGTAATGGTCGCAGGTACGTGTTCTGTGTCCTGTAACATGTAGGTGGGTCAGATACAGAATAAGTGTTTTATGCATCTATGACATAAACTATAGGGAATATGTTTGTCCCAAAGTCGCAGGACATTTGCTATGTTCACAAATATTTCACAGGACACAACTGCACAAAGAGGGACTGTCCCTCACAAAGTGGGATGGGAGGTAATCTTAACTTATGGCAGGTGTGTAATGTGACAGGTACAGACACAGACATGCAGAGT
The DNA here is from genome assembly GCF_019279795.1 of Protopterus annectens. Taxonomy (NCBI): domain Eukaryota; kingdom Metazoa; phylum Chordata; order Ceratodontiformes; family Protopteridae; genus Protopterus; species Protopterus annectens. Next base: position 1,454,230,607 of record NC_056725.1, on the reverse strand, counting down.
CCAGGAAACACAGTATACACAGACAAACACACAATGAAAGGCGTAGCGTGCCTGTCACCACCCCTGTCCGAGATATGTATATATATATATATATATATATATATATATACACATATATAATACAGATAGAAAGGGTGATAGTGTGATATATGTTGATATATAAGGGGTCACTGACATCTGCAAATATATAGATAGGTCGATGACATTCAAAACACCTTTGAGGTACAAATAAATAGGATACCACCAACTATGGAACGTGTCACACACCGACACGCGTAACTAGGAGGCTGAAAGACAGAAAGAACACAGTACTGGAACAGTAGAACTGCGAACAATATGATGATAGTAAGGACATGTAGTCACCGCTGACGGCGGTGCGGTCCACGTAGGTACCATGTACAACTGCGGTTGTGAGTGATGTAGCATGTGTTTGTGTGTGTTGAGGGTGCCATGTGTGTTCCCGTGTGACTAAAGTGTATGTGTGTGTGTGTGTGTGTGTGTGTGTGTGTGTGTGTGTGTGTGTGTGTGTGTGTGTGTGTCCGCATCGTGTGTCTGTAGGTGGCAACTCGGAGGTAGATGATTACGGCAGGTGCGGGTATAGCTAGCCGTAGGCATGCGGTAAACACCTGTCCCACATTGAGAGGGACAGCCCCCCCCTGGGCAGGTGTGTCCTGACATGAAACATTACAAAGGGCAAATGTCCAAGAGTTTAGGACATTAGTATGTCCCAAATATTATGCAATAGTTGCAGGAAATACTCATGCCTGTATGTAAGAAACGGAAATGTTACATGCAAACCAATAAGTAGTTAAGGTCCAAGAATAATTGGTATGTAATGAGGATAAAAGTATGTGCTATCCTGCGTACTGACCATGGCCATATGTCAGCCTGTAAACACCACTGTGTGACCTGCAAGTGTCCAACTATGGCCATATGAAAAGGTGGCAAGCCATGTCACAGAGGGTCTGACACCAACACCACTGCAATGACTGCAAATATCTGGGATAGACATACATGGGATAGTGGTCATTTACAAATATCCCTGCACATATCGCCGTACATCTGGAGGTATGGAAGTATCAACCTCACCTGCATACCATATAGAAACCAATTAACAACGGCCCAAAGTAAATTCCCATAAAAAAGTCTATTAAGTGATAGCACTGTAATTAGGGAAGGGGCCCACACACATTTATATGGACTACGTAGAAATGCAAGCCCCACAAAAACGTATATTCTACGTACACCCGCCTACATCCCCCACACTGGAAACGATAGCAATACAGACCGTAACCCCAGCCCAAACATCTAGTTAGTCAATTACATCTGCTGAACCATTAACATACCTTGTGAGAGACACATTTAAAGGCGCCATGCAAAATTGTATCCGTCGTATAACAGAACAAATGGCAATGTTACAGGTGTTTGCAATAGTCCTTTATCAGACGGGTGGGATGACAGGTACAGTCACAGGTAGAACCACATACTCAAGCCGTCATGCACAATCCACGGGGGACATGACTCCAAAATAGACTTGGCTCTACACATAGCAGTTGCAATTACACAAAACAAAACACAATACAGGCCGTCTGCCCAAAGGCAGGGCAAATGGCCAACGCCCAAGTGGAGAATTCAATTATACCCCACTGTTGCCGCGTAATTGGCAAATGGAGTAGCTGCACAGCTGAAGTGCACGTAATTAGTCACACCGGACCACCAATTGGCGGTAGTAAACCACATGTTGCAGGTATAGATGTATATAAGGATGACTTGCCAGATATGCAAACTGTATGCTCATACTGTAAAACAGTTTAAAGAGTGATACAGAAGAGCGAGATAGAGACAAAATACCGGAACGATATCAAGGTATGTAGAACACTAACTGTATGTATAGTATGTTCTGTATTAAGTTATGTCAGTGTATGCATAGCCTGGTTTGCAGTAATTAAAAGTGTCCACCATGCATAAAGTGGGGAATGGTATTTATGTAGTGATGTCTTGCTGATCGTACTAATGCTTGTAGACGTTGTGCGTCCAGCAGTGGGCCACAAGGTAAACAGTACAGACACCACAAGGGATGCAACATGATGGCTTTAAACAGAACAATGTCATATGACCCGCCGTCAGTGGCAAGGTTATGTCCAGTAAGTACATGCCATAGCAGGGGATAGTATATGTGGATATACTATAATGGTAAGCATGTGTATGGGCATATAATGGCAATGACATGTCTAAGGTGGTCCCTCTGTGCAAGTATGCTTTGAATTATGGGATAACATGTAAAACATGTGTAATGTATAGTACAGTAGATTGATATGTCAAATATGCTACACAGGAGAACAGGCATATGATGCATAACAAAGGTATCATATAGTGATGTGAGTAGTATGTAATTAATTTATGTATAAACAGTTATGATGAAATAAATAATGTAATCCACTCTGTGCATTTGCAAAGGAAGCAAACATTACTCCCATACTAGAATAGCAGAAGAGATGTGACAGACAAACATGAACATGATTGGCGTGTACAATAACAGGATACATATGGCCTGTAGTCACGGGACATTGTAATAGCGTGACAGCTAATCTAACTGGAAGGGCTATTCCAGTAACCATGCACAAAGGACATGTAATAGCTCCACAGGTTCATAGTGGGGTACCATGCAGTCTGGCAAGTCTATGTGTAACAACAACTACAGTGTGCACACCAGTGGCACCTCTTTAGGGTAGTGTCCTGTGAACAGAAGAGCCATGTGTAACCTGCATCTCTGCACAGTACAGCCACTGCAGTGATCCCTGGCATACATGTGTCCACCATCCACCAAGCGAGGTATCACATGAACACTGCTACTAACTGTCCATGCGTGATGTACATAGGAATCATGTTCCAAAGCATGGTGAGTGTCCGGTCTGGGAATGCAACCCCCAAGCACATGCCACACACTGTCGCGTGTGTGCACATATCCATGAGCATCATGCTCATAGTGGCTATTGTTTATGTCGTGTATGCGGAGTATATCCATTAACATATTTGCAGACATGGGCCCTGTCTTTGCAGCAGAGGTCACCCCTGAGTATGTAGTCCACAAATGTGTACAGACGTGATGTCTGTACATAAGCCGCAAACTTTAACTGTCGTAGCTCAATAAACGTCATGGCATTTTAATGTTGAGTTATGTAAAGCTGTTGTGTAAGGTACACCCTAAGTGGGGTGTTGTACCCATGGATATGTGTATAAGTCCGGTGTTCAGAGGTACAATGGGTGCCTATGTACCAGCTCCACACCCAGTACAGACATGTGTGGACACATAGAAGGATATCCACGCCACAGTGGCAATGTGGTAATCACAGGAGTGTGTGCGCCATACATGTGTCTTACAAACACGTACAATGCGACATGTATGTAGGGGACTAACACCTATGTGATAACCAGTGGGTGGATGGTGTACTGCAAAGGTAATGCTCATACCAAGTGTCATGCAGGTTGAGGCCATGATGTTCATATCGGTATCCGTCACAGTGACACCCATATGGATGGGGTCTGTATCAGCTGGTGGAGCAACAACAGCTCTGGGTATGCAGTGGTCTGTAAAGCTAGGCAGGGAAGTCCCCTCAGTGGTAGCCTGTACCTCAGGGAAGCATATACCGAACATGAGGGCCCCATGACTGAGGACTGTGGTATGCCAAGTGTAACTGGAATGCAGTATATGATATGGTATGCCACCCTCAGTGTGTGTGTCCCGTCCATTAGCCACTTTGCATAGCATCCGGAGACATATGTTGTGATGTGCAGGTGGATGTGTATGTTGTCAATACCAGAATGGAGAACGGTGCTGAAAGGTATCGAGAGGACAATGTAGGCTGTGTGGACCCCCGTGTCATCATCAGCTACTCTGGCGACTGTATGAAAGATATTCAACAGGTGTAGGAGGCATGCTGTGGCCCCAACAAGACCAACCCAGCTGGCATCAAAGGACCGGAGCACTACAAAGACTCTGAGAATGATGTCCATGCTGATATACCCTATAGCCGTGCATAACAGTCCAGTGAGGTGTGTAGGGCAATAGTCCCAGTCATGCATTGTGGCGCCACTTGTGTGGAGTGTAACTGTCGCTGTGTGCCAGTCAGGGGCCACAATGTCTGGTACAAGGCTATTACTGAATATGGTGTTCCAGTGGGGAGACATGCCGTTCAGAGGTCTGTGGACATCACAGCCTGGGATTTTGTAGGGTGACAAGGGGCCAGTGTCCTAGGACATATAGAGTGCAGGTCAGTACTGTGTAGGTGTGACCGCAGGTACACTGCAATGTTTCTGCAAGGAATGTGGCCCCGTAGGGAGTGAGAGGGTGTAATGTTAGCATTGAAGCCATCAGACAGCATGTTGCCAACATCACCTGTTACTGTCATGTTCCAGAGTGACAGTTGTATGTGTGAGCAGATGTGGGTATTGCATACGACTACTGACATACCACCATAATGTCTTGTGGTACATTTCAGAATGTGTCGCAGTAATGTGTACGTAGCTGGTTATGGAGTATGTGATGAGGGATCCCATGGCCCTACCGAGGCTGACCAGTGAGTTACCCCACCCATGGGAATGTACACCACTGTGCAACAGCTCCCACCTGTTGTTGTAAAGTATGTCCATGGAACTACACCCCCAGAGTGTTGTCTGTTATCTGGTGTGTACCATCATGGCTCTGTGTGGAATAGCATGAACCATATTGTCGTGTACATGCTAATGAAGTGCACTGGGGTATGTCTCAGCATTTGCATGTGCATTGTCCACCTGCACGTGTGTCACGACATCAACTACCACTGTCATACAACATCTGTAGTAGGTGTTGTAGTAATCATCTACTGTTTATGCCGTGAAGTGTGAGGTGCCAGTATGTGGCTAACAAGGATGAGTAGCATATGTTCGGATTCCACCAATAAGGGGATAACCCCAGGTGTGGAACAGCAGTCACAAGTTGGTAGTGTCCATGTCAAGGATACTGTTGGTCTTGGAGGTGGTGTATGGGTCGAACCAGCCGAGCGGAGGTTATGACTCATGGACAGCATACGCCTAATGTGTCAGTACATGTGTGGCTATCACAGTTAAGTGTGGGTTACTGTCAGTCTCACATCAGTAGCAGCAGTAGTTCCGGAAATAGTTATATGCACATGGAGCACCTGTGAGGCATTGTGCTAAGTAACTAGCCAGGATGTGTGTACAACATAGTGGAATATGGGGACACCTCAGCCGTGGGTGTGCCAGTCCAGGTACATGCCTGAGAGGTACGGTCTGTCTATAACCAGTCATTGCAGGTGTGCTCTGCAGAGCCAAGAGGCAGGTCCCAGTCACTGCAGAGATATTGAAGTGATGCAGTATCAGGTGTGCCTTGCCTGCGTGCGTCAGAGAAGATGATGTCAAGCATTGTGTGACATGACCACATGCTTCGCTAGCCAGTTCCTGTTCTGGTGGTGACTGTTATTGGACACTGTGCAAGACAGGCAGTATAAAAGCAGCAAGAGTCCAACATGTGATCCGTACTCCCAGGGCTGACAGGTGCAGGTCAACTGTGCCACAACATCGTGTTGTTTGGACAGGTCTGTCAAAGTGGACGTATACTAGACGCCTGTAGAATGACAGCAGAAGCATAGACAACTGTTGGGAGTGACACAGTCACTCGTAGTACAGTGGTAACAGGTCCGGATGACAGCAAAATGCTCCCCAGGGCTTGGACCACACCATCAGGGCTACAACACTGGTGGGCTATTGCATGTCCCTGCACATGTAGTCTGTGCCCTGAGATACAACTTCAGTCACACAAACGTGGAAGATGAGTCACATCATACCTGCTGAGTTGTGGCATGTGTGCGTAGGTTATGTTGCAGAACCAGTTACTTGACAGCAGGATGTAAGTGACTATCGCCTTGTGTAGCCTGCTGAGTGGAACAGCAGTGTGACCACCGACAGTCACCTATGACAGGTGTGTTGTGTATGTTATGACACCCTATTGGCTGTATGTGATTGGCACATGTGTCTGTGGGCTATAGGTTGGTGTGGTTGTGTTTGGTGATGTGGGCTGCCATTGGTGCCTACACAGAGTATGGAGGGGTACTGTACAAGGTGTCTCCGTATGTGTGGCCTGTGGTGGGGATCATGTGGGACTATGTGATGTGTGGGGTATGTTGCCAATGTTGCACATCCCCACATGACTGTCAGGTGCAGTAAGGATTGGTGACAGTATAACCCCCAGCAGGGCTGCATATGTGCATTCCCCACAGGCTGCACTGTTGTATGTTGGGAGGTGTGCAGTGACTGTGTACATGAGAATAGCTCTATTGCCACATGTACAACATAGTCATCATAGTGACAGGCAATAGCACTGGTACATGCCAGTTGGAGATGCCTGTATATAAGTGGTACATGCCAGGTGGACATGCCGTATAAACCACCATGTCTCACAAGGTATGTGAATGATGTGTGTATGACAGCTGTTGTACTGTAAGCAAGCTGGAAATGTATGGACAGACAGTGTACCTATGAGGACTGGTGTGAAATGGGTGCTAAACTAAGCAGTAGCTCATAACGTGCCAAGAAGCTCTGAACAAGTGCCGAGCATGCCCTTACATTACAGATAGGGTGTTGGATAATATCAACCCACAAGTGTTGATGAAAGTCATGATTGGTGGCACCGCATCAGAATACTGCCGGGTATGGTCTGCAAGTCCATGAACCATTATCAATGTAGATGTTAGCAGTACAGATGTACAAGACAGTACGGATGTTCGGCTACAAATGCCTTTGTATGTCACAGGAGTGTTCTACTAGTGGCCTGTTGACAGACTCACAATTACCAAAGGTGCTACAGTGACATGTGCATATCACACGGTGTCAGCTACAGTAAACCAGGGCTAATGTGTTGTACCCCACCTGCATTGTAGCCCATACCACACAGACAAATGTCAGCCATCTGTGCAAGTGAGGATGTGAATGGCCATGACCTATGGGCAATAGTTGTCACAGTGTTGCAAACAACATACAGAATGGGCTGTGTGTGTGAGGTGTGTGACATATGTGCACATTCTGGTGGATGATATCAGCAATGACACCACTAGGGGAATACCCCTGTACCCATTAAGAAACACCTAGGTTGTGGTCAACATTATGGACACTGTGTTAGGGATGGTGTAGTGTAGTACACCTCCCTGAGCTGGAGACATCTCCCTGGCCCTTTAGGTAGTCATCCCAGGTACCCATGACATGACAGGGTGGTATCCATGAGCACGGAGATCATTGGACAGGCATACACAGCACCCGTGTGACCAATATTGGAACACACATCACCCTCCTGGGGTAGGGCCCATGCATGGATGGCCGATACCAGCCTCCACAATACTCACCTCCAGTATGCAGCATGCTATCCACCTTGCATACAGACATATGCCACACTATGCTGTTAGACATGCTACATGTCCATAGCCTGATCTGAAAGACATACGTCATGGCCAACCACCGTCCTATGACTAGGATGGCCACATGCTGGACAGATCCCTGTGCCATACCTGTGACATACTCCCACCATACCATGCAGCCCTGTCCACATAGCTGCACATATCATCCCTGTCATACATGGTGTGATGGCCATATGGTAGATGTAGTATCAACTATCTGAATCAGTAATGTGTCACTGATGCCCCTCGCGGTGGCATAATGGGTGTCGGATACAGCTAGGAAACCCAGCCCGTACATGCTATAGCCGATAACCTTACCTGCGAATGAAGTCCGACTAGCCATTGTCCCATGTCTATCACATGTGCAACACATGCAATCCGTGACAGGATGTTGAACAGCTGTACAGTGCAGTGTAGATGTCTATGGCAAAACAGATGCATGTACAGGTTTCCATGTGTACTTGGTGCATTGTCACTGCCCAAGTCCAGTAAGGCTGTGTCTGTGTTGATATGTGACATATACACAGCATCAAGGTCAACAGCATTACTGTGGATACATCAGGCATGTGTAGATAGGTAAGAACACCAGTGCAGGCAAACAGACATGCCCACATGAAGACAGATGTCACATGCAGTAGGAACACTAATGAGGTGACACACATATATGGGGATGCCATCCAATGCATACTGGGTGTTACATGTGTGTGACACATACATGCCAGTCATGTTAGTGTCATGTTGATTTGCAAAGATAACTGTGCAGATGTACTAGAAATGTATGTACAGCAGTATCACTGTACATGTCTGTAAATGTGACCTGTCACCTTCATCATGTCTTACATATAATGCCTCGTACATGCCTACCAGCACACAGCCAACAGGAGGATGATGTCGTAATCCCGTACCTCCATGAGAACTATGAGGTGTTATTTAGCCATGTGCCACAGCATGTACAGCAGCGGAACAACCTGTGGCAGGATCTTCGCAGGAGGGTCAACGAAGTGGGCGGCCACAACCGCACCTACCAGCAGGTGCACAGACACTGCTTGGACTTGATACGTCATGCAAAACAGCGTGCCACTGCAATCGCCAGGGAACAAGGTGGAACAAGTGGTGGGCCACCAACCCAGCCTCCACTCACACACACAGAGGAGCTACTGGCCAGTCTGGGAACACCCTCGGAACAGCCCCCACAAACACTAGCTGCCATCGTGGAGGTGGGTGTCTCCCAACCAATGAGCCTGGAGTTGCTTGGAGTTGCCTGGTATGTCAGTACTGAACATATGGCCAGTATATCCCGAGTACGTGCATGTGTCAGTGTACATCATATAATGTAACAACATATGCAAGGTATGTGGACACACATGCTTTATGCTACCCTGTGTATGCACCATACCTCTGAACTGTGCAGGTATTTGCAGGATGTCCAGATGTCTGCCTCATATTGTCGGTGTGTTCCCCTTAATATCTGTCCCTTTCTGGCAAATAGCTGAGGAATGGAGTCATTAAATGATGACATACATTTGTGTTTATGACTGCACATTCCGTATAAAACCCATGTGCATGCAAACCTATTAGTCTAGCAAATTTCTAAGTTTGTAAGAGCAATACGTCACAGTTGTCCCTATATGTCCCCCATCATAGTAGGCTTTGTCCACATTTATTGTTCTAAGAGGTTGAGAGGTATGGTATGCACACATATGCTTACTATATGCTATTGTACAGGTGAATGTGTTAACTTGCACTGTGCACCCTGTGTCTGTCATACAGTCATGGATAATGTTCATACTGCTGTGTCACCCTATACAGGTACCTCCGGCGTGCCGCACAGACAAGAGTCCATTGCAGGTGAGACTGTAGATCTATTTACCATGCTATTTGCCATGTGGCCAATTAATACATGGATATACAGGTCGCATCACCCATCATCCACACAGGCCACCCATGTGCAATATATACAACTGAAATGACACACAGACATGAAACTACAGTATTTGTCATTTCTACATGTGTTTCCAGCTGTGCATACAATGGTGGAGGTGTTCTACAATGGAGGCATATGTACTATACAGTGGAACAAAACATGTGGTACACAAACCAGTACTGCACAGTGAGCAGTGATACGGGCAGACCACAGGCATCACCATTGTGTTATATGCCCCTGCAATAGGTTCACACATTGTGATGGTCCATCTGACATGTCTGAGACACGTAGTGCTTTGGTTGTAATATTGTCACAATTTCCCATAACCCATACCCCACATACCACACATACACCTGTTGTCTGCATAGCCCTGTGGATGGTGACATATCCAACATCTATGGGTGTATGTCATATGGGACAACACAGACATGTGTGATAGACAGCCATCACATACATGACCAACACATGTGCACACATGGCCATGGGGGATGGCCAGAGACACGTAGCCACACAGAAGATGGGATGTGGATACACCCTGTCCCACTTTGTCCACACATGGTCCAATTACAGCCATACTAGACCGATTGTACAGGTGATGTGGTATGCTGCACATCCTAAATGCCTGTGCACAGCTAGTGGAGGTGTCAGTGACGTGTACCTCATAAGATGTGTTGAACATGATGTCTGTGTCATAGCATGCGGGTAGTCACCTTTACAGATTCCACTGACAGTGACACCAGGCCACAGATACTGTACTTTTCCCCTGCTTCCGTAGGACTTCACTGTTAGGTGTGCACCTTGTGTGCATGGTACATCAATGTCATGTGTGAAATGGTGACTTGACAGGTCCGCTATGTGTGGACATGGTTGCCAGGCAGCTAACACTCTGTAGTCATCGTGCAGGGGTGTCATCTATATGTCCTCCAGTGACCTGTCACATGACACAACATGGTTTGGTGTGTATACACCTCAGCATCGTAGGTCACAATCCACAGGTATGTCATGGGTATGCATGCAGTTCTGGATATGCAATGCATACATAACATGCACTGTTTAGCAATATAGATGCCTCATGATGCCATGCAATGGCACAGTGTCTGTACATCACACTGTACAGCAATGTAGATGGCTCACACTCCCCTACCATGCCCATGCACATTTGCTCAACATGCATTCTATCTGTAGGGCATATGGACAACACTGCAATATGATACCCAGTATGACGCTGTACATGTGTCAGGACACCATTGTGTCAGGCATGCATGCATGTTAATGCACACGTCAGCAGATTACATGTCAAGGTCACATCAGCCATGTGTACTGTTATCCTGTTCTGGTCCACATGGTGTATCACGGGGATGCATGCATACGACCATGATCATGTGAGTTGCATGGGTAATGATATGACACCTGCCTGCTGTAGTGTGCATTCCAGGGGGTATGCTTACAAACACTATTGATGTCTGAGCTGCATGCTGTCAGCTGTATCACAAGCATGCTGCATGCCATCTGTCATATCACATGCATGGTGTGTCAGTGTGTGTGTGTCAGTGTATGTATGTGTGTGTCTGTGTGTGTGTGTGTGTGTGTGTGTGTGTGTGTGTGTGTGTGTGTGTGTGTGTGTGTGTGTGTGTGTGTGTGTGTGTGTGTGTCAGTGTGTGTGTGTGTGTGTGTGTGTCTGTGTGTGTCATTGTGTGTGTGTGTGTGTCAGTGTGTGTGTGTGTGTGTGTGTGTGTGTGTCAGTGTGTGTGTGTCTATTGTAATTTAGAGTCTTTCTTTGCATTCACAGGTGATGTAGGTGCGTTACCCTCCTGCGGTCCATCTGATAGTGTCTCCACAGATGCTAGCAGTGATGAACATATGCACAAGGTACAGGCAGGGATGTCAGGGGCTGAATCTGTGCCAACGGTTGCCATCCCAGCTATGTCCCCCTCTTCCCTGCACACAGTTCAGCTGCCAACACATACCGCATCTACAGTGGCCATAGAGGAAGGACAGTCAGCATCTGTTAGCATTGAACAGGAACATGTGGTGGCTACAGAAGGTGTGTCTCCACACCATGGTGGCAGTATACTGACTGCAGATGTGCCACACAGGCATGTGGCTGGTGCTGCTCGTAGGAGGACCTCTGGCAGACATGCACCTGTAGGACATAGCACAGCAGCTGGGATTACCAGACGCATGTTCCAGACTGTAATGGCGACACAGGCGTGTGCCGAACGGCAGAACAGAGAAGGGCAGATGCTGCAGAGGGCTGCTATCAGTACCCTAAACAACAACATCCAGGCATTGGCAGGTGCTCAACAGCAGCTTGCTGAAGTTCTGGGCAGGTGACTGGGTGACATGGCCAGAATCCTTGACCGTGGCATGGCAATCTGCGAGCGTGAGCTGTCTGTGCTGGAACATCTGGTAGGGGTGAGGCGTAGGTCACATGGACATAGGCCTGCTACACCACCTAGTGCAGGTCATCGTGAGCATGCCACCTTACATGGCCGGTCCCATAGTGCCGGTAGCAGTAGCAGTGCAGCTGGTGCTGCGCTGTCCACACCAGGTCACAGCAGGCCACATGGACGTGGCCCTGGACGTTCCCGGCGAGGACATGGTTCCAGTGGCCATGTGTCATCGGACAGTAGCCATTCTGTACCTCTGCCTGGTAGTGCCCATGCAACCCCTGGCAGGCACAGGACATGTGGCCATGTCCGGTCACAGTGAGCTGTACAACCTGGACTGTACAATCTGGAGCTGTCCATAATACCTTTTTGTAGGCCTCACAAATATCCCTGAGAATAGCAGGATCAAGATGCCCCAACAAACTCGAAGCCTTTTGGAGAATTCTTTTTCCTTTCAGCAATGCCTCATATTGGGCTTCCCTTATATTCAAGGCCTCTTGACTTAGGCTCTTTATGTTTTTCTTATTTTTCAACTCAAGCAGTTTCTAACAGACACTTTTGAGAACCATTTTCTTACACCATTCAAAAGGATACTTTACGATTCCTCTATTTTAAAGTAGTACCAAACTATTTTACATCAGACTCTGTTTTTTTTTTTTTTGGAGATTATAGGGAAAAAAACAGAGTCTGATGTAAAATAGTTTGGTAGTACTTTAAAATAGAGGAATCGTAAAGTATCCTTTTGAATGGTGTAAGAAAATGGTTCTCAAAAGTGTCTGTTAGAAACTGCTTGAGTTGAAAAATAAGAAAAACATAAAGAGCCTAAGTCAAGAGGCCTTGAATATAAGGGAAGCCCAATATGAGGCATTGCTGAAAGGAAAAAGAATTCTCCAAAAGGCTTCGAGTTTGTTGGGGCATCTTGATCCTGCTATTCTCAGGGATATACGGTTGTAGGCCTCACAAATGACAGAACTGTGTGCACACATACATGCACACAGCAAACATAACTGTAGGGCTCCACAACACCCACATGCATACGTAACAGACATGTCCATTCAAATCTCCGGCCCTTACCCACACACATGATGTCATCCATTGGTGCAGCCTATGCCCCTGGCAAACAGTATCTCCCTGTGCATATGATGAAGCCTGTGCCACATTCCTGTCATTCACACCATCGGTGCAGGGATATGCTCAAATGGTCTGATGCACAGGGTGAACAGAATAGTGAGAGGTGTATCTAACATTACTTGTGTATGCATATTGAGGGATGTGTATATTGCATTGGTTGTGTGTGAATACTGAGTGCAGGGATATGCTCAGATGGTCTGATGCACAGGGTGAATGGAATAGTGAGAGGTGTATCTAACATTACTTGTGTACGCATATTGAGGGATTTGTATGTTGCATTGGTTGTGTGTGTATAATGAGAGATGTGTATGTGACATCAGTGGTGTACTGTCGACGTGCACCAGTCATACCATGTAGTCCAGGTGCAGCATGCATTGTGATATGTTCACAGTATGTGTCTCAGTTACAACAGTAACAGCATGTTGGTAATGATGCCCTGGTTCCCTCCTATGGTGTACTGGCATATGCCTACACGTAGCAGTGTTTGCAGTCCCCCATGTGTAACTGTGGAGTACTCACAGGCACGTATGGCAATATCAGCATGCTAAACGTACCCTCTACCTGACTGTTGGAAAGTCGAACATGACACAGATGTCCGCACATATACTGCACCTGAAGCATGTGGTCAGTTGAACAGGCTACAGTGGACAGAGACGTGACATACATACCAGGAAACATTACAGGTATGTTGACATGGTGCAGGGGTTGTACACAGCGGTCTGGCCAATGATGACGTTAGAGGCCACTTGATAGCATGAGGCCACACTGTGTAGCAGTAATACCCTGTCACAGTACAGGAACATGGCCGCATTCACGGGGTCTACAGTGCTATAACGCACACCCCATAGTGTTGAGGTGTGGACCCTTGCCTATGTGGTCATCACCCTCGCAGTACTTTGCACCCACATGACTTGGCACAGAAAAGGAACATGCACAGGTAGCCAGTACGGCTGGGACCGATGGCATCAATAGGGTAGTAGACTGCATCACCATGAGGGGTTAGTCACCATGAGGGGTTAGTGATCCTGTTTCCACTGTATGGTAGCATACACCCTCACACCAAGCACCAGACAGCCATACATTCATACATACACACACACTGTGATGACCAGATATGTGTGTACGGATAGCCGATGTGTGTGATGCACCACACCTGCTGACGTCATGCTTTCCACACTGCAGTATGTACAGATCTCTACAATGGTGTACAGGGATGTGTAACAACTGGGACGTAGTCCCCACCATATGTGGCATGTGTGGTCACACAAGCGGACACACATGGCAGTGCTGGGAATGATACACCTGCCATATGATGAGCCGTTTGATAGACATGCAGCGGTAATGTCTGCAGTATGTGTCCCAACACTATGTCTGGCAATTGTGTGGCTATATGCACACGGGAGGATGTCAGTGTTACAGGTGTCACTTGACATACAGTTGGTAACACCTGACCGCTGTGTATGCGTTATGTCATCACCGTCAAGTAATAGTGACATAGCATACTGTTTGTACATGGCATGGTAGGATGGTGTGTGACACACCTGTGAGCCATCTCCAGCACACATACATCTACACAGGTGGATCAACACTTTATGTACACACATCCCTCCATACGCGATGTACAACCAACCGTACTGTCTGTATGTCACCATATACAGGTGTCAATGATGGGGCTGCATTGCGACTGCATGTTGTAGTTAGGCACAGCTGTGTTATGGACATCGGCCACTGCACATGCATGGTTGCTGCATGCACAGTGCAGATTGTACATGTGTGTTGGTCCTACATGTGTCTCCTATAGCCATGTTTGTATGCATTGCTATTGGTGGACATGTGTGTTGACATACATAACACATGGACTGTGGTATGATATCACGGGTGTCATGGGCTTACTACAGGGAATGTGTCCTCGGTCAACATTGCTACCTCCTGTACTGTGAGCATTCAACAGACATGGACCCACCTTCCATTTGCGTGTGTATGATTGCTTAGGCCACTGTTCTGCACGGGGACAGCAAAGGCTAAGCTATGTACATATGGGTTGTGTGTGTGGTCCATGCACACATCCACTACAATCACATGTATGACATATCCAAACATGTGTGTTCGTTGGTGTACAGCAACACTCATCTGTCACAGCTGTGTAAGACCCGGGGCCCCTGGTATGTCTTGAGCTGACCTCGTCATGTATAGTGGTATAATTGCAATGCATAACACCTGTTGGAACCCTGTCAGTACATGTGCACTCTGCACAGTTGCTTTAGACCTCTGTACAGTCCACTGGTCATGTGTCACACGGTGTTGTGGTAACATATGGCTGTGTATTGCTGCAGCAACAACATGGTGATGTCTCGAGGGCTACAGTGTAGACTGCGGTGTGTACATCTGTGATCTTCACCTGTGACAGCTGTGATGGCAGCTGAGTGTGTACTGGTCACTGCATGTGTGTGATCACCCTGTGCGTGGGGACAGTTATACCTTACTGTGCCCTTCCGTGTTTAGACTCCACCTGCATGCAGGACAGCCCACCCAGTGCGTGGGGACAGTTATACCTTACTATGCCCTTCCGTGTTTAGACACCGTCTGCATGCAGGACGGCCCACCCAGTGCATGGGGACAGTTATACCTTGCTATGCCCTTCCATGTTTATACTCCATCTGCATGCAAGACGGCCCTTTGCAACTGCTAAGTGTGTGAGCATGCCCAGTACGCTGTTGTGTAGATCGACACACAGTACAGTCCGAACGGACGTGTATTACTAAGCGTGTGGCCATGGCCAGTGACACCTTGTGTCGGTGATGCCCCTCTGTGCATGGGCATGGCCGTTGACATCCTGTATAGCCATGATGGTCATCCAGACAACAGATGTCCATTTTCAATGTCACGATGGATGCCTACCGAGTACACACTGGTCGACTATCTTGAAGGGTGTAATGTCTGTGGCATGTCCCGTGTCTATGTCTTGTTGTTGTAGTGCTCCTTAAATCTTAGATTGCCCTGATCACACCACTGCTGTGTGTTTGTCTACGTCTACTGTGGGACAGTAATATGTCTGTATGCTTTCAGACTGATCACACTCTATACAATCCCTGTCGGCGTCCTTGTCTTTGCGGATGATGACACGCACCTAAAAATATGCCTCTGGGACTGCTGTATTTAGTAATCTCGGTAGCGCATTCTGTAAATGCGTCCTGCTGTAGTGTGATAGGGTAGTTAGGTGTATGTTCGACTCCCAGCCCTGCCAAGTGTGTGTGTGTGTGTGTGTGTGTGTGTGTGTGTGTGTGTGTGTGTGTGTGTGTGTGTGTGTGTGTGTGTGTGTGTGTGTGTGTGTGTGTGTGTGCGCGCATGCTTCCATCCGCCTGGGGCTCAGTCTTGCTTTTAGATGCCTCACACCACAGATATTTCCTACCGACGTCTTTGCCTTTGCAGATGATGACACGTGCCTAGATGTATGCCTCTGGGACTGCTGTGTTTAGTAATCTTGGTAGCGCATTCTGTAAATGCGTCATGCTGTAGAGTGATAGGGTAGTTAGGTGTATGTTCGACTCCCAGCTCTGCCAATTGTGTGTGTGTGTTTCCAGCTGCATGACAACAGTACATTGCTTTTACAGTATTCACTCTCCATAACATCCGTGCAGCGTCTTTGCCTTTGATGCTGCTGTCTGCAGGTTAGACGTATGCCTGTGTGAATCCTGTGATCTTCTAATCATGGTAGCGTGTGTGGTACAGTTGTTACGTTTGTGTTCTGCTCCCAACCCTGCCACATGTGTTTTGTGTGTGTGTGTGTGTGTGTGTGTGTGTGTGTGTGTGTGTGTGTGTGTGTGTGTGTGTGTGTGTGTGTGTGTGTGTGTGTGTATGTATCTATATATATATATATATATATATATATATATATATATATATATATATATCTTGTATATAGATAGGTATGTTGGGATTATCACTCTTGAATGTGCTGTATTATCTGTACGTGATCACCTTGGATGTATGTACATCTGCTATGGCTCTGTGATAGTGCACATACTGTGTGCTGTGACCGGTTATTGTGTTGCTGGGTATTACACGGGCATTGGACAAAATGTTAGTACAGCACCTTTGAATGGTCGTATGCACATCTCGGCAACAGTCAGCAGTGATTATTACATTGGAGGGTGAGTATGGCTCATATCCATATGTAGTAACTGACAATTCTATGCAACTCAGGTTAACATTACAGACTCAGGTTTATCCACAGGTTGTGGTACAGATCCCAGGACTATATGTGTATACATTGACAGGTGCAGGACTGGGTTGTGTTGGATGCATGGAGGGGTGTCCATGGCCAGTAATGGTGATCTCTACAGCCTGGCAGGTACAGTCTGTGACTGTCCCACAACCTCCTGTATATGGCTGACACATGCTGTACCTGTGTATATGCAGACACACACACTTACCACAAACAGCTGGGGCTATCACATACACAAACCATTGCATCACCATTGGGCCATGCAATAACCGTTGTCCCTCACACACACACACACACACACACCTACGTGTACATTGGATGGCTCAATGACAGCTCTGGAAATGTAACACCACACCCTGTGCATATGATGTCACCTGTGCCACCACCTGTGATGTGTAACATTGATGCAGGATCAGACTAACCTGGTGCTGATGCACACGGTGGCTTTATTCCACTGTATTGATGTTAGCATGCTGTTAACACAAAGTGTGTTACTTCCAGGTGTATATCAGCAGGCATGATGCATTGCAGCTATGGCCATCAATGTAGCATAGTTTACAGCACTGTTAATTCTGATGATGTATTCTCCATCCATGTGCCATTTCACTGATGTTTGTAGTATTGGCAGCATGTGTGTCTGAGTGTGCAGTACGTGTGTGATGTGTGTAGTACACATGTATACATGCTTACAAATGCATACACTGGCATACACGACATTACACGGGCTTCACCATTCGTACACTAGCTTACTCGTTCTTCCACACGCGCACACGGGCTAACACGCGTGCACACATGCTTACTTGGGCTTACTGGCGCGCACGGGCGCGGACACACTGTGGGCAGGTTTGCAGGTCACATCGGTGGTATCCATGGCGTACTCCGTCAGTTTCCTGAATTTCCCTAGGATAGCTCATAATATGCCTCTTCCACTGAGTACTGACAGCAAACATGTGACACTGCTCCGGTGAGATTACAGTTTTTTATACATACACGCTCATGTTGTCACCTATCTTCTACTCTTATAGTCCCCTTATCCTACACTACACTGTAGAGGCTTGGCCCATATGGCATGACATGTTGTGATTCACTGTCCTCAGCCTCACTTGCATCAAATTGCCTACAAATACTTCTTTACATCTCTGACAGAGCACTTCCACACATAACAACCACTGCGCAGTAGCCATGTTTTCTCCAGCTTGCCATTCATCTGCATGGCGTACTAACATCTAACTAAACCTACATTTTGTATGTATATTATACATATTTGACTTGTTTTGAAGTGCAGCGCATTCTCGTGGTGCTGTGCTACGCTTCCACACCGGAGATCGGGGGAGGACAACTACTGTTTTATTGATATCCAATGGACAAAGCTGCCACTGGCCTTGGACTTGGACATTGGCGTGATTCTTCGACTGTATTCATACTGTATTTGCAGCTGTCATTGCTCTGTTTAGCAACGTGCAGAACGTTAGTCGCCTAACATCTGGGTACATTTCTGCACATAACTCTGCTCTTGCATGGACAGCTTATTGTTTCATGTATCACGTATTTACATCATTTGCATAGCTTTCACATACAAATGGGGTATGTTGCAAATCCCAACATTGTCCATGCAATGTTCGTGTTACGGGCGGTCTTGCACGCCCTTACGGGTGTTTGCTGAATAGCCTGGCAGTCATCTTTCCTTGCTGTACTCTCACTCAACTCATACACGCTGGAGGCTTCGTGTATCATGGCCTAGGCTTTGCTGTGTGCTATGTCTATTTGTGGTGTATGCATGGCTGTGGGTATATCCCACTGTCATCATTGGTAAAGGTGACAGCCCTATAGGTACTTCATGTAGACTGCTGTGTCATTTGACATGTCAGCACATACCTGCGGCCAATACTGAACTTCCTACTGCAGCACTTTTCATACCTTCTGAGTTATCTTGCAGTCGATAATGCTGTTTCCTCAGACATGTATCTGTTTCTGATCATACCTCTCAACCTCCTAGAGAAAAACATCTGTACAAAGCCTAACATGATGGGGGGACAAATAGGGGCAGATTTTAAATATTGCTCTTACAAACATAGATAGTTGACAGTATAATATGTTTTGCATTAGTATGACTTTTCTGAAGGATTTGGGGTCTTAAACTCAAATGTTTGCCATTATTTAATGACTTCAGTTCTCAGGTATTTGCCAAACAGGTACAGATTGTAAGAGGAACACACCAAACATATGAGGCAAACATCTGCACATTCTGTGAGAATCTGTACAGTTGCGAGGTATGTTTCTGATACAGGATATCAATTTTCTTACACCAATACACACAATATATGGCACCATCACAGGCCAGATGCCATTACATTCCTATTGCAGGACGCACCCACCCAGAGGGTTGTATTCCTCACACATGCCAACAGGTGCTTATCCACCCTAATTATTCTATCATGTACCTTATGTGTACGCCGGTATTTGCGCTTTCCATCAGTGGCAGAGCTCACGTACGAGTATGAGGGACTAGACACTGTATCGGTGACACTGCATGACACCCTGAGGGACACATGTCTTTTGAGTCTATTAACCTTCCACATTGACTTTCACAGGGCATACGTTGTCGTTCACATTTGTCAAAGTACATGCTTTTGACTTGTACATGTTTTGTCATTTGTCCTGACGTCTTTCTTCTCACCTGTCCACCTAGTATCACTAGTTCTGTACATTTATTTAGAACGGGTTACCTTCATACCTCTCACCTGTACACATTATGGGTAAACACCCCGAGGTTTGACCTATGATTTTGTTACATTTGTCATAATAATGTGCCTTTCTGGTAGATTGCTGGCAAGGCATGACGGACTGTGAGGTTAGGTAATAATGACTGACATTTCTATTTCATGATTACTAACTCTCATAACATTCGTATTCCTGACTAGGCCATTATTCTATCAACGTTCTGACTTTGTCTGGGGTATATTTAATATAGTCCCTATTTGTATTTCATGTACTATGCCTTAGTCCAGCTGTCTTATTCTGAAAGTTTGGCACGTATGGTTACCATCTTGGTCGTACGCATGTCCATCCATGATAATCGCCTACATGACACTGATATAGGTCCCTACATCTTCCCCCAATGGTTTACACAATATCCAGTAGATGGGTTGTACCTTTTTGGAGAATATAGGCTTGTGCAATACCCACATAGGTATATTGATCACTCCCATGGGGCGTACCTAATAGATCTGTGCCAACCAACACCTAGGCCCATTTCTGCATACCCATGATTCCCATACCTGACACCCCTCCACAGTACCCATTAGACATGTTTAATGTGAGCGATAATAAAGTGTGGAGACACTTCTAAGCACCCCCCACTCTCCGGATATCAGGTCATACATCATACATTCTATCGACCCATGTGCTATTACCCTTGCACCTGCTACTGTTGCATGGACAGCTATATCGTAGTTGCAGCTGTGACGTCTTTTGCATCGATGATGGTTCGCACTTCATACGGGATCAATTTTTGGGGTCCTGCAAAGGACACCTATATTCATGTTTAACATGTAGAACTTGCAGGCCCTGTCACACTGGTACTTTCCAGAAAGCAGCAGTGTATTCACCTTTCATGCATGTCTGTCTGTCTATCCATAATAGCTATACAGGTACCTATTTATGTACATGTTTTATATGTACAGGGACATATGTTTGTTGAGTATATATTTATTCATGTATCGTGTGTGTATAGATATATATATGTACATATATACATATGTCTGTACATTCCTCATTTCATAATTTGCTTTGGTTTAAGTCTGTGGATATATGTGTATGTATATATATATATATATATATATATATATATATATATATATATATATCCATATCATACCTTTCAACTGTACAGATTTTCACTGCATGTACAGCTGTTTGCCTCTTATCTTTGGTCCGTTTTTCATAACCTTGTGTCTATCTGGCAATTTAGTGGCATTTCATTAAAGACTGACATTGGTAAATAATGACAAGCATTTCAGGTTACGACTTCATACCCTTCAGAGAATCCATGCTAGTGAAACACCTGTTATTCTATCCACTTTCTATGTTTGTTAGGGCAATATCTGGGGATTGTCCCTATTTGTACCAGTTGTTTTCATGGCTTTGTCCGGTTTCATACTTTACGGGGTTAACAGGTATGAGCCATGTATATATAACGTGGAGAAAACAGCATTCATTTGCTATTCTGTGAGCAGATTACACACGTGCAGGCGCACTTGCATATCCTTATTGTGGGTTACATATGTTTAATAGATATTTGTGCTTACGTGGCCTTTCATAATTCTGACCGTAACAGTTACATATCTGTATTCCGGTTTACAGACTGATGCAAAACACACGTTCACCTTTACATATTTAAATGTGTGTACAGCACGAACGCATTCATTACACTTTAAAGTTATATGTGCAGTGGTCGTAGGTCAACCGGGACTGCATTCACGTTGGCCGGAACCACTATTCTATTGGTGTTCTGCCTCATTGATATGCATACCCATAGTACTTAGCTACATCTACATACGCCTCACCGCTTCACCTAAAACACAGGCATCCATTCTCCTGCTGGGAAAAATGTGGTACTACATATTACACATTCCCTATTGCCTACTGCTGTGGACCCCAGCTGCATTGTTAATCACTCCAAGGATATGCAGAACACCACGGCATATAGTCCTGGCACATACAGGTCTTTCATTGTCAGGGTGCTCATGTAGTGATCTGGGTTTAGGCTTGTCCGCCTGGTGAACGGAACTTCCCTGGCCGAGTTCAAATGTCAGATGAAGCATATGGACAGGGAGTTTCTCCCTATTATGAATTTTTACCTGTGTTTATAGGCACAGGTATTTGGGCACCTGTCAGCAGCTTTTTATGTTGGCAATACATATTATGGGTGGGGTTGTTACAGTCCATACTCCACGGTGAGGGGTGTTCCCATTCACATTTGACTATTACCTGTATTCAGTCATACGGGATTATTATTTTGGACATGAAGTGACTACAGGTATGCAGTTGTACATTACACAAATGTGAAGGGTTGTTACTGTAAATATGCACGGACCATACCTCTCAACTTCTTAGAGCACTAAATCTGTGCAAAACCTACACAATGGGGGGACAAATAGGGACACATTTTAACTATTGCTCTTACAAGCTTAGAACGTTGATAGAATAGTAGGTTTTGCATTAGTATGACTTTTTTGAAGGATGTGGGGTCTTAAACTCAAGATATTTCTCATTATTTAGTGACGTCAATCCTCAGCTATTTACCAGACTGGTGCAGATTGTCGGAGGCACACAACAACAATATGAGGCAAACCTCTGGTCATTCTCTGAATATCTGGACAGTTGAGTGGTATGGTACAGACCTCTGTAATATGCTGTTATGGTCTGGCACAGCAGTAGCTCATCATTAAAGACTGCAGTCGGAACGTGCTGACAGACAGTTGGGTTTCAGACTTCATACTCTGGACATTAATGCCAATGTGCAAACTGTTATTCTATCATATTTCTATGTTTCTAAGAGCTATCTTTACAAATTGTCCCTGTTTTTGGACCTTTGTCTCAGTTGTATTCACGGCTCTGTCCAGATATCTTGCTCACACAGGTTGACAGGTATGGTTGGTCATGCATGCACACAGTCAATGTCCCTCACACTTGATCAGGGTTAACCTCTTTACGTCAGTGTCTTCCTCACCCTCATGCCGTTTGCCACTATGCAAATGTGTGCATTATATTCTCCCTCCTATTCGTGTCGGGACACGTGCATCACGGGAAGGTGTTTTATCCTGGGTAGTAGGTTATGCATGCCCACTTATGGCTGGATAGTGTCATGGACCTCCATTGCACATTCTGACTTGTGTCCAGATATCTACAGGATTGGACATCATGTCGTCATACCCATTCTACTATCTACACAGGTTGGTTATCCCATGAGGGATATCCCAAAAATTGGACAAGACCAAAACAAGTCAGATACCGAAGATATTTGTGGCTTTACAAAAATGTGCAGGGGGTTTTACATGCAGGGGATACATGGTTTGCAATCCTGACACTGCCTAGGGTGACAATACCTACTACATATGCGTAGGGGTCACTGTGTGTAGCTGTGTCTGCAATGAACCAGTGGACCAAGTACGGCTGGATTTGGTGGACGTTCTGGTATGGAGGCGGGTTGTGTGGTGTGGAGGGTATGCTGGGTAGGCCATTATGCATCCAGGTGTGTTGCGTTTGTTATGGCCAGTTCCATCAGGACCCATCTGTGGGTATGTGATGGTGACATATCTATACATTTGTCTCGCACATTTCCATATTCAAATGTTTGTGGGATTGTGTTCTACACTATGGCCTGTCTGCTTGTCTTGCAGCTGTTTCTACATGTGGTTGTGTTTCTTTCCACTTCACCCGCTGCCCCCTCATACACCTCCGGTTCACATTTTCTGCATACGACACAGTATCGCCTTTGAGGATTTTACCATTAACCACCCACCCCTCACACGCAAATTCATCACACCCCATAGAGTACTACTTTGGTTGTTGGCCCATGACACGGCCAGAGTAACACATTGACTACCCTACATGTGTCAGGTACCTTTATGGTTGTGTGGACTACCCTGCCATGTTTGCTTTCCACATGCTATACCTCACGCACCTAGGTACACGCCCATACTTCACTTTCATTACTTGGTTGGTATACCCAGGTACTACCCATTCAACTGTGTCACATACACGTTTGGATTATACCAGTGACTTCCAGATTTTGCCAGCCTGTTGTACTCATTGGTAGGATGGCACCTTTTCCTATGTCCAAGCTATTCCTTACACATGTCCGACTGTTGTGGACAATGCCTTCCCACAGTCGACGGTTGTGTTTCCACCTTTTCAATTGGCCACAATGTGACATTTGCGGTGAACACAGCATATATTACAGGCCGACACATACCCACGGTCAGTTCGGCAGATAGAACTTACAATTCTTGCCTATATCTAAGCTTATTCTTGTAGCATTTCGTTGTCTTATTCTGTTTCTTATGACATTTATGTAATATACGTTCAGTGAAAAATGTTTAATGTAACTATTACATGACGTCTACGGAATAATTATGTCCTATATTCTCTGGACATTTGCCATTTTTACAAGTTTGTGTCAAGACACATCTGCCCACAGAGGGACTGTCACTCGCAAAGTGGGACAGGTGGTAATCTTAGTCAACGGTATGGATCATACTGTTCCTTTCGGCCTACATGTGTCCTTATTGTTATAGCTGTTTATATGCTCCTTCTGTTTTGTTTACATGCATATGCTATTTCCTATCACATTTGGTATGTGAAATACGGACATACCTTTTGTATGTGACTATTACATGCCTTGTGGGATATGATTCAGACATACGGTCACTACATATATCTACATTTCTCCTTGTGTATTTTGTTATGGACACATCTGCACAGCTATGTACCCTCCCTCACATTATGGGTCAGCTGGTGACCCTCTCCATTGGGCTTGATATACCTACTGGTGGCACGCTAACATATGATACGTTTCACTTCCACATGGTATAGCTATCAACACTACGTTGGACTATGGGCACAAGGTTTTCATGTCATTTGTTCAAGGGTAGGGACCCGTTATTCCCTGCCGTGCATTTGTGTTTGCTTCTTCATTTTCTGTTCGCAGGGACTATCTTGCATGCTTTGCATACGTTTCAGTATCCACGGACACTGATAGGTGCGATTACTATTGCAGGCGGAATATAATATTCAGCAGTTTAGGTTGCTCATCGACAGCCGACATTGACACGCCTCCATGCGCAACTTCGTTACACCCCATGCACTCGCGCACATTTCCTATGTGCGCCTTCATTAATATGCATATGGCATGACTACTCCATATATACGCCGCACAGCCGGCGCAAGCCTTACGCCGACCTTGCGCCGAGCGTCATGAATCCCGGGGATAGTTAATCTACCTTTCAGACCAATAGTTGCAGCAAGACGATCTAAAACTGAACCACTAGCTTCATATATAGACTTTGTGACCAAGGAGATCTTGGACAGGTTGCCTTATATATTAAAAGATTCTTGGCACTGTTTGGACTGCCTTAGAACTTTTACTGACGAACATTTAGGGGAATTTTTATTGGTAACTGTTGATATTATTAATTTATTTTCAGTAATTCCCCATGACCTTGGTCTAGACTGGTTTGGTAAGAGTTTGGACAAAAATACCGATTTGCATCAGGATAAGAAGGGCTTATTGGCGGACCTTATGCAAATGGTATTGGAGAACAATTACATTGGTTTTGAGGATGAATACTACAGACAGTCCACTGGGGTTGCTATAGGCGCTAAATGTGCGCCCATATATGCTGACCTTGTTCTAGCAGAATGGGAAGACCAGTTTGTGTTGACATCTGAATTTAAGGCTAAGATGCCTATTTATTTAAGGTTCTTGGACGACATTTTGTTTTTTTGGAAGGGTACACTTGACGAACTGGAAGAATTTATATCATACTTGAACAACACCACTACATTCTTAAAATTCACACACAAGGTTGACAAGAAGAATATTGATTATTTGTATTTACAATTATATATTAAAAATGGCAAAATAGAATCCAGTTTGTACATAAAGAAAACCTATAGCAATTCATTTTTACACTACAAGAGTTGTCACCCTGCCTGTGTTAAGAGGAATGTGGTCAAGGGCCAGATGATCAGGTTGTCTCGTATCATCAGTGAGGATGACATTTTTACAGCTGAAGTAGGTATATTGAGAGATTTATTTGTCCAAAGAAGTTACCCGCTTGATATGCTTTTGATGCTTCAACATGAATTACTTAGAAGGAGGTCTACTGATTTTGTTCCCATTTTACATGACCCACATAGGTTGTGTGACAAAGCCACCAATCATGAAAAAGAACTTGATAGAAAAAATGTGCCAACAGGAATGGTACTACAACATCATTTTTTAGCACTTGAAGTTAAGGATGCTATTCATAGTGCTTCAGAAAACATCACCCCTGCAGATTTACCTGACACACTAGGTAGAACCCCGACCTTTATAAATAGCAGAGGTTTAAACTTGAAGGATTTGTTAGAAAAGACACCTAGATCCTATGGACAAAGACCTGCCAAAATGGCTAAATGTGGCAACTGTAAGGCTTGTAAATTTATCAACGACGGGCCTTACATCTGTCTAGGTAACTTCAAGAGAACTTTAAAGAGTCCTGGCCACTGTAATTGCAACACAAGTATGGTCATTTACGCTGCCACCTGTTTATCTTGCCCAGCGTTCTATATAGGCATGACTACTAGGAAGTTAAGACAAAGAATATTAGAACATTATAGAGATATAAAAAATAAGAAAAACACTAACTCATTATATATTCACACGAATCACTGTCCAAATTTTAAAAAGTTTATATTCTTTGTCATTGATAGGCTTTACACCAAGGAGTTTGGGGGAGACTATAAAACTGTTTTGGAGGTAAGGGAATGCGTTTGGCAGCTGAGACTGGACGCTAGTAATGCCCCAGATATCAATGATACTTTGTCTCTAGCATGCATTTTAAGACACAAGGCAGCCTGTATTTGATACACAACAATGGTATATATATACATTGTAACAGACATGAGTTTTTGTTTTAACCAGTTTCAATAACAATATATGTCGTTTTTTATTTCATTTTATTTTATTTTATTTTATTCATTCATTTTTTTAGTTTAATCATATTGTGACTTTAACACACAAGAAATACTTTTTTTTTTCAGAAGTTTAAGGCTTGGTTAACAAGCATTTAAGGGGTTAACCAATTAACTATTTGCCTGTTTTATTAGTTCTGTCTAATCATGTACTAATTGATATGTGTATTTAAAGTTTGTTCTCAGTGAAGTTAACTGACTCTGAAGATGCCCAGGAGGGTAAAAGCACTTAGTCAGTAAAGTTTTTTCCACAGTTTTTTATAGGTTTTTCTACATATTTTTCAAATATTTTGTATTTGGACAATAAAGGTTCTGTGATTTTGCTTGTTATGTTACCTTAGTGCCTTTCTGTTTTTTAGTATTTTGCATTTTTTGGAGTTGTGTGGACTACCTTCCCTTCGTCTATGGCCCTGGTGACTGTTTCAAAGAGGTTGACCAGGTTCAAGAGACAAGATCTGCCTTTAACAAAGCTGAATTGGGTAGGATCCAGTGTCTGAATGTTCCCGATGTCATTGTTTATGAGTTCCATGATGATACGCTCCATAGCTTTGCAGACCAGGCTAGTCAGGCTTATAGGGCGATAGTTTCCGGGGTCTGTTGTGGCACCTCCCTTGTGGAGCGGGACCATCATTGCTGTACGCCATTCCTTGGGTACATATCCTGTAGTAAGGCTGAGTTTGGACAGTGACTTAATGTGAGGGTTAAGTTCATCTTGTAGCTTGTGTAAGACGCAGCCCGGGACACCGTCCGGTCCCATTGATGCTGTGTTTTTAGCTTTGGAGAGGGCAGCTCTCACCTGTTCATCTGTGATGTCTGGGAGGCTACACTCTGTTGAGATGGAGATTTGCTCTTTTGGGGTGGGGGGGTGGGGGGAGACATTTGCACTGAACCTGTCTGCCAGGATGTTGGCAATGTCTGTGGGTTCAGTGTATTTTTTGTCATTTTGCACTAACTCAGAGCATATCTGGGAGTTGCCGCCCAGGTTCCTGACATAACTAAAGAAGGCCTTGTGATTGTCTTTAGTACCTTGTGCAATTTTTCTTTCGAAGCTGGCCTTAGATGATTTTATGAGGGATCTTAGTTTCTTGCTAGTACTGATCAGAGATGCCTTCCCTTTTTGGGATATTGCTCTATCATGTAGTAGCTTCCTCCTTTTGTTGTATAGCTTATATATGTCCAGGGTCCACCAGACAGGTCTCCTGCCTTTGGAGGAGTGAGTCTTGGTTTTATTTGGGATAGCATGATCCATACATTCCTGTAGGTGTCCATTGAATGCATTTGTAAAGGATTCTGCAGTTTGAGCCATATTTTCCACTGGCCCAGGGACTTTGAAGGATACCACCTCAGTTTTGAGAAGTGTGAAGTTTGCTTTTGAGAAGTTCTTCACTGTGGTTACCTTGGCTGGGGTGGGATGGGATATGGATGTCCAGTGAGATTAATTTGTGGTCTGACCTTACCAGTGAGGGGTATACCTCTGGTGTGGAACATAGAGTCCCTATGTTTGTGATGACCAGTTCCAATATGTTTTCCCCTCTTGTGGGGGTGGTGACCAGTTGTTCCATAGCATTTGAGTTTA